>NC_092149.1:80088299-80435048 GCF_045791955.1 Oncorhynchus clarkii lewisi
AATGACATCACAATACTCCATAATGACATCACAATACCCCATAATGACATCACAATACCCCATAATGACATCACAATCCCCCATAATGACATCACAATACATCACAATACCCCATAATGACATCACAATACGCCATAATGACAAAGAAACACTGTTTTTTTTAGATATTTTAGATACTTTATGAGAATCCCCCCCTCCCTGAAAATATCACATTTACAAGTATTCACCCTTTACTCAGTACTTTGTTGAATCACCTCTGACAGTGATTACAGCCTTGAGTGTTCTTGGGTATGACGCTACCAGTTTGGCACACCTGAATTTGGAGAGTTTCTTCCATTCTTCTTTTGCAGATAGTCTCAAGTTCTGTCAGGTTGAGTGTGGAGTGTTGCTGCACAGCTATCTTCAGCTATCTCCAGATATGTTCCTGTAGCAGGCTAAGAAATAGGGGATATGTCTGGTGTTAGGAGGTGTATGTCCTAACTGTAGCAGTACAGAGGATATGTCTGGTGTTAGGAGGTGTATGTCTTAACTGTAGCAGTACAGGGGATATGTCTGGTGTTAGGAGGTTTATGTCCCAACGGTAGCAGTATAGGGGATATGGTGTTAGGAGGTGTATGTCCTAACTGTAGCAGGCTAGGGGATAGGGGATATGGTGTTAGGAGGTGTACGTCCTAACTGTAGCAGGCTAGGGGATAGGGGATATGGTGTTAGGAGGTGTATGTCCTACCTGTAGCAGTACAGGGGATAGGGGATATGGTGTTAGGAGGTGTATGTCCTAACTGTAGCAGGCTAGGGGATAGGGGATATGGTGTTAGGAGGTGTATGTCCTAACTGTAGCAGGCTAGGGGATAGGGGATATGGTGTTAGGAGGTGTATGTCCTACCTGTAGCAGTACAGGGGATAGGGGATATGGTGTTAGGAGGTGTATGTCCTAACTGTAGCAGGCAGGGGATAGGGGATATGGTGTTAGGAGGTGTATGTCCTAACTGTAGCAGGCTAGGGGATAGGGGATATGGTGTTAGGAGGTGTATGTCCTAACTGTAGCAGGCTAGGGGATAGGGGATATGGTGTTAGGAGGTGTATGTCCTAACTGTTGCAGTATAGTAGCTTGACTAGAAGCTGGATATCCTCAGGGGCAGGATGCAGGCCTGTTCTCTTCATTTACCCTTTCAGGGAACTCCTGCCTGCTCTACTCTTATCCCCGCAACACAGCTGCTGGACTCATTGGAGCTCAGCCTTTGTCCTTTGTGTGTGTGTGCTTCAATATTCAGGCCAGGGAGAGGTGTGTGTGGGTGTACATTACTTGGTGGTAAGGTTGTTCAGTTCTGTCTGGCAGGCCTGCCCTCAGTGTAACAGGGGAATGTGCGTGTGTGTAAGTGTGTGTGTGTGTGTGTGTGTGTGTGTGTGTAAGTGTGTGTACGTTTGTGTCTAAGTGAGTGTATGCATGCTTGTATATGTGTGTGTAATTGTGTGTGTGTGTGTGTGTGTGTGTGTGTGTGTGTGGCAGAGGAACAGGCTAATAATAGATTACTTCTGGCCCAGTTGGCCACAGGAAGGAGGTGGGGACAAGGAGATGAACTACGGGGGCCAAGGAGGGACAAACTAGAATATAGAACAGAAAACTAGAGCAAAGCTACTTTTTTTCACGCTTCACAAAACAAGTTTTACTTGGAACTTGAGAAGTCTCATAATCAGGGACAAGGGACTTCTGTAGCAGTCTTGCTCTTCTTCACCATCTCCCCTCTGGCCTCTTTTCTTAGTAGAAGAAGCTGTAGAAGCTGATCTGCCAACTTCTTTTAGCAGTGTCCAATATTTCTGGTAATGTATATTTGGGACTTGTAGTCCTTGTACTTGCTGCTGGTAGTTTTACACTCTTGCTCCCAGTACAGGTAGTTTTGCACTCTTGCTCCCAGTACAGGTAGTTTTACACTCTTGCTCCCAGTACTGGTAGTTCTACACTCTTGCTCCCAGTACTGTTAGTTTTACACTCTTTCTCCCAGTACAGGTAGTTCTACACTCTTGCTCCCAGTACTGGTAGTTCTACACTCTTGCTCCCAGTACTGGTAGTTTTACACTCTTGCTCCCAGTACAGGTAGTTTTACACTCTTGCTCCCAGTACAGGTAGTTTTACACTCTTGCTCCCAGTACTGGTAGTTTTACACTCTTGCTCCCAGTACTGGTAGCTTTGGACTCTTGCTCCCAGTACAGGTAGTTTTACACTCTTGCTCCCAGTACAGGTAGTTTTACACTCTTGCTCCCAGTACTGGTAGCTTTGGACTCTTGCTCCCAGTACAGGTAGTTTTACACTCTTGCTCCCAGTACAGGTAGTTTTACACTCTTGCTCCCAGTACAGGTAGTTTTACACTCTTGCTACCAGTACAGGTAGTTTTACACTCTTGCTCCCAGTACAGGTAGTTTTACACTCTTGCTCCCAGTACAGGTAGTTTTGCACTCTTACTCCCAGTACTGGTAGTTTTACACTCTTGCTCCCAGTACTGGTAGTTTTACACTCTTGCTCCCAGTACTGGTAGTTTTACACTCTTGGTCCCAGTACAGGTAGTTTTACACTCTTGCTCCCAGTACAGGTAGTTTTACACTCTTGCTACCAGTACAGGTAGTTTTACACTCTTGCTCCCAGTACAGGTAGTTTTACACTCTTGCTCCCAGTACAGGTAGTTTTGCACTCTTACTCCCAGTACTGGTAGTTTTACACTCTTGCTCCCAGTACTGGTAGTTTTACACTCTTGCTCCCAGTACTGGTAGTTTTACACTCTTGGTCCCAGTACAGGTAGTTTTGCACTCTTACTCCCAGTACTGGTAGTTTTACACTCTTGCTCCCAGTACAGGTAGTTTTACACTCTTGCTCCCAGTACTGGTAGTTTTACACTCTTGCTCCCAGTACTGGTAGTTTTACACTCTTGGTCCCAGTACAGGTAGTTTTGCACTCTTACTCCCAGTACTGGTAGTTTTACACTCTTGCTCCCAGTACTGGTAGTTTTACACTCTTGCTCCCAGTACTGGTATTTTTACACTCTTGCTCCCAGTACTGGTAGTTTTACACTCTTGCTCCCAGTACTGGTAGTTTTACACTCTTGCTCCCAGTACTGGTAGTTCTACACTCTTGCTCCCAGTACAGGTAGTTTTACACTCTTACTCCCAGTACTGGTAGTTTTACACTCTTGCTCCCAGTACTGGTAGTTCTACACTCTTGCTCCCAGTACTGGTAGTTTTGCACTCTTGCTCCCAGTACTGGTAGTTCTACACTCTTGCTCCCAGTACTGGTAGTTTTGCACTCTTGCTCCCAGTACTGGTAGTTCTACACTCTTGCTCCCAGTACTGGTAGTTTTGCACTCTTGCTCCCAGTACTGGTAGTTCTACACTCTTGCTCCCAGTACTGGTAGTTTTGCACTCTTGCTCCCAGTACTGGTAGTTTTTCACTCTTGCTCCCAGTACTGGTAGTTCTACACTCTTTGTCCCAGTACTGGTAGTTCTACACTCTTGCTCCCAGTACTGGTAGTTTTACACTCTTGCTCCCAGTACTGGTAGTTTTACACTCTTGCTCCCAGTACTGGTAGTTTTGCACTCTTGCTCCCAGTACTGGTAGTTTTGCACTCTTGCTCCCACCCTCTCTCTCAGTTATGCGGCCCTCATGATGTCTCTTAGTCAACCCTGTGTTCCGAAATCTCTGATTGGATTAGCCGTGCAGCCTGCTCATTGGACAGTGTACTCATCTGTGTAGAGCAGCTCTGACCTTTAGATGAGTGACAGGAGCGCCTTATGAGAGGAGAAACACTCCTGCCGTGTGTGTGTATACATGTGTGTCTGTGTATATGTGTGTGTTGTAAATTCAGCTAAAGCCAACCTACTTACCCCAGTCCCATTGTCAAAAGATGTGTTGAGTGTAGACCCAGCCACCTACCTCCCCTACAGAGTCTATAACAAGGCTATGACTTCATAAGCCGTGCGTGTCCCTTGCTATTAAATCCTTACGCACTGGATCTTTGATAGGCGTCACGGGCGAGCAGCGTTTGCCTTATAGGGTAGTCCGTAATGCGGTATTTCACCTTAATCCAGTTGAGGTATTTAGGCTTTAAACGATGCTACGTAAAAGGAGGAATTAACATTTGAAGCATGTAAACAGTCAAGCCAAGTGGCCAGTGTTTGGCTTGGGGCCTCTCTGCATAGGGCAGACGTAGAAGCTGCCCTTAACCATATATCTAGGGTCTGATTCACCTAACCCAGCCCTATCTTTAACCATAAAGGTGATTTATCTGGCAGCCAGTTTCATTTTCAATACCATCTCTGTTTTTTTTTTTTAGCTATATTTGCATTAGGTTGAACTTTTCTCAACTCTGGTCACATCGCCAATGTCCGCAGAGTGGCCTGGTGTATTCCAATTGTCATTCTAGAGTAAAATAAAAAATACCTTAATAGAAAATGACTCAAGTAAAAGTGAAAGTCACCCAGTAAAATACTACTTGAGTAAAAGTCTAAAACTATATGGTTTTAAATATATTTAAATATCAAAGTAAATGTAATAGTTAAAATATACTTAATTATCAAAAGTAAAAGTAGAACTATAAATTATTTCACATTCCTTAATTAAGTAAAACACAATTATTATTATTTATTTATTTCTACAGATGGCCAGAGACACACTCCAACACTCAGACATCATTTACAAACTAAGCATTTGTGTTAAGTGAGTCCTCCAGATCAGAGGCAGTAGAGATAACCAGGGATGTTCTCTGTTTAGTGAGTCCGCCAGATCAGAGGCAATAGAGATAACCAGGGATGTTTTCTTGATAAATTGGACCATTTTCCTGTCCTTCTAAGCATTTGAAATGTAACATACTTTTGGGTGTCAGGGAAAATGTACCGAGTAAAAAGTACATTATTTTCTTTAGGAATGTTTTTTATTCGATTTTTTAAACCTCTATTTAACGAGGCAAGTTCATACTTACAATGACGGCCTACCCCAGCCAAACCCTAGCCCGGACTCCCAATCACAGCCAGTTGTGATAGAGCCTGGAATCAAACCAGGGTCTGTAGTGACGCCTCTAGTACTGAGATGCAGTGCCTTAGACCACTGCGCCACTCGGGAGCCCCCAAAATGTAGTGGAGTAAAAGTAAAAGTTTTCAAAAATATAAATAGTAAAGTCAAGCACAGATACACAAAAAACTACTTAAGTAGTACTTTAAAATCTGTCAGACAGCGTGAGAGCTGCTGCTGCAGCATCTCAAACAACCATCAGAAGGCAGGTTTCATCAGCGTGAGAGCTGCTGCTGCAGCATCTCAAACAACCATCAGAAGGCAGGCTTCATCAGCGTGTCACACACCACTTTGCAATGAGCTGAAGGCAGTAGGCTGTGCCTGCTTATACTTAAGTACTTTAGATCACTGGTGTATTCCCTTTCCATTGAAAAAAAGTGATTTCCAGTTATTTGCTGAAAGTGGTATCCTCTACAAAATATACAGTTAGCGTGAGCGAGCACATGTGTTATCATCCGTATCCAGGCTGTGTTAGTTGGTGAGACAGTGAGTTATCCGTATCCAGGCTGTGTTAGTTAGTGAGACAGTGAGTTATCCATATCCAGTCTGTGTTAGTTAGTGAGACAGTGAGTTATCCGTATCCAGACTGTATGTTAGTTAGTGAGACAGTGAGTTGTCCGTATCCAGTCTGTATGTTAGTTAGTGAGACAGTGAGTTATCCATATCCAGACTGTGTTAGTTAGTGAGACAGTGAGTTATCCATATCCAGACTGTGTTAGTTAGTGAGACAGTGAGTTATCCATATCCAGACTGTGTTAGTTAGTGAGACAGTGAGTTATCCATATCCAGACTGTGTTAGTTAGTGAGACAGTGAGTTATCTGTATCCAGACTGTGTTAGTTTGTGAGACAGTGAGTTATCCGTATCCAGTCTGTATGTTAGTTAGTGAGACAGTGAGTTATCTGTATCCAGACTGTATGTTAGTCAGTGAGACAGTGAGTTATCCGTATCCAGTCTGTATGTTAGTTAGTGAGACAGTGAGTTATCTGTATCCAGACTGTGTTAGTTAGTGAGACAGTGAGTTATCCGTATCCAGTCTGTATGTTAGTTAGTGAGACAGTGAGTTAGCTGTATCCAGGCTGTGTTAGTTAGTGAGACAGTGAGTTAGCTGTATCCAGGCTGTGTTAGTTAGTGAGACAGTGAGTTAGCTGTATCCAGGCTGTGTTAGTTAGTGAGACAGTGAGTTATCCGTATCCAGGCTGTATGTTAGTTAGTGAGACAGTGAGTTATCCGTATCCAGTCTGTATGTTAGTTAGTGAGACAGTGAGTTATCCGTATCCAGACTGTGTTAGTTAGTGAGACAGTGAGTTATCCGTATCCAGACTGTGTTAGTTAGTGAGACAGTGAGTTATCCGTATCCAGTCTGAATGTTAGTCAGTGAGACAGTGAGTTATCCGTATCCAGTCTGTATGTTAGTCAGTGAGACAGTGAGTTATCCATATCCAGTCTGTATGTTAGTCAGTGAGACAGTGAGTTATCCGTATCCAGTCTGTATGTTAGTTAGTGAGACAGTGAGTTATCCGTATCCAGTCTGAATGTTAGTCAGTGAGACAGTGAGTTATCCGTATCCAGTCTGTATGTTAGTCAGTGAGACAGTGAGTTATCCGTATCCAGTCTGTATGTTAGTTAGTGAGACAGTGAGTTATCCGTATCCAGTCTGAATGTTAGTCAGTGAGACAGTGAGTTATCCATATCCAGTCTGTATGTTAGTCAGTGAGACAGTGAGTTATCCGTATCCAGTCTGTATGTTAGTTAGTGAGACAGTGAGTTATCCGTATCCAGGCTGTGTTAGTTAGTGAGACAGTGAGTTATCCGTATCCAGACTGTGTTAGTTAGTGAGACAGTGAGTTATCCGTATCCAGACTGTGTTAGTTAGTGAGACAGTGAGTTATCCGTATCCAGTCTGAATGTTAGTCAGTGAGACAGTGAGTTATCCGTATCCAGTCTGTATGTTAGTCAGTGAGACAGTGAGTTATCCGTATCCAGTCTGTATGTTAGTTAGTGAGACAGTGAGTTATCCGTATCCAGACTGTGTTAGTTAGTGAGACAGTGAGTTATCCATATCCAGTCTGTATGTTAGTCAGTGAGACAGTGAGTTATCCGTATCCAGTCTGTATGTTAGTTAGTGAGACAGTGAGTTATCTGTATCCAGTCTGTATGTTAGTTAGTGAGACAGTGAGTTATCCGTATCCAGTCTGTGTTAGTTAGTGAGACAGTGAGTTATCCGTATCCAGGCTGTATGTTAGTCAGTGAGACAGTGAGTTATCCGTATCCAGTCTGTGTTAGTTAGTGAGACAGTGAGTTATCCGTATCCAGGCTGTATGTTAGTCAGTGAGACTGTGTGGCGGATGGGTTTAAGTTGACACAGCTGGTTGACAGCCAGAATGTCAGCTACAAGCCTATGTCTCTGTTTGTAGTTCTCCCCTCAGAGAACACTTTTCCTCTTCTAAAAATAGCCCTCCCCTGTGTGTGTCCCCCTCCCCTGTGTGTGTCCCCCTCCCCTGTGTGTGTCCCCCTCCCCTGTGTGTGTCCCCCTCCCCTGTGTGTGTCCCCCTCCCCTGTGTGCCCCCAGAGTGCTGGTCTACACCCAGCGTTTCCGTGTGTGTGTGTGTGTGTGTGTGTGTGTGTGTGTGTGTGTGTGTGTGTGTGTGTGTGTGTGTGTGTGTGTGTGTGTGTGTATACGTGTGTGTGTGTGTGTGTGTGTGTGTGTGTGTGTGTGTGTGTGTGTGTGTGTGTGTGTGTGTGTGTGTGTGTGTGTGTGTGTGTCTGTGTGTGTGTGTATTTTCGGAAGGAGAGAGCAGATCTAAGTTGTCGCGGAAGGAGGGAGCAGATTCTGTCCCAGAGACAGGATAACCTGTGGGAAACACACACACGCACACGTGTCAGAGGAAGGCCCTAAAAATGGTCAAAGACTCCAGCCTTCCTATTCATAGACTTTTCTCTCTTCTTCCGCACGGCAAGCGGTTCCCGGAGCACCAAGTCTAGGTCCAAAAGTCTCTTTAACAGCTTCTACCCCCCAACCCATAAGACTGTTGAATAGATAATCAAATGGCCACTGGAATATTTGCATTGACCCCCTTTTTTTACACTGCTGCTACTCGCTGTTTATTATCCTTGCATAGTCACTTTACCCCTACCTACATGTACATATGACCTCAATTACCTCAACTAACCTGTTTATTATCTATGCATAGTCACTTCACCCCTACCTACATGTACATATGACCTCAATTACCTCAACTAACCTGTTTATTATCTATGCATAGTCACTTCACCCCTACCTACATGTACATATGACCTCAATTACCTCAACTAACCTGTTTATTATCTATGCATAGGCACTTTACCTCTACCTACATGTACATATGACCTCAATTACCTCAACTAACCTGTTTATTATCTATGCATAGTCACTTTACCCCTACCTACATGTACATGACCTCAATTACCTCAACTAACCTGTTTATTATCTATGCATAGTCACTTCACCCCTACCTACATGTTTTTTTTTTAATTTCACCTTTATTTAACCAGGTAGGCCAGTTGAGAACACCTTTATTTAACCAGGTAGGCTAGTTGAGAACAAGTTCTCATTTGCAACTGCGACGTGGCCAAGATAAAGCATAGCAATTCGACACATACAACAACACAGAGTTACACATGGAATAAACAAAACATACAGTCAATAATACAGTAGAACAAAAGAAAACAAAAAGTCTATATACAGTGAGAGAAAATTAGGTAAGATAAGGGAGTTAAGGAAATAAATAGGCCATGGTGGCGAAGTAATTACAATATAGCAATTAAAACACTGGAATTGTAGATGTACAGAATATGAATGTGCAAGTAGAGATACTGGGGTGCAAAGGAGCAAGATAAATAAATAAATACAGTATTGGGATGAGGTAGGTAGATAGATGGGCTGTTTACAGATGGGCTATATACAGGTGCAGTGATCTGTGAGCTGCTCTGACAGCTGGTGCTTAAGGCTAGTGAGGGAGATATGAGTCTCCAGCTTCAGAGATTTTTGCAGTTCGTTCCAGTCATTGGCAGCAGAGAACTGGAAGGAAAGACGACCAAAGGAGGAATTGGCTTTGGGGGTGACCGGTGAGATATACCTGCTGGAGCGGGTGCTACGGGTGGGTGCTGCTATGGTGACCAGTGAGCTGAGATAAGGCGGGGCTTTACCTCGCAGAGACTTGTAGATGACCTGGAGCCAGTGGGTTTGGCGACGAGTATGAAGCGAGGGCCAACCAATCAGATCATACAGGTCGCAGTGGTGGGTAGTATATGGGTCTTTGGTGACAAAACGAATGGCACTGTGATAGACTACATCCAGTTTGTTGAGTAATATGACCTCAATTACCTCAACTAACCCGTACCCCCCTCACATTGACTTGGATAGAGCATACTTACTGTTATTTTATTATGTTACTACTTAAAACTTTAATTTATTTAGTAAACATTTTCTTGACTCTTATATTTCTTAAAACGTGGTTGTTGGTTAAGGGCTTGCAAGTAAGCATTTTACGGGAAGGTCTACATCTATTGTATTTGGAGCAATTGACAAATACAATTTAGTTTGATTTGATTTGACATACAGTTCATACATACATCTCTCTCTCTCTGGTTCACCTGTAAAACTCCCCATGAAAAATATTTGCAAGGGGAAACATGGCTCAAACACTCTTCTTTTCCACATTGTGAGGGTCTCTTAAAGTAATGTCAAACTTGAGAATAGAAGACAGATGCTTATTTAGTCAAAGGAATTTAGTCAAAGGATTTAAAACATGTTCAAACCACTGAGTTCAACAGATGGTTAAAACTTCAACAGATGGTTAGAACTCTCTCTCTCTCTCTCTCTCTCTCTCTCTCTCTCTCTCTCTCTCTCTCTCTCTCTCTCTCTCTCTCTCTCTCTCTCTCTCTCTCTCTCTCCCACATCTCTCTCTACCTCCCTACCTTTCTTTCTCTTGCTCTCTATCTCTCTTGCTCTCCTTCTCTCCCTGCATCTCTCTCTCTCTAGCTCCCTAACTTTCTCGCTCTTGCTCTCTATCTCTCTATCTCTCCGTCCCTGCATCTCTCTCTCTACCTCCCTCCCTTTTCTCTCTCTCTCTCTCGCTCTCGCTCTCTCTCTCTCTCTCTATGTCTCTCAGGAGTGTGAGTGATGTGTGTTTATACTGGGTCAGAGAAGCGAGGGATCTGTAATGGTCTTTCTTTTCTTCTCCCATGCATGAAATTGGCACACACACACACACACACACACACACACACACACACACACACACACACACACACACACACACACACACACACACACACACACACACACACACACACACACACACACACACACACACACACACACACACAGGCCCAGGGCCTGTAGTCACTGATCACACCTCTGTGTTTATCTACAGGAAACTCTACTGAGATAAGGGTGTGTGTGTGTGTGTGTGTGTGTGTGTGTGTGTGTGTGTGTGTGTGTGTGTGTGTGTGTGTGTGTGTGTGTGTGTGTGTGCCAATTTCATGCATGGGAGAAAAATGACTGGCGTGAGGGATTCATTCTTCCCACAGATATGTTGTACCCTCCTTACCTGGAGTGTACAACATGCATATGCTGTGCTCCATGGGTGTGAGTGTGTGGCTCCGCGGGTGTTTGTGTGGCTCCACGGGTGTGTGTGTGTGTGTGTGTGTGTGTGTGTGCGTGGCAGTATGTTTTAGGTTTTGTGCTATTTCTTAATTGTATGAACTCATTGATTGACATGGGGGTTGGGGTCAGTTTACTTCTCTATTCAGACAATTACATTTGAGGTCAAATGTAACAACAGTGCTCTTCTACCCCCCCCCATCCACCCCCAACCCACTCTCTCTTTCTAGACCAGCGTGAAAGAGGGATTGTTGCTGAAACAGACAAGCTCATTCCAGAGGTGGAAAAAACGCTATTTCAAACTGAGAGGACGAACACTCTACTATGCCAAAGATGCCAAGGTAAATTACACACACACACACACACACACACACACACACACACACACACACACACACACACACACACACACACACACACACACACACACACACACACACATACATGAACACACATGAACAGCGCATTAGGGAAGTAGTATCCAGACTTCACAGCCTTATTCTAAAATGTATTACATCTACACACAATAACCCATAATGACAAAGTGAAAACAGGTTTATAGAAATAACTTTTTTACGAAATAATTCAGACCCTTTGCTTAGAGACTCCAAATTGAGCTCATTTACATCCTGTTTCCATTGATCATCCTTGAGATGTTTCTACAACTTAATTGGAGTTCACCTGTGGTAAATTCAATTGATTGGACATGATTTGGAGAGGCACACACCTGTCTATAAGGTCCCACAGTTCACTGTGCATGTCAGAGCAAAAACCAAGCCATGAGGTCAAAGGAATTGTCCTTAGAGATCCGAGACAGGATTGTGTTGAGGCACAGATCTGGGGAAGGGTACCAAAGAAATTCTGCAGCACTGAAGGTCCCCAAAAACACAGTGGCCTCCTTCATTCTTAAATGGAAGGAGTTTGGAACCACCAAGACTCTTCCTAGAGCTGGCCACCATCCAAACTGAGCAATTGGGGGAGAAGGGCCTTGGTCAGGGAGGTGACCATGAACCTGATGTTTCCTCTGACAGAGCTCCAGAGGTTCCCTGTGGAGATGGGGAGAGCCTTTCAGAAGGACAACCATCTCTGCAGAACTCCACCAATCAGGCCTTTATGGTAGAGTGGTCAGATGGAAATCACTCCTCAGTTAAAGGCACATCACAGCCTGCTTGGAGTTTGCCAAAAGGCATGTGAGAAACTAAGACCATGAGAAACAAGATTCTCTGGTCTGATGAAACCAAGATTGAACTCTTTGACCTGAATGCCAAGGTGTTAGCATCATTCTGTCGGGATGTTTTTCAGCGCCAGGGACTGGGAGACTAGTCAGGATCAAGGGAAAGATGAATGGAGCAAAGTACGTAGAGATCATTGATGAAAACCTGCTCCAGAGCGCTCAGGACCTCAGACTGGGGTGAAGGTTCACCTTCCAACAGGACAACGACCCTAAGCACACAGCCAAGACAAAGCAGGAACGGCTTCTGGACAAGTCTTTGCATGTCCTTGAGTGGCCAAGCCAGATCCAGGACTTGAACCCGATCGAACAGCTCTGGAGAGACCTGAAAATAGCTGTGTCCCCATCCAACCAGACAGAGCTTGAGAGGATCTGCAGAGAAGAATTGGAGAAACTCCCCAAATACAGGTGTGCCAAGCTTGTATCGTCATTCCCAAGAAGACTTGAGGCTGTAATCACTGCCAAAGGTGCTTCAACAAAGTACTGAGTAAAGGGTCTGAATACTTGCATGTATGTAGATATAATATTTCAGTTTGAAATATGTTATGCATTTGCAAACATTTCTCAAAGCCTGTTTTTGCTTTGTCGTTATGGATTATTCTGTGTAGATTGATGAGAAAAATGTATATT
Organism: Oncorhynchus clarkii lewisi; assembly: GCF_045791955.1. Lineage (NCBI taxonomy): Eukaryota > Metazoa > Chordata > Actinopteri > Salmoniformes > Salmonidae > Oncorhynchus > Oncorhynchus clarkii. Next base: position 80,100,860 of record NC_092149.1, read on the forward strand.
TAATCCATTTGAGAATAAGGCTGTGACATAACAAAATGTGGAAAAAGTCGAGGGGTCTGAATTCTTTCCAAATGCACTGTACGTAGTAAGAAAAACAATACTCTCACTGACTCCCATAGTAGCCCATTGTAGAGGTCCAGCAACAGCACATGGCAGATAGACAGGCTATATACTGTACCACAGCTGTTAGTAGTTGAACCAGGTGTGTTAATGCAGGGCTGGGACAAAAGCCTGCAAAACACACTCTAGCTCTCCAGGACCAGTGTTGAAGACTGCCCTTACCACTAATTATATATTCAGAACCCCTATCCCTAAAACGTCTAGGCCTTTGTCCTTTGACCCTTAACCCCGACCTGTCTCTCTTGCATCCCTTTACCCCTAACTTAAATAACCTCTAACATTCTTCCCTCCAGAACCCCTAAAGCCTCTCCTACGCTACCCTATCCTGTCCTAATCCCTAACCCTCACAACTGTTTGAATTTACCTCTGACCCTGAACCCCATAACTCTTAACCTTCTTACCTACATAACCCCAGACCCAAACCCCTCCTTTGGCTCATTGGCAAGAGTCCTGAAACTTAACCCCTCACCTCTAATCCTAGCTTCCAGTCTTTTCTAATCACCTTCTCCTGCGCTAACCTATGCTGTGGTAGTCTGGTATTCCCTTTACCCCTATCTCCTAACCTCTAATCCTAATCCCTGACCTCCCAGACTGGCAGTGCCCAGGCCCGGTGGCAGGAGCGGGCACTGCGTGGCGTGTCCAGGAGTCGTGTATGTTGGAGGGTCCTGTCCGTGTGCTGGGCAGGGCCTCGCAGCACTCCACCGGTTAGCGGATCCGAGGAAGGTCTGATGTCGATACGGGTCAGCTGCAGCACCAGGATTGAACCAATTTAGTACCATCCCATCCTCGCCCACCCCATCCCTTGACTCTGATTTTAGGCTCAAAACTCAGATTTAAGGCTCTAGAATCTGACTTAAGACTCTAGATGCTGACTTTAGGCTCTAGAATCTCACTTTAGGCTCTAGAATCTGACTTAAGCCTCCAGACTCTGACTTAAGGCTCTAGACTCTGACCTAAGGCTCTAAGGCTGTGGACTTTGATTTATGCCTCTAGACCAGGGTTCAACAAACTGGCGGGAATTTGGCATGTGGGTGGTTTTATTTGGCCCCCCAAGTATACATATTTTTATTGTTGGACAAAAAAGACTGTAAAAACACCAGCAATTCACCTCCAAGTGATTTTAATATAGGAAATCTGTTCCATAGTATTCCCACGCATGATAAAGATAAGTGATTGTATACAAATATAAGCAAGGTTTGAAATGATTATGTTTTTGTCCAATATTATTTCTGTTTGGGCTTCTTGCGATCCATTTGCAGTCTACAAATGATTTGTAATTATGTCCTGGACCCCAACAATCCACTCAAGAAAAAATTGGCCGGTGGCTGAATCTAGTTGATGATCCCTGCTCTAGACTCTGATCTGGTGTAAGACTCTATTCTGATTTAAGTCTGTATGGCTGTAAATCCAGTGCTCGAGGGCTACAGTCCTGCTGGTTTTGACAATTCTTCCCACCTATTCTATTGGGTCAGTGAATATGTCTGACTAGATGAAGCATCAACGTAACATTTGCTTCCAGGAGTACTTTAGGGAAACCAGCTGGCCCACAGTGGACCAGAGTTTTACCACCTGCCCCAGAACTAATTGATGTGATGTTGGGCGTACTCGAGGACTGGAATTGGGAAACACTGACCTGGACTCTGTTCCAATACGTCCGAAATCCAAATTTGCCTCCTCCTTTCCGTGAAGTAATTGGATTGGTTGAAAGGGTTTTCCTTATCCAATCACATACAGATTAATGACTAGTTCAAGAAAAGGACGATAGAAGATTTTTTTAAGTGTTTGAACAGAGTCCTGATCTACACCGTCTCTGCAGTGGACATCCAATACATCCTGCTGTGTGTTAGTTGATAAGACCTCACAAACAGACTCACACACACACACGTGATGCCAGCCATGTCATGACAGCCAAGAGTGCTGGAAGAAGTGGCAATGTTTATGATGGCATTCCACAGACACACTCTCTGGTGTCCCCACCCTGCTGTTAAACCAGCCCAGGAGAGTGTGTCATAAATGGCGCATTTCTCTGACAGCTGCAGTTTTTAAGGACACACCCACACACACGGTAGGGGCATTCCTCTACCAGCTGCAGTGTAGTTGGCCTCCGGGCCTTTAAGAGCAAGGACTCAGGCAGTAGTGATGTCGTCATCAGGCAGGTTGTGTTTAGATATCATGTTGATCCTATTAGCTATTATCCTCCTACTGACTGACTGACGGACTGATCTCTACTGACTGACTGCTCTCTACTGACTGATTGACTGCTCTCTACTGACTGATTGACTGACTGACTGCTCTCTACTGACTGACTGACTGACTGACTGCTCTCTACTGACTGACTGACTGACTGACTGCTCTCTACTGAATGACTGATTGACTGACTGACTGCTCTCTACTGACTGACTGACTGAGTTACTGACTGATTGACTGACTGCTCGCTACTGACTGACTGACAGACTGACTGCTCTCTACTGAGTGACTGACTGACTGCTCTCTACTGACTGACTGACTTACTGACTGCTCTCTAGTGACTGACTGACTGACTGCTCTCTACTGACTGACTGACTGACTGACTGCTCTCTACTGACTGATTGACTGACTGCTCTCTACTGACTGACTGACTGACTGCTCTCTACTGACTGATTGACTGACTGCTCTCTACTGACTGACTGACTGACTGCTCTCTACTGACTGACTGACTGACTGACTGCTCTCTACTGACTGACTGACTGACTGCTCTCTACTGACTGACTGACTGACTGACTGCTCTCTACTGACTGACTGACTGACTGACTGCTCTCTACTGACTGACTGACTGACTGACTGCTCTCTACTGACTGACCGACTGCCATAAGTGGGACAAATATCAGCCATGCTTCAATAGAAACCATCAGGTTTACAGTTACTTGGCCTACGTTGTATAGAAACCATCAGGTTTACAGTTACTTGGCCTACGTTGTATAGAAACCATCAGGTTTACAGTTACTTGGCCTACGTTGTATAGAAACCATCAGGTTTACAGTTACTTGGCCTACGTTGTATAGAAACCATCAGGTTTACAGTTACTTGGCCTACGTTGAATAGAAACCATCAGGTTTACAGTTACTTGGCCTACGTTGTATAGAAACCATCAGGTTTACAGTTACTTGGCCTACGTTGTATAGAAACCATCAGGTTTACAGTTACTTGGCCTACGTTGAATAGAAACAATCAGGTTTACAGTTACTTGGCCTACGTTGTATAGAAACCATCAGGTTTACAGTTACTTGGCCTACGTTGTATAGAAACCATCAGGTTTACAGTTACTTGGCCTACGTTGTATAGAAACCATCAGGTTTACAGTTACTTGGCCTACGTTGTATAGAAACCATCAGGTTTACAGTTACTTGGCCTACGTTGTATAGAAACCATCAGGTTTACAGTTACTTGGCCTACGTTGTATAGAAACCATCAGGTTTACAGTTACTTGGCCTACGTTGTATAGAAACCATCAGGTTTACAGTTACTTGGCCTACGTTGTATAGAAACCATCAGGTTTACAGTTACTTGACCTACGTTGTATAGAAACCATCAGGTTTACAGTTACTTGGACTACGTTGTATAGAAACCATCAGGTTTACAGTTACTTGGCCTACGTTGTATAGAAACCATCAGGTTTACAGTTACTTGGCCTACGTTGTATAGAAACCATCAGGTTTACAGTTACTTGGCCTACGTTGTATAGAAACCATCAGGTTTACAGTTACTTGGCCTACGTTGTATAGAAACCATCAGGTTTACAGTTACTTGGCCTACGTTGTATAGAAACCATCAGGTTTACAGTTACTTGGCCTACGTTGTATAGAAACCATCAGGTTTACAGTTACTTGGCCTACGTTGTATAGAAACCATCAGGTTTACAGTTACTTGGCCTACGTTGTATAGAAACCATCAGGTTTACAGTTACTTGACCTACGTTGTATAGAAACCATCAGGTTTACAGTTACTTGGCCTACGTTGCATAGAAACCATCAGGTTTACAGTTACTTGGCCTACGTTGTATAGAAACCATCAGGTTTACAGTTACTTGGCCTACGTTGTATAGAAACCATCAGGTTTACAGTTACTTGGCCTACGTTGTATAGAAACCATCAGGTTTACAGTTACTTGGCCTACGTTGTATAGAAACCATCAGGTTTACAGTTACTTGGCCTACGTTGAATAGAAACCATCAGGTTTACAGTTACTTGACCTACGTTGTATAGAAACCATCAGGTGTACAGTTACTTGGCCTACGTTGTATAGAAATCATCAGGTTTACAGTTACTTGGCCAACGTTGTATAGAAACCATCAGGTTTACAGTTACTTGGCCTACGTTGTATAGAAACCATCAGGTTTACAGTTACTTGGCCTACGTTGTATAGAAACCATCAGGTTTACAGTTACTTGGCCCACGTTGAATAGAAACCATCAGGTTTACAGTTACTTGGCCTACGTTGTATAGAAACCATCAGGTTTACAGTTACTTGGCCTACGTTGTATAGAAACCATCAGGTTTACAGTTACTTGACCTACGTTGTATAGAAACCATCAGGTTTACAGTTACTTGGCCTACGTTGTATAGAAACCATCAGGTTTACAGTTACTTGGCCTACGTTGTATAGAAACCATCAGGTTTACAGTTACTTGGCCTACGTTGTATAGAAACCATCAGGTTTACAGTTACTTGGCCTACGTTGTATAGAAACCATCAGGTTTACAGTTACTTGGCCTACGTTGTATAGAAACCATCAGGTTTACAGTTACTTACCTACGTTGTATAGAAACCATCAGGTTTACAGTTACTTGGCCTACGTTGTATAGAAACCATCAGGTTTACAGTTACTTGACCTACGTTGTATAGAAACCATCAGGTTTACAGTTACTTGGCCTACGTTGTATAGAAACCATCAGGTTTACAGTTACTTGGCCTACGTTGTATAGAAACCATCTTGTTTACAGTTACTTGGCCTACGTTGAATAGAAACCATCAGGTTTACAGTTACTTGGCCAACGTTGTATAGAAACCATCAGGTTTACAGTTACTTGGCCTACGTTGTATAGAAACCATCAGGTTTACAGTTACTTGGCCTACGTTGTATAGAAACCATCAGGTTTACAGTTACTTGGCCTACGTTGTATAGAAACCATCAGGTTTACAGTTACTTGGCCTACGTTGTATAGAAACCATCAGGTTTACAGTTACTTGGCCTACGTTGTATAGAAACCATCAGGTTTACAGTTACTTGGCCTACGTTGTATAGAAACCATCAGGTTTACAGTTACTTGGCCTACGTTGTATAGAAACCATCAGGTTTACAGTTACTTGGCCTACGTTGAATAGAAACCATCAGGTTTACAGTTACTTGGCCTACGTTGTATAGAAACCATCAGGTTTACAGTTACTTGGCCTATGTTGTATAGAAACCATCAGGTTTACAGTTACTTGGCCTACGTTGTATAGAAACCATCAGGTTTACAGTTACTTGACCTACGTTGTATAGAAACCATCAGGTTTACAGTTACTTGGCCAACGTTGTATAGAAACCATCAGGTTTACAGTTACTTGGCCTACGTTGTATAGAAACCATCAGGTTTACAGTTACTTGGCCTACGTTGTATAGAAACCATCAGGTTTACAGTTACTTGGCCTACGTTGTATAGAAACCATCAGGTTTACAGTTACTTGGCCTACGTTGTATAGAAACCATCAGGTTTACAGTTACTTGGCCTACGTTGTATAGAAACCATCAGGTTTACAGTTACTTGGCCTACGTTGAATAGAAACCATCAGGTTTACAGTTACTTGACCTACGTTGTATATGATCATCATTAGCATGGTACTTCGCTTTGCTTCATAACACCATTACTACCACCATAGACTACCGGCTTATTATCTTCTCACCTGTTACCATATGATATGTGTATAGTGTCTGATAATACGTCATGCTTACAGCTGTCAAAAGAACAAAGGGATGGCCAACCCTCCTCCAGGAGAGCTGTACTGGGGTGCAGGCTTTTGATACGGCCCTGTACAAACACCCCATATAGGTTAATCATGGTCCTGACCAGCAGCTGATTAGCTGAATCAGAGGAGTTTTAGTAGGGTTGGAGCAAAACCCTGCACACCCTGTAGGAAGGTTGACTAGCCCTGGGCGAACATACGAGCATGTGTGATTCTTATAGAGTAAGTATATGATACTGAAAGGTGGACTGATCTGATTGGTCAATTATTGATCTGATTGGTCAATTATTGATCTGATTGGTCAATTATTGATCTGATTGGTCAATTATTGATCTGATTGGTCAAGAGACCAATGAGTGGAAAAATATTAGAATTTAGCTGCCTGTGTAAATGCACACTAAAATTCAGGGTTGGGGTCAGCTAGAAAATTAGAAACTGAATCTTGACTTCAGATGTTGAAGTGCTTTTAACTCAGAGGTTATATAAATCATGCATTGTGATCTATAGGGAAATGTGTACCTTGTAGTAGTGTGCACAACTCAAGTCAGGATTTGTTCAATTATGAATTCAAACTTGATTTGTATATTCTTCTCTAGGTCAGTGGAGATTGACCCCAGCCCTAAAGTCATTGTTTAAGATAAGACTCCCATAGAATTTCCTTCATAGAAGTCACAGGCTGAGACAAGATATGTTTTGTGTATTTTAGCATTTTTTGTGTTTTATTCTGTTGTTGTTTTGTCTGCCTCCTTTCCTCTTCCTCCTCTCTCCTCTCTTATCTCCTCTCCTATCTCTTCTCTCCTCTCTTTCCTCTCCTCTCTCCTCTCTCTCCTCTCCTCTCCTTTCTCATCCCTCTCCTCTCCTTTACTCTCACCTCTCTTCTCCCCTCTCTTCTCTTCTTCTCCTCTTCTCTTCTCTGCTCTTGTCCTGTCCTCTTTCCTTTCTTATCTCTCCTCTCACCTCTTACTCCTCTCCTGTTTTCTCTCTCATCTCTCCTCTCTCCTTTCCTATCTGCAGTCACTGATATTTGACGAGGTGGACCTATCTGATGCCAGCGTGGCTGAGTCCAGCACTAAGAATGTTAACAACAGCTTCACGGTGAGATTCTACACACGCACACGCACGCACACGCACGCGCACACACACACACACACACACACACACACTGGAGGGCAATAGATATGAAGACAAGGGAGAGAGAGAATGAGAGTAACAGAAAGGGAGGGGAAGAGAATGAGAGTAACAGAAAGGGAGGGGAAGAGATTGAGAGTAACAGAAAGGGAGGGAAAGAGAATGAGAGTAACAAAAAGGGAGGGGAAGAGAATGAGGGTAACAGAAAGGGAGGGGAAGACAATGAGAGTAACAGAAAGGGGGGGAAAGAGAGTGAGAGTAACAGAAAGGGAGGGAAAGAGAATGAGAGTAACAGAAAGGGAGGGGAAGAGAATGAGAGTAACAGAAAGGGAGGGGAAGAGATTGAGAGTAACAGAAAGGGAGGGAAAGAGAATGAGAGTAACAGAAAGGGAGGGGAAGAGAATGAGGGTAACAGAAAGGGAGGGGAAGAGAATGAGAGTAACAGAAAGGGGGGGAAAGAGAGTGAGAAAGAAAGAGGAAGACAGAGATGTAAAAGAAAGAGGAAGACAGAGATGTAAAAGAAAGAGGAAGACAGAGATGTAAAAGAAAGAGGAAGACAGAGATGTAAAAGAAAGAGGAAGACAGAGATGTAATAGCTAATACGTTTTGTTCTGAAACTCTCAAACACATTCCAACAATTCCAGTTTATGTAGATGTGCAGACCATTAAACATCAAGGATAGTTGTGTGTTTTGGGTCAGGCTGTTCAGGGATGTGTTTTGGGTCAGACTGTTCAGGTGGGTGTTTTCGGTCAAGCTGTTCAGGTGTTTGTTTTGGGTCAGGTTGTTCAGGAGGGTGTTTTGGGTCAGGCTGTTCAGGAGGGTGTTTTGGGTCAGGTTGTTCAGGGGGGTGTTTTGGGTCAGGCTGTTCAGGAGGGTGTTTTGGGTCAGGCTGTTCAGGAGGGTGTTTTGGGTCAGGCTGTTCAGGAGGGTGTTTTGGGTCAGGCTGTTCAGGAGGGTGTTTTGGGTCAGGCTGTTCAGGGGGGGTTTTGGGTCAGGCAGTTCAGGGGGGGGGGGGGGGTTGGAAGGGCTCTTCGCCTGTGTGTGTGTGTGTGTGTGTGTGTGTGTGTGTGTGTGTGTGTGTGTGTGTGTGTGTGTGTGTGCGGGGAGCTGCCATTATCGACATCCAAATGCAACCTATATTTATTTACGTTCATTAATGTTCCCTTCTGTACTTTAACTATTTGCACATCGTTACAACACTGTATATAGACATAATATGATGTTTGAAATGTCTTTATTCTTTTGAAACTTATTTCACATTTGTTTATTATCTACTTCACTGGAAACTTTAACATATGTTTCTCATGCCAATAAACACCTTACATTGAATTGAATTGAAAGAGAGGGAGAGAGAGACTGCTCCATATGTTTGGTTCCTCGAGCGGCAGAGGGTCTGCTGTAGTGAAGGAGACACATGCTCTCTCACACACACACACACACACACACACACACACACACACACACACACACACACACACACACACATACACATACACATACACACACACACACACACACACACACACACACACACACACTCTCTCTCTCCCTCACCGGCAGGGGGAGAGCAGGCTTCACCATTCAGCAAGACCACACACACAGAGAAGGAGAGAGTGAGAGACAGAGCCAGTGAGAGAGTGTGTGGGGGGGTGAATGGTAAGTGCACTGTAGCACGGCTTTCAGACGCAGTTAGCGGTAATGAATACTGGTGCTCGTCTGTCTGTCTGTCTGTGAGCAGAAGGATGCTGAGGTTGTCTGTGCAGATTGGTTGGTGTACTATAGGGACAGATATGGAGCATGGTGATAGAACCCTAAGAGTTTGTGTGTCAGCTTTTGTATTATTGGTGTCCTTTGTGTCTGTGTGCTTTTCTGTGTGTGTGTGTGTGTGTGTGTGTGTGTGTGTGTGTGTGTGTGTGTGTGTGTGTGTGTGGGCGGCTGCTGCTGCTGGGAATATAAAATGAGATGTAGCTGGGGGAGGCACCTTGCGATACATGTGAAGGTGCTTGCAAAGGATTCTGCAGGGATTCTAGGCTCAGAGAAATTGTTGTTGTATTAAAGGGGCTTTATCCCTAACAAAAAAATTACATGAAACAAACACCTCAGACATGTGCGAATGCACATGTAAACTAATCAGGTGATTTTTTTCTCATGATAACTTGTAGACCACACTATCTACCAAGAGAGTTCTCATCTATATTGTTCGTAGCTGTCTATTTACCACCACAAACCGATGCTGGCACTAATACCGCACTCAACAAGCTGTGTAAGGCCATAAACAAACAAGAAAATGCTCATCCAGAAGTGGCGCTCCTAGTGGTCGGGGACTTTAATGCAGGAAAACTTACAACCGTTTTACCTCAATTCTACCAGCATGTCACATGTGCAATCAGAGGGAAAAAACTATAGACCACCTTTACTCCACACACAGAGACACATTCAAAACTCTCCCTCATCCTCCATTTGGCAAATCTGTCCATAATTCTATCCTCCTGATTCCTGCTTACAAGCAAAAACTAAAGAAGGAAGTACCAGTGACTCGCTCAGTAACGAAGTGGTCAGATGACGTGGATACGGTTTCATCAATAAGTGTATCAACAACATCATCCCCACAGTGACCGTATATACATTTCCCAACCAGAAGCCATGGATTACAGGCAACATCCCCAACGAGCTAAAGTCCAGAGCTACCGCTTTCAAGGAGAGGGACACTAATCCGGACGCTTCTAAGAAATCCCACTATGCCCTCAGACGAACCATCAAACAGGCAAAGCGTCAATACAGGACTAAGAATGAATCCTACTGCACTGGCTCTGACGCTCGTCGGATGTGGCAGGGCTTGAAACATTTGACGGTCTACAAAGGGAAACCCTGCCGTGAGCTGCCCAGTGACGCAAGTCTACCAGACGAGCTAAATGCCTTTTATGCCTGATCCCCGACAATGATGAGACTGACAGCCTATAGGGAGGAGGTCAATGACCTGGCAGTGTGGTGCCACGACAACAACCTCTCTCTCAATGTGATCAAGACAAAGGAGCTGATCGTTGAACTATAGGAAAAGGAGGGTCAAACAGGCCCCACATTAACATGGTGTGGATAGAGAGCAGGTAGAGTTTCAAGTTCCTTGGTGTCTACATCACCAAGAACTATCATGGTCTTAGCACACCAAGACACTTGTGAAGAGGGCACGACAACAACTTTTCCCCCTCAGGAGACTGAAAAGATTTGGCATGGGTCCCCATATCCTCCAGAAAATTGCACAGCTGTACCGTCAAGAGCATCCTGACCGGTTGCATCACCGCCTGGTATGGCAACTGACCGTAAGGCGAGGGTACTGGGTATTGCCCAGTACATCACTGGGGCCAAGCTTCCTGACATTTTTTTTTTAACTAGGCAAATCAGTTAAGAACAAATTCTTATTTACAACAACGGCCTACCGGGGAACAATGAACAACTGCCTGAACAACATATGTTTTTGCTCCTTAACTGCTTCTTCCTCCAAGACATAAGACTGCTGAACAATTAATCAAATGGCCACCCACTGTTTATTATCTATGCATAGTCACTTCACAAATTACCTTGACTAACCTATACCCTCTATAGCCTCGTTATTATGTCATTTTCTTTTGTTACTTTTTGATTTTATTACATTTTTTTTTACATTAGCTTATTTAGTAAATATTTTATTAACTCTATTTCTTGAACTGCATTGTGGGTTAAGGGCTTGAAAATAAGCATTTCACAGTAAGGTAACCTGTTGTATTTGGTACATGTGATAAATAACATGTGATTTGCTATGTGCTTGAAACTGGAAAAAGGCAGTGAAAGGTCAGGATAATATAAAAGAAAAACAATCATATGTAAAAACCTAATTTGCAGTTTCACGAATGTGAAAAACTCTTTCACATGTGGAATTGCAAGTTCAAAGGTGAAAAACAATCGCGTGGAAGTTTTTTTTACATATGAAACATTTAGGTGAAGTTTTTTCACATCTACTTGTGGATTTTTTTTACATGTTTACCTGAAAATTCAATTTTCACATGTGATTGAATTTCATGTGAACTTGCAATTCTTCATGTGACAGGGAGATTTGCATGTGATTTTTTTAAATGCGAAACTATCAGGTACCAAAATAAGACCCAAGTGCAGACTGTGTGAAGTAACAATATCTATTGTAACAAAAGGGGCAGGAAAACGACAGGTCAAGGCAGGCAGGGGTCGATAATCCAAAGTAGAGGCCAAGGTACAGGACAACAGGCAGGCTCAGTAGTCAGGACAGGCAAGGGTCAAAAGCCAAGAAGATGCGAGTAAGGGCAAATGGAACCCACAATCGCTGAGACACAAAGGCCTGCTCGGCTTGAACAAACAAGACAAACTGGCAACAGAGAGACAGAAAACACAGGTATAAATACACAGGGGATAATGGGGAAGATGGGTGACACCTGGAGGGGGGTGGGGACAATCACAAAGACAGGTGAAACACATCAGGGCGTGACAGAAACATTCAATTTCACACGCAAAACTGCAATTCATGTGAGGTGAAAACATGTTATTCTACCAAAAGGTGGTGTTAACATGTGGACTCTAAATTGAATACATGTGCAAATATGGTTTCACTTGTGAAATTTAAGCTTAACACATGTGAAACTGCAAATCTGACTTTAAAAAAAAAAAGTTTAATGTGCTCTAACTTAACCCTGTATTTTCTCAAACAGTTGTATGTGTTAGCTGTTGATGCAGATTGTTGATTGTATGTAGTAATAGTGTTCTCTTCGTTAGTTAGCACAACATCTACACATGCACAATGACCGGATGTGTCTTCCTGTGTGTGTCTGTGTATGTGTGAGCAGCATGTTTGGTCCTGTTCGTGCTTTTCTGCGAGTGGTAATCTTATCTGCATCTTACTGAATAGAATATGGTAACACCTTGATATTCAATTCAGTTAATCAAATCCATAATGCTGTGATCTCAGCTCCAGGCAATTGAAAACTCATTTAGATAGATGATAGCAGTGTAAGCCCCTCATTATAGAAGCTGAATGTTAGGTTATATACTGTATGACTCTTGTTAACGTGTTCAAGCAATGAAAATCCAATCTAGATGTGATTTTCTAGATAAAGTGCAGCAGAGATAACTTTGGGGTTATTTTTTTACCTTTAACTAGGCAAGTCAGTTAAGAACAAAATCTTATTTTCAATGACGGCCTAGGAACAGTGGGTTAACTGCCTGTTCAGGGGCAGAACAACAGATTTGTACTTTGTCAGCTCGGAGATTCGAACTTGCAAGCTTTTGCAACCTTTCGGTTACTAGCCCAACGATCTAACCACTAGGCTACCCTGTCCACTCTAGCAGAAGAAAGCATATTTATTGAAATGATCAAACATGGTAAATGAATTGATATGATTATAAATTAGACACACACAAACACAGAAGGACATAGACTCCCCAACCTAATCACTCCCCATCTGCCCTTTGACCCGAGGAGGCTCATCAGGGGACTGGAGAGTTTCCAAACACAGTCCAGTTTCCCTCAGCAACCATCCTTTACACCCCCCCCCCCCCCCCCCACACACAATATATAAATATTTGAATCCACAAATCACATTACATTCAAGAAGGATTCAAAAAATGTAAAATGCCTTTGACTGCATGGACACTTAAAGGCCCAGTGCATTCAAAAACCTGATTTCCTGAGTTTATATATATTTCCACACTATGATGTTAGAATAATACTGTGAAATTGTGAAGATTATGATACTTCCCTTTCAGTGTAAGAGCGGTTTGAAAATAAGGGCTCTTGTGAAATTCTAGCTTGTTTTGGTGGGATGGAGTTTTAGACTGCCTGGTTACAAGCTATTTGTTTAATTTTTGACCATTTGAATTGAAAACAATCACAGTAAGATACTTAATTGTTGCCCAGAAATTATTTGATAGAGTTAAAAACTGCCCATAACAGCTGAAACAGAGCAGTACCTAGCCAATTGCTTTGCTTTAGTATTTAAGCCTATTTATGTGGCCGAGAAAAATATCAGCGTGCTATGAACCGGCTCGTAGCCGGTAGTAACAATGGTATGTGTAGTCAGTAGTGTAAGTGAGAGGATGTGTTCATAGATGGTGATAATGAGGGTGTTGAGAGGTGCCAAAACAAATGACCACAAAAAAAGCCTAAAATTGCCACAAACAAAAACAACAGTGTGACTGCGTGGAGAGAGTCGCGTCGATGTACGAGGGAAAGGTGTATTTATCCCCGGGACATATCCGAGCCCAGGTACGTCCCATTCTGCTGACGACCCTCCCTGGCTCCACCCACAGAGCCTTAATATGTTAAGGAAAACAAAGAGAAAGAACAAGGCAGACAGAGTGGGAGGGTCACCCCATATCCAGGGACCACCAAGGACCCCGAGACACAACACCAACCAAACATACATAAACACAAACAAAATACTGCCCTTGTTAACGGTACTCCACGGCCCCAGCCAAACTCGTCCTCCCCAGACCTCCGCAACCTTTGCGCACAGGAAGCAACCTTCAAGAGGAAAGAAAAAAACAAGGACAACAGGAAACAGATGACAGGAGCGACAGAACAGGATCATAGAAAATACACAAAAAGAAACAGTGGCCGGTCACGCGGACAACATGCATACACTCAGTGACAACGCATATGAGAAACGGGTTACACCAATCAATAGGACTAAAGTTTCTCTCAAGAAACTCTATTGAACCGCTAATGGATGGGGTCTGCATCCCCAAAGTCAATATTGTGTTCTGTTAAGTTTATACGTGGAGGTACAGTCGTATGAAAGAGTTTGGGCACCCCTCTGAAGCTGCATAATAATTTACTCTGTCTTCACAGAAAATGATCACAGTGGCATGCCATTCATTTTCTAATAAAATCAGAGTACTGGGGTATTGTCCAGACAAAGATTTTTAGTGTAGCAATATTAAGTTGTATGAAATTAAATCAGGTGTGAAAAATAGGCTATGCAAAAATGTGGGCACCCTTGTCATTCTGTTGATTTGAATACCTGTAACTACTTAGCACTGATTAATTGGAACACACAATTGGTTTGGTGAGCTCATTAAGCCTGGAACTTCATAGACAAGTGCATCCAATCATGAGAAAAGGTATTTAAGGTGGCCAATTGCAAGTTGTTGTTCTCTTTGATTCTCATCTGAAGAGTGGCAACATGGGGGCCTCAAAACAACTCTCAAATGACCTGAACACAAAGATTGTTCAACATTATGGTTTAGAGGAAGGCTACAAAAAGCTATCGCAGCGATTTAAGCTGTCAGTGTCCACTGTGAGGAACATAGTGAGGAAATGGAAGACCACAGGCACAGTTCTTGTTAAGGCCAGAAGTGGCAGGCCAAGTCAAATATCAGAGAGGCAAAGGTGAAGGATGGTGAGAACGGTCAAAAACAGCCCACAGACCACCTCCAAAGACCTATAACATCATCTTGCTGCAGATGGTGTCACTGTGCATCGTTCAACAATTCAGCGCACTTCGCACAAGGAGAAGCTGTATGGGAGAGGGATGCGGAAGAAGCCTTTTCTGCACACACGCCACAAACAGAGTCTCTTGAGGTGTGCAAACGCACATTTGGACAAGCCAGCTTCATTTTGGAATAAGGTGCTGTGGACTGATGAAACAAAGATTGAGTTATTTGGTCATAACAAGGGACGTTATGCATGGTGGCAAAAGAACACAGCGTTCCAAGAAAAACACTTGCTACCCACAGTAAAGTTTGGCGGGGGTTCCATCATGCTGTGGGGCTGTGTGGCCAGTGGCGGTACTGGGAGTCTTGTTCAAGTTGAGGGTTGCATGGATTCCACTCAATATCAGCAGATTCTTGGGAATAATGTTGAACAATCAGTCACAAAGTTACGCCGGGGCTGGATTTTTCAACAAGACAACGACCCAAAACACTGCTCAAAATCTACCCGGGCATTTATGCAGAGGAACAAGTACAATGTTCTGGAATGGCCATCCCAGTCGCCAGACCTGAATATCATTGAGAATCTGTGGGATGATTTGAAGCGGGATGTCCATGCTCGGCAACAATCAAACCTAATTGAACTGGAGATGTTTTGTAAGGATGAATGGTCCAAAATACCTTCATCCAGAATCCAGACACTCATTAGAGGCTATGGGAAGCGTCTAGAGGCTGTTGTTTTAGCAAAAGGAGGCTCTACTAAATATTGATGTGATTTTTCTATTGGGGTGCCCAAATTTATGCACCTGTCTAATTTTGTTTTGACGCATATTGCACATTTTCTGTTAATCCAATAAACCTAATTTCACTACTGAAATATTACTGTGTCCATCAGTTATTTGATAGATCAAAATTAAATTGCTGATCCAAACACCCAATTATTTATAAATAGAAATGATGGAAATTGTCAGTGGTGCCCAAACTTTTTCATACAACTGTATATCAGAAAACAAATCTGGAAAACTCTGAATCAGACCAACTAACTCGTCTCACCTATCAGCAGGTAGATGATCGAGAAGGCTATCCAAAACATCCAGTGACTATGAATTTTTCAATCTACCCTGCAGTATGCAATCGTCGGGACCAGAGACGTCCTCCTCACCATGCAGACATACGGTCTCCGGTCCCAGAGGAACGTGCGTAATAGGGTTGTAGCAGATTGACATGGCACAGTTGGTGTGCTTTCCTCCGTTCCGGAGTGGCAACTAGATTGTTTTGCTCAGTGCACTGGCGCACAACCGTATATGGACCTTGAAATTTGGCTTAAAAAGGAGAACCAACTATTGGCAGCACAGCAAGAACCTGGTCACCTGAACTAAAGTGACGAGGCTCAGCTCGGCGATCAAATATTCCTCCTTGGTGAAGACGATAGCTTCTCTTTAGCCATCTCGCCAGCGGCATTCAGGCTTCGCCGGAAATCACACACATAAGATAACAGGGTGGCTTGGGAGACTTCCAGTCATCCTGGAGCACCGCTAGAAGCCCACACACACACACTATGTCCAAACACTAATTAATTTAGACTGAAACCTGTGCTCTCCTGTGAAAACTCCCTGGTGGCTAACAGTAACCATGGCAACCCCTCCTCCCAATCCATCTCCGAACAATAAGCTCTCAACAAAGACTTAAGTGTTAGAAGGAAATGTCCCAGCGGTCCTTGACTCTGCGCGTGATAGGCACTAGCCAAATTGTGTTAATATGGACCTGTTGGAGAACCTAACCAAACAGATTAGAGGTGACATTAGATCACTGGTCACTCTGACTAACCTTAGGGATTCAAAACAGCGAGAAACTGAGTAAAAGCTTTTAGCACAGACTTAGTTGTGATAGACAGACCTAGTGGTCTGACACATCACAGTGAACAGATAACTACTACCATTCTTAGAGCGAGGCAGAGGGCCAACACATTCAACCATCAGATAGTTAAAAGGCTGCCTGACTACTGGAATAGGAAAGTGGTAACGGCTTAATAGCTTGATTCAGTTGACCTGTTAATTTACTGGTGTGACAGGTTGATGAAACTATTAATAACATCCCTCTTTAACCTAGGCCAAAATAAATGTCAGTATGCGATTGTAGGTTTTCACACCCAGATGTCCAGCAACATCGTTGTGGAAAGTTAACGCCAACTCACAAATCTGAACTGGTACAACAACCTGATTAATAGCCTCCCCCACAAAACAACTATGAGGCCCCCACTTTTTCATCAAGACAACATCCTGGAGAAAATAACCATGGACGACGTCTCCCAACTGTTCCACAGGTACAATTTGGTTACGCAACTCTTCTAATGAGTGTCAGCCCGTTGATCCTTGATTAAATCGAAGTTGGGCACAGATAATGGAGAGTAGTGACAGATTTCTTTGTAACATCGTTAGCAGGCGCAGGTCCAGGTTGCCACGGCTCAAGGAACGCGTCACTGCTCATGCAGAGAACACCTCTGGGGAAACGCTGCGTGTTCTCATTGGGAATCCCTACAAATGACGGCTTAGTGGAAACCACTAGAGATGGTGACAAGACAGGCCATACTTGCTCACCAGCGAAGTTATTCCCAAGGATAACGTCGAAACCTTCGATAGGCAACGATGGATGCACCCCCAACACAACCTCGCCTTTCACCAGTTCTTAATACAACATCAGTTTATACAATGGAACTGACAGAGAGTTCAAACCAATTCCCCTAATTAGAACGCTATTCCCAGAATCAGTCTCAGCAGAGAAGGCTAACACAGACTAACACAAATGACTCAGGGGCACCTTTATCCCTCAGGATCATCACAGGCACTGGGTCGTTACTTCCTAAAAGAGAAACAAAAACCTCCGTAATGAAAGGTAAATAATCTGGTTTAATTGGGACTTTCAGATGCACCTGGGCATGAGACAGTGTGACAGGTGTGAACTGATGTTGGACAGGCGCTGCTTACGCTGTAGGCTTAGGTTTCAACGTTAGCGCAAGTACTGAATTTACCCTTAGCTCTGAGAACAGGACATTAGTTTATGATCGGTACCCTGACAGTAGTGACACTCTTGACTGAGGTCAGCTTTACCACGGGAGCCAGGCTCAACCCTAGATGAATGAAGCTCTGCCCGTGAACCAGAGTGTCTCGGTAGGCGAGGCACAAATCTCTCCAAATGCCCCCACTCACTCCGAATGCAGGGATCTCCAAAGCCACTTTTTTGAGTCAAAACATACTCGTCCACCAAAACCACAGAGACAGAGACCGTCTTCACTTTGCGTTCGTTAATGTACGTGGCTATTCGATCAGAGATTGTGCCCTTAAATTGCTCTAGCATAATCAGATCACATAGCCCCTGGAAAGTCATAACCGCAGAGGTGGAACCCCAGCGATTAAACTGTGAAGAGAACTCTCACGCAGACTCAACATGAGTCTGTTGGTCAGCCCTTTCTAAAGTTCTAAATCGTTGGCGGTAAGCCTCAGGAACCATAAATCATAAACCTACAACACAGCCATTTTAACCTTCTCATAACTGACACTGTCAACTACACCAAGAGCTGAATATGCGCTTTACCAGTCAAAACACACTGCAACATTAAAGTGGAACACATCAGTAAGCCTAACAAGGGAAAAGAAAGGCTGTATCTCAGGGTAGCAAATGGCAATAACATTACCAAATCTCCCACTGAGGTACACAGTCGATTGTACTCACCTCCTCGAACCCATGTCCCAACAGCGAGGAGAGCAAGAAACTAACCAATGTTACACTCTCAAACACAGCACACAACCAACTATCAATAGCAGTGGCAAGTTTACCAAACAAACAAAGGCAAACAACCCTGGTCCTACCAAAAAAGTCAACTCAATAAAGCTGTACCAAAAAAAAAACACCTACAGAGTTTAACACGAACTCCACATTTTCTCCCAAACAAAATACACTTACTAGTTATCTTACCACTAGAATTAGGCCTACTGCCACAATTTTCCAGGCAACGCACCTGCTTGATGACATCACCAGACAACCAAAAATCACAGATACATCTCGAAGGCACAATACCTAACACTTTTAAGACAAGGGAGTGAATGCCAACTAAAGCGCATCCCAATTAGCACTAAACCATCATACACCAAAATTTCTAGGAATCAACCTTATGATCCAGATGAGACCCCACTTGTCACAAACCGTCTCATGGCCCATAACATAGAGGAAGACAACACGGAGATAAAACATTTATTAAACAAAGTAAACTATATACAAGTACAATGGTGTGTGTGTAGTCAGTTGTGTAAGTGCGTGGATGTGTTCATAGATGGTGTTGAGAGGTGCCAAAACAAATTAACACAAAACAAAGCCTCAAATTGCCACAACCAAAAACAACAGTGTGATGACATGGAGAGAGTCTCTTTGATGCACTGGGGAAAGATGTATTTATCCCAGGACACACCCGAGCCCAGGTGTGTCCCATTCCACTGACTACCCTCCTGGCTCCGCCCACCGACATCCTATTAAGAAAAACAAGAGCAAAGAATTCAGCAGAAAGAGTGGGGAGGGTCGTCACAAGAGCTACTAACTTGCACCTAAACTCAGCAAAAAAAGAAACGCCCTCTCACTGTCAACTGCGTTGACTTTCAGAAAACTTAACAAACTTAAATATTCAAACTTAACTTAAAATATTTGTATGAACAAAACAAGATTCAACATCTGAGATAAACTGAACAAGTTCCACAGACATGTCACTAACAGAAATAGAATAATGTGTCCCTGAACTAATAGGGGGTCAAAATCAAAAGTAACAGTCAGTATATGGTGTGGCCACCAGCTGCATTAAGTACTGCAGTGCATCTCCTCCTCATGGACTGCACCAGATTTGCCAGTTCTTGCAGTGAGATGTTACCCCACTCTTCCACCAAGGCACTTGCAAGTTCCCGGACATTTCTGGGGGGAATGGCCCTAGCCCTCACCCTCCAATCCAACAGGTCCCAGGCGTGCTCAATGGGATTGAGATCCGGGCTCTTCACTGGCCATGGCAGAACACTGACATTCTTGTCTTGCAGGAAATCACGCACAGAACGAGCAGTATGGCTGGTGGTATTGTCATGCTGGAGGGTCATGTCCCTGATGAGCCTGCAGGAAGGGTATCACATGAGGGAGGCGGATGTCTTCCCTGTAACACACAGCATTGATATTGCCAGCAATGACAACAAGCTCAGTCCAATGATGCTGTGACACGCCGCCCCAGAGCATGACGGACCCTCCATCTCCAAATCGATCCCACTTCAGAGTACAGGCCTCGGTGTATCGCTTATTCCTTGGATTATAAACGTAAATCCGACCATCACTCCTGGTGAGACAAAACCGCGACTCGTCAGTGAAGAGCACTTTTTACCAGTCCTGTCTGGTCCAGCAACGGTGGGTTTGTGCCCATAGGAAACATTGTTGCCGGTGATTTTTGGTGAGGACCTGTCTTCAACAGTGTCAGATCTTCCCAATGAGATGTGGGTGCGGAGTCAGGCGCAGGAGAACTGAGTTCCAAAGAACAAGAGCAAAATAAAACGCACCCCAACCTCACTGACAGTTCAACGAAAATAATCCTGCACAAAACCCCAAAGGAAGTGTCAAATTAAATCCCCCCCCTAATTAACCAAAGTGAAACCAGATGAGACACAAAACAGACTTAACCAAAAGAAAAGGAAAAGGGATCGGTGGCAGCTAGTAGACCGGCGACGACGACCACCGAGCACCGCCCGAACAGGGAGAGGAGCCACCTTCTAGTAGACCGGCGACGACGACCACCCAGCACCGCTCGAACAGGGAGAGGAGCCACCTTCTAGTAGACCGGCGACGACGACCACCGAGCACCGCCCGAACAGGGAGAGGAGCCACCTTCTAGTAGACCGGCGACGACGACCACCGAGCACCGCCCGAACAGGGAGAGGAGCCACCTTCTAGTAGACCGGCGACGACGACCACCGAGCACCGCCCGAACAGGGAGAGGAGCCACCTTCTAGTAGGCCGGCGACGACGACCACCGGGCACCGCCCGAACAGGGAGAGGAGCCACCTTCTAGTAGACCGGCGACGACGACCACCGAGCACCGCCCGAACAGGGAGAGGAGCCACCTTCTAGTAGGCCGGCGACGACGACCACCGAGCACCGCCCGAACAGGGAGAGGAGCCACCTTCTAGTAGGCCGGCGACGACGACCACCGAGCACCGCCCGAACAGGGAGAGGAGCCACCTTCTAGTTGACCGGCGACGACAACCACCGAGCACCGCCCGAACAGGGAGAGGAGCCACCTTCTAGTAGGCCGGCGACGACGACCACCGAGCACCGCCCGAACAGGGAGAGTAGCCACCTTCTAGTAGGCCGGCGACGACGACCACCGAGCACCGCCCGAACAGGGAGAGGAGCCACCTTCTAGTAGGCCGGCGACGACGACCACCGAGCACCGCCCGAACAGGGAGAGGAGCCACCTTCTAGTAGGCCGGCGACGACGACCACCGAGCGCCGCCCGAACAGGGAGAGGAGCCACCTTCGTTGGAAGTCGTGACAAACAGGCCTTCCTGGTATAACTCTGGCAGTTGTTGTTGTCATCCTGTACCTGTCCCGCAGGTTTGATGTTCGGATGTACCGATCCTGTGCAGGTGTTGTTACACGTGGTCTGCCAATGCGAGGACGATCAGCTGTCCGTCCTGTCTCCCTGTAGCTCTGTCTTAGGTCTGTCACAGTACAGACGTTGCAATTTATTGACCTGGCCACATCTGCATTCCTCATGCCTCCTTGCAGCATGCCTAAAGCACATTCACACAGATGAGCAGGGACCCTGAGCATCTTTCTTTTGTTGTTTTTCAGAGTGAGTAGAAAGGCCTCTACCGTCTGTAAGCTGTTAGTGTCTTAACGACCGTTCTACAGGTGTATATTAATTAATTGTTTAAGGTTCATTGAACAAGCATGGGAAAGGTTTTAAACCCTTTACAATGAGGATCTGTGAAGTTATTTGGATTTTTACGAATTATCTTTGAAAGACAGGGTCCTGAAAAAGGGACGGTTCTTTTTTTGCTGAGTTTATATCCGAAGCTGTCCAAGCAGCCAGTGTTTGAGAAGCTTGTCAGCTCCATGTAACAGTCAAATGAACACCTCCCTCTAGTGTATTTGGTACACAGGAAAATTCATCATCATCAAACCAAATTCCTCAATACTGTTTGTGGTTTGTGAGACTACCTGTCTCACCTTACCTTTAACCAGGTAAGTTAAACTGAGAACACATTCACAGCAATAACCTGGTGAATAGTTACAGGAGAGAAGGGATGAATGAGCCAATTGGAAGCTAGGGATGATTAGTTGACCAGATTGGAAATTTAGCCAGGAAAGAATGCCTCTTACTGGCCTTTCAACACCATTAGCCAGCAGTGTCTGATCACCCATTCAGGGACTGACCAGGATCAACCCTGCTTAGCTTCAAAGGCAAGCCAGCAGTGGGATGCAGGGTGGTATGTTGCTGGCTAGCTAGCAGGTCGAAAAGGCAGTAAGTACATGTCATTGTATGAACAGAAATCTTTCACAACATGTGTAACAGACATGTTATATTTGACTAATGTAAAATACAAAATGTGTCATGGTATGCCAGGTACCAAATTGTTAGATTATATTTTGTTGGTAGAACCTGTAACCTCGATTTAACATTAAAGGGGAGGATGTCATCGCCCATGGCAGCATTCTGTTACATGGAATGGGAGACAGAGTGGTCAGCAGAGTCCAGAACATTGAGTTTCCCCGTGCAGCCTCAGGCCGGTCTAGTGCTACCGTAGCTGCATCTGTCTGATACGGAGGAGTGTTGTTCTCGCTGTAGGATCATGGATGACAGAAGCCGCACGCACGCACGCACACACGCACGCACACACACACACACACACACCATGTAACCCTGCAGCATCAGGTCACTGTAGCCTTAGCAAGGTGATTTGTAGCTAAGGGGTTCGACTCGAGCGGGAAGGACACACGCAATCGTAGCAAGGGAATACAGTTACTGATTAAACATTGAGACTCTAACCCTCTACTGCCAGCTTTAGTAATCACTTAGGCTAATATAATGAATAATAATATGTACACTGTTATGGGGACTGGAGAGGAAAATTAGTTGTCCATCTATATAAGGTAGATTGTATAACATGTGTACATCGTCCCTGACAAATAAACGTGAAACAAATAATATTGTATGATCATGGATAATACTGTACATTATTGTATAATGTATAATACACTACTCAGTTTCAAAGGTCTTGGGTGCTGGCTATCCTGCTCTGGGGCTGGCCATCCTGCTCTGAGGCTGGCCATCCTGCTCTGAGGCTGGCTTGTGCTGTGTTGTTGTGGTGCATTTTAAATGTTTTTTTCCTTAGGATGGTTTGGGAGTTGTCTTGAGTTTCATAGCGAGGGAGAGGATGGATACTAATATGATTAGCTATTCGACTGTGTTCACACAGGCTGCCAAATTCGTATATATTTCCTATTTATTGGAAAAGGAACTGATCTGATTGGTCAAAAGACCAATTAGTGGGGGAAAAAAGGTTAGAATTGGGCTGCCTGTGTAAACGCAGCCTTAGACATGGAGACATGGAGCAGGGCGAGGTAGAAGGTGGTAGAGGGTGAGGGGGCAGAGGAGGGGAAATGGATGGGTGTCTCCTTTTTGTTTGGGCCATAATCAGATAAAAAAATCTGACACACACACACACACTGTCGTTGAAAGAACTGGACCAAGGTGCAGTATGGTGAGCGTATATATTATTTTATTCCGAACAAAACAATAAACACTACAAAACAAACCGTGAAGCTTAAGGCTATGTGCCATAAACAAAGTCAACCTCCCACAAAGACAGGTGGGAAAGGGCTACCTAAGTATGGTTCTCAATCAGAGACAACGATAGACAGCTGTCCCTGATTGAGAACCCTACCCGGCCAAAACATAGAAATACAAATAATAGAACATAGAATACCCACCCCAAAATTACACCCTGACCAAACCAAATAGAGGGGCGTGACACACACACACACACACACACACACACACACACACACACACACACAGAGAGAGAGAGAGTGGGCAATGACGTTATGATGTGCGCAGGTGTGTTTTATCTATCAGACATGCAGAGGGTCTCTGTACAGTGCCTTGCAAAAGTATTCACCTCCCTTGGCATTTTTCCTATTTTGTTCCATTATAACCTGTTATTTAAATTGATTTTCATTTGGACTTCATGTAATGGACATACCAAAATATTCCCAATTGGTGAAGTGAAATGTAAAAAATTACTTGTTTCAAAAGATTATACAAAATAAAAAAGGAAAAGTCATGCGTCCATATGAAATCACCCCCTTTGCTATGAAGCCCTTAAATATGATCTGGTGCAACCAATTACAGAAGTCACATAATTAGTTAAATAAAGTCCACCTGTGTGTAATCTAAGTGTCACGCGATCTGTCACATGATCTCAGTATATATACACCTGTTCTGAAATGCCCAAGAGTCTGCAACACCACCAAGCAAGCGGCACTATGAAGACCAAGGAGCTCTCCAAACCGGTCAGGGACAATGTTGTGGAGAAGTACAGATCAGGGTTGGGTTATAAAAATATATTAGAAACTTGGAATATCCCACGGAGCACCATTAAATCCATTATCAAAACAACTGAAAGAATATGACATCACAACAAACCTGCCAAGAGAGGGCCTCCCACAAAAACTCACAGACCAGGCAAGGGGGGCATTAATCAGAGAGGCAACAAAGAGACCAAACCATAACCCTGAAGGAGTTGCAATGCTCCAAAAAGGAGATTGGAGTATCTGTCCATAGGACCACTTTAAGCTGTACACTCCACAGAGCTGGGATTTACAGAAGAGTGGCCAGAAAAAAATAAGTAATCATGTTTGGTTTTTGCCAAAAGACATGTGGAAGACTCCCCAAACATATGGAAGAAGGTACTCTGGTCAGATGAGACTAAAATTGAGCTTTTTGGCCATCAAGGAAAACGCCATATCTGGTGCAAACCCAAGACGTCTCATCACCCCAAGAACACCATCCCCACGGTGAAACATGGTGTTGGCAGCATCATGCTGTGGAGATGCTTTTCATCGGCAGGGACTGGGAAACTGGTCAGAATTGAAGTAATGATGGGAAATTCTTGAGGAAAACCTGTTTCAGTCTTCCAGAAATTTGAGACTGGGATGGAGGATCACCTTCCAGCTGGACAATGACCCTAAGCATACTGCTAAAGCAACACTCAAGTGGTTTAAGGGGAAACATTAAATGTCTCGGAATGGCCTAGTCAAAGCCCAGACCTCAATCCAATTGAGAATCTGTGGTATGACTTAAAGATTGCTGTACACCAGTGGAACCCATCCAACTTGAAGGAGCTGGAGCAGTTTTGCATTGAAGAATGGGCAAAATCCCAGTGGCTAGATGTGCCAAGCTTATAGAGACTTACCCCAAGAGACTTGCAACTGTAATTGCTGCAAAAGATGGCTCTACAAAGTATTGACTTGGAGGAGACGAATAGTTATGCACGCTCAAGTTCTTATATCTTGTTTGTTTCACAATAACAAATATTTTGCATCTTCAAAGTGGTAGGCATGTTGTGTAAATCAAATGATACGAATCCCCCCCCCCAAAATCTACGACAACACGTTGGTCACAACACATCAAAAAGAGATTTCATCTGCACTGAACGAGTGAAGCTGCATCTGTCCATGTATCCTAATGGAGAAGACAATATGGCTGACAAACGGCATCAGTGGTAGTCTTTATTATATGATAATGGTGCTACTGTAGACTTCATACAGAAAATTCAGCACCAGTACAATAGTGTGTGGGAGACTGTGTTTGAACAGATGGGGTTTATCTGCTTCATACAGTGATATGAGTGTGTGTCGTATGCTGCATTCACACACACACACACACACACACACACACACTGCCGTGTGTGTATCTGGCTGCTGTCTGTGAGCTAATGGCTATGTTTCCACAGCGGGTAATAGGCTCAGAGCCTCATGTGCTGCTGGTCCACAGGGCAGACAGACCTGTACACAGCTGCTGACATGGAAGGGAGGGTTGGAACAGGGAGAGAGTGATGAGAAGCACAGGGAGGGAGGGGTGGAACAGGGAGTGAGTGATGAGAAGCACAGGGAGGGAGGGGTGGAACAGGGAGGGAGCGATGAGAAGCACAGGGAAGGAGGGGTGGAACAGGGAGGGAGCGATGAGAAGCACTGGGAAGGAGGGATTGGTAAAACAGGGAGGGAGCGATGAGAAGCACAGGGAAGGAGGAGTGAAACAGGGACGGAGTGATGAGAAGCACAGGGAAGGAGAGGTGGAACAGGGAGTGAGTGATGAGAAGCACAGGGAGGGAGGGGTGGAACAGGGAGGGAGCGATGAGAAGCACAGGGAAGGAGGGGTGGAACAGGGAGGGCGCGATGAGAAGCACTGGGAAGGAGGGATTGGTAAAACAGGGAGGGAGCGATGAGAAGCACAGGGAAGGAGGGGTGGAACAGGGAGGGAGCGATGAGAAGCACAGGGAACGAGGGGTGGAACAGGGAGTGAGTGATGAGAAGCACAGGGAACGAGGGGTGGAACAGGGAGGGAGCGATGAGAAGCACAGGGAAGGAGGGGTGGAACAGGGAGGGAGCGATGAGAGGGCACTGGGAAGGAGGGATTGGTAGAACAGGGAGGGAGCGATGAGAAGCACAGGGAAGGAGGGGTGGAACAGGGAGGGAGCGATGAGAAGCACTGGGAAAGAGGGATTGGTAGAACAGGGAGGGAGTGATGAGAAGCACAGGGAAGGAGGGGTGGAACAGGGAGGGAGTGATGAGAAGCACAGGGAAGGAGGGGTGGAACAGGGAGGGAGTGATGAGAAGCACAGGGAAGGAGGGGTGGAACAGGGAGGGAGCGATGAGAAGCACAGGGAGGGAGGGGTGGAACAGGGAGGGAGCGATGAGAAGCACAGGGAGGGAGGGGTGTGAAAAATGGATTTAAATTGGTGTGTGTGCTTTGTTAGGAGGTGTTCCTGTGTGTTGCTGTGTGTACCCACAGCCTTGAGTGTCCCCATGCTGAATCAATGTCAGCCATGTTAACACCCACTCTAACTACCTGAGAAAACAACAGAGAGGAGAAGGGGAGGGGGGTGGTGAAGGATGAAGAGAGGAGGAGAGGGAAGGGAAATATGGAGAGAGGAGAAAAGAGAGAGAGAGAAAGAAAGAAGGCAGAGGGGTAAACATGAAAGGAAGGTAAGAAAATAAGAGTAAGGAGAAATAATCCAGAATGAAGAAGTGATGAATGCTGAAAGGGTTTTGTCTCTTTCTGTCTGTCATGTCTTTCTGTCTCATGTCTTTCTGTCTCATGTCTTTCTGTCTGTTATGTCTTTCTGTCTGTTATGTCTTTGTCTCATGTCTTTCTGTCTCATGTCGTTCTGTCTGTTATGACTTTCTGTCTGTTATGTCTTTGTCTCATGTCTTTCTGTCTCATGTCTTTCTGTCTCATGTCTTTCTGTCTGTTATGTATTTCTGTCTGTTTTGTCTTTCTGTCTGTTTTGTCTTTCTGTCTCATGTCTTTCTGTCTCATGTCTTTCTGTCTCATGTCTTTCTGTCTCATGTCTTTCTGTCTCATGTATTTCTGTCTCATGTCTTTCTGTCTGTTTTGTCTTTCTGTCTCATGTCTTTCTGTCTGTTTTGTCTTTCTGTCTGTTTTGTCTTTCTGTCTCATGTCTTTCTGTCTCATGTCTTTCTGTCTCATGTATTTCTGTCTCATGTCTTTCTGTCTGTTTTGTCTTTCTGTCTCATGTCTTTCTGTCTGTTTTGTCTTTCTGTCTGTTTTGTCTTTCTGTCTGTTTTGTCTTTCTGTCTCATGTCTTTCTGTCTCATGTCTTTCTGTCTGTTTTGTCTTTCTGTCTCATGTCTTTCTGTCAGTTTTGTCTTTCTGTCTGTTTTGTCTTTCTGTCTCATGTCTTTCTGTCTGTTTTGTCTTTCTGTCTGTTTTGTCTTTCGGTCTGTTTTGTCTTTCTGTCTCATGTCTTTCTGTCTGTTTTGTCTTTCTGTCTGTTTTGTCTTTCTGTCTCTTTTGTCTTTCTGTCTGTTTTGTCTTTCTGTCTCATGTCTTTCTGTCTCATGTCTTTCTGTCTCATATCTTTCTGTCTCATGTCTTTCTATCTCATGTCTTTCTGTCTGTTTTGTCTTTCTGTCTCATGTCTTTCTGTCTCATGTCTTTCTGTCTGTTTTGTCTTTCTGTCTCATGTCTTTCTGTCTCATATCTTTCTGTCTCATGTCTTTCTGTCTGTCATGTCTTTCTGTCTCATATCTTTATGTCTCATGTCTTTCTGTCTGTCATGTCTTTCTGTCTGTTATGTCTTTCTGTCTGTCATGTCTTTCTGTCTCATGTATTTCTGTCTCATGTCTTTCTGTCTCATGTCTTTCTGTCTGTTTTGTCTTTCTGTCTCATGTCTTTCTGTCTCATGTCTTTCTGTCAGTCATGTCTTTCTGTCTCATGTCTTTCTGTCTCATGTCTTTCTGTCTGTTTTGTCTTTCTGTCTGTTTTGTCTTTCTGTCTCATGTCTTTCTGTCTCATGTCTTTCTGTCTCATTTCTTTCTGTCTCATGTCTTTCTGTCTCATGTCATTCTGTCTGTTATGTCTTTCTGTCTCATGTCTTTCTGTCTCATGTCTTTCTGTCTCATGTCTTTCTGTCTGTTATGTCTTTCTGTCGGTGTGTCTAAAGGGTTGTCTCTTTCTGTCTGTGTGTCCCCTGGGAGGCTGTCCTTTCCTCCCTCAGCGCGGAGAGAGGGACAGAGCGAAGGAAGAGAGGAGGAGGAAGTGGGTTGATGGGCTATCAGCCTTTACCAAGGCTCAGCCTGTCACCTCACATCATACTCAAAACAGAGGGAGTGTTAGGGGGCAGAAAGAAAGAGAGAGAGAGAGAGAGAGAAGAGGGGTGGGTAGGGGAGGGTGAATAAGTGATGAGGGAGAGAGTGAGGAAATATTTGAGAGGGCTGAGAAAGAGAGCGAGGGAGGGAGGGGGCTCGTTCTCTTTTAAAGGCGGAGAGCAGATCTCCCATCGGCTCAGAGGCAGAGCAGGCAGAGGAGAGGACAGTACACTCATTTTCCCTCTCTGTCTCTCTATCAATCCAGGTGATCACTCCGTTCCGCAGGCTCATCCTCTGCGCAGAAAACAGGAAAGAGATGGAGGACTGGATCAGCTCGCTGAAGTCCGTTCAGTCCCGAGAGCATTACGAGGTAAGACCAGATCCATTCTCTGTTCTCTATAGCAACAGATCCACTGCCTGTGTGAGCTTTTGAGAGTGAGAGAGAAAGAGGCAGAGAATGAGAGAGGAGACATGGAGACAGGAGGCATGGAGAGAGGGGGAAGGAGAGAAGAGGCATGGAGAGAGGGGGAAGGAGAGAAGAGGGAGAATGAGACAGGTGGTATGGAGAGATGAGGCATGGAGAAAGGGGGAAGGAGAAAATAAGGAGAATGAGACAGGTGGTATGGAGAGACAAGGCATGGAGAGAGGGGGAAGGAGAGAAGAGGGAGAAGGGGACAGGTGGTATGGAGAGACAAGGCATGGAGAGAGGGGGAAGGAGAGAGGTGGTATGCATTGTGTTGCAGAAAACAATAGATCTTTGATCTGATCATTGTCTTACTATGTCAGTTAAGAGTGCAGATATTTCTGTTTCTGTTGTTTCTGATGAAGGTGTGTGAGCAGCAGGGTAGTGTAGTGTCAGTAGCAGGGTAGTGTAGTGTGAGCAGTAGGGTAGTGTAGTGTGAGTAGCAGGGTAGTGTAGTGTGAGTAGCAGGATAGTGTAGTGTGAGTATCAGGATAGTGTAGTGTGAGTATCAGGGTAGTGTAGCGTGAGTAGCAGGGTAGTGTAGTGTGAGTAGCAGGGTAGTGTAGTGTGAGTAGCAGGGTAGTGTAGTGTGAGTAGCAGGGTAGTGTAGTGTGAGTATCAGGGTAGTGTAGTGTGAGTAGCAGGGGGTAGTGTGAGTAGCAGGATAGTGTAGTGTGAGTATCAGGATAGTGTAGTGTGAGTATCAGGGTAGTGTAGTGTGAGTATCAGGGTAGTGTAGTGTGAGTAGCAGGGTAGTGTAGTGTGAGTAGCAGGGTAGTGTAGTGTGAGTATCAGGGTAGTGTAGTGTGAGTAGCAGGGTAGTGTAGTGTGAGTATCAGGGTAGTGTAGTGTGAGTATCAGGATAGTGTAGTGTGAGTATCAGGGTAGTGTAGTGTGAGTAGCAGGGTAGTGTAGTGTGAGTAGCAGGGTAGTGTAGTGTGAGTAGCAGGGTAGTGTAGTGTGAGTATCAGGGTAGTGTGAGTAGCAGGATAGTGTAGTGTGAGTATCAGGATAGTGTAGTGTGAGTATCAGGGTAGTGTAGTGTGAGTTGCAGGGTAGTGAAGTGTGAGTAGCAGGATAGTGTAGTGTGAGTATCAGGGTAGTGTAGTGTGCGTATCAGGGTAGTGTAGTGTGAGTAGCAGGATAGTGTAGTGTGAGTATCAGGATAGTGTAGTGTGAGTATCAGGGTAGTGTAGTGTGAGTAGCAGGATAGTGTAGTGTGAGTATCAGGGTAGTGTAGTGTGAGTAGCAGGGTAGTGTAGTGTGAGTAGCAGGGTAGTGTAGTGTGAGTAGCAGGGTAGTGTAGTGTGAGTAGCAGGGTAGTGTATTGTGAGTAGCAGGGTAGTGTAGTGTGAGTAGCAGGGTAGTGTTGTGTGAGTAGCAGGGTAGTGTAGTGTGAGTAGCAGGGTAGTGTAGTGTGAGTAGCAGGGTAGTAGACTGTGAGTAGCAGGGTAGTGTAGTGTGAGTAGCAGGGTAGTGTAGTGTGAGTAGCAGGGTAGTGTTGTGTGAGTAGCAGGGTAGTGTAGTGTGAGTAGCAGGGTAGTGCTGTGTGAGTAGCAGGGTAGTGTAGTGTGAGTAGCAGGGTAGTGTAGTGTGAGTAGCAGGGTAGTAGACTGTGAGTAGCAGGGTAGGGTAGTGTGAGTTGCAGGGTAGTGTAGTGTGAGTAGCAGGGTAGTGTTGTGTGAGTAGCAGGGTAGTAGACTTTGAGTAGCAGGGTAGTGTAGTGTGAGTAGCAGGGTAGTGTAGTGTGAGCAGTGGGTTGCATGCTCTGTAGCGTGCAGTGGACTGGAACATCTATTTCACCCATTGAGTGTGGCCGTGGAAGCCCAGCTCACAGGAGACATACACACATGCATACACACACACACAGTGTCACACTCAGAGAAGTCCCACAGTCACACATGCACGCACGCACACACACACACACACACACACACACACACACACACACACACACACACACACACACACACACACACACACACACACACAAACATAACACCAGGCGGTGTTGTCTAAACAGAAAGGTTTTACAGGTTTTTAACTGCTAGTGTCTGTTTTACTCTCTGGGTGTCTTAGAACTCACCAGGAAACAGAGCTCGGCACTAAATAGTCCCCCACATCACTCTGTAACGAACCCAATGATCTTTTTACAACAGGAAGATAAGAGTGGCTGTTAGATATTCATGCTGAATAATAATAATCCCTGTATTATCTTCTCAGGATGTTTTTAACAGCATTGCCGTTTGTTGTGTTTTGCCGTGACCAGAAACAGATATAA
The DNA here is from genome assembly GCF_045791955.1 of Oncorhynchus clarkii lewisi. NCBI lineage: Eukaryota > Metazoa > Chordata > Actinopteri > Salmoniformes > Salmonidae > Oncorhynchus > Oncorhynchus clarkii. The sequence continues at coordinate 80,132,179 of NC_092149.1, forward strand.
CTGTTGATATTGGTTGACTGCAGCGTTTGTCTCCAGGCAGATACAGTGTATATTGTACAGTGCCAGCGTTGCATATTAATGCCTTTCATTTGGGAAAGACAGATGATATAAGATTGTTTCCATCTCTGCCCTCTTTCCTCTCCACTGCAATGCACCGCTGAGCTACAGAGTATAGAATTGATAGAACTAGAGGTTCAGGAAACTATACTCAGATGTTGGAGCCATAGGTTCCCATTCTAATAGGGATGGATAGATGGTGTGTGTGTGCGTGCGTGTGTGTGCGTAGGTGCGTGTGTGTGCGTGCATGTGTGTGTGTGCGTGTGTGCGTGCGTAGGTGTGTGTGTGCGTAGGTGCGTGTGCGTGCGTGCGTAAGTGCGTGTGCGTGTGTGCGTGCGTGTGTGTGTGTGCGTGCGTGCATGCGTAGGTGCGTGTGTGCGTGTGCGTGTGTGTGTGTGCGTGCGTGCATGCGTAGGTGCGTGTGTGTGAGTGCATGTGTGTGTGTGTGTGCGTGCATAGGTGTGTGTGTGCGTGTGCGTGTGTGTGTGGTATGATATGATTTATGGTCAAATCTGTCTCCTATACGTTGTAAAAGTCTTCTATAAAGAAGTGAGAAAATGTCAAGTAATCTCTTCAAATGCTTGTGTAACATGTGTGTGTATAGGTTCTATGTTGCTCACCTAAAACACCACTGAGCTGTCCAAAAACATTGTATAGTGAACGCTGCAATGCAATTTATGTTAACAATTTATATAGGTTTTCTTTACCTGTGTCTCAGTTTAAGTAAACAATGTGAACATGCAATCAATGTTTACTAGATGTGGAATTGCCTTTGGATAATGTACCTTATGTGTACATTATTATTGGATAATGTACCTTATGTGTACATTATTATTGGATAATGTACCTTTTCATCTATTTAAAGTGACGGTTATCTGTGCCACACCTTCTCTTAAAAATGGTCGGGTCATTTGTGCCAATTCGTCTATTTGGAATTTTACGATTACTTTATCTATATATCTATTTATATTACTTTGGTCAGTGTGTGTTTCTTAATGTGAGCAAAACGGAACCTAATGTTTGAAATCAAGTACCTGACTGTCTATCCTGGTGTTGCCAACCTGATTTAACCTCTCGTTTGTCAGACAGCACAGTTTAATGTGGAACATTTCTCAGGGATGCACAACTGGTATGCCTGCTCCCACGCACGGCCCACCTTCTGTAACGTCTGTAGGGACAGCCTCTCTGGCGTCACCTCCCACGGCCTGTCCTGCGAAGGTAAGACACACCACACACACACACACACACTCACATCTCTGTTTTATCTCTCCTAACACCTCTCCTCCTCATTTATCTCTCCGTCTCCTCATTAATGAGAGGATGCTGTCTTCTCTGTTTTCCCTTAATGCTGTGTGTCCCTCCTGGGCTGTGGTAGTTTCCTTAGTGCTGTGTGCCCTTCCTGGGCAGTGGTGGTTTCCTTAGTGCTGTGTGCCCTTCCTGGGCTGTGGTGGTTTCCTTAGTGCTGTGTGTCCCTCCTGGGCTGTGGTGGTTTCCTTAGTGCTGTGTGTCCCTCCTGGGCCGTGGTAGTTTCCTTTGTGCTGTGTGTTCCTCCTGGGCCGTGGTAGTTTCCTTAGTGCTGTGTGTCCCTCCTGGGCCGTGGTAGTTTCCTTAGTGCTGTGTGTCCCTCCTGGGCTGTGGTGGTTTCCTTAGTGCTGTGTGTCCCTCCTGGGCTGTGGTGGTTTCCTTAGTGCTGTGTGTCCCTCCTGGGCTGTGGTGGTTTCCTTAGTGCTGTGTGTCCCTCCTGGGCTGTGGTGGTTTCCTTAGTGCTGTGTGTCCCTCCTGGGCCGTGGTAGTTTCCTTTGTGCTGTGTGTCCCTCCTGGGCTGTGGTAGTTTCCTTAGTGCTGTGTGTCCCTCCTGGGCTGTGGTGGTTTCCTTTGTGCTGTGTGTCCCTCCTGGGCCGTGGTAGTTTCCTTAGTGCTGTGTGTCCCTCCTGGGCTGTGGTGGTTTCCTTTGTGCTGTGTGTCCCTCCTGGGCCGTGGTAGTTTCCTTTGTGCTGTGTGTCCCTCCTGGGCCGTTGGTAGTTTCCTTAGTGCTGTGTGTCCCTCCTGGGCCGTGGTAGTTTGAATCATTCCTGGAGAGGTGGAGGGGGGATATAGTGTTAACAGGGCTGAACGATGGGGAATAGGACAGACTTACTTATTTCTATTTCCTCCCTGTGAAGTATAAGGTCGCAACCAGGCTAACCCATCCAGGAAGTAGGACTATGAGCTCTGAGTAGAGCTGGGTTGGGGACTGTTCAATTTAACTATGCAGTCAATACCACTTTATGATATTATTTCAATTCGGATCGATTAAGAATAGTAGGGCAGTGCTGGAGCTGAATGATGGGCGATTGGTCTATTGTCTGGAGAAGTGAGGTGTGGGTTGAGAAGAGCTTACGATATGTCGTGACCTCTCTGCTGGCTAGTCTAGTGTGTAGTGTCCTCTCTGCTGGCTAGCCTAGTGTGTAGTGTCCTCTCTGCTGGCTAGCCTAGTGTGTAGTGTCCTCTCTGCTGGCTAGCCTAGTGTGTAGTGTCCTCTCTGCTGGCTAGTCTAGTGTGTAGTGTCCTCTCTGCTGGCTAGTCTAGTGTGTAGTGTCCTCTCTGCTGGCTAGCCTAGTGTGAGAGGCTAATGATAACCCATTAATTGCCCTAAAATGAAGGGCTTCCTCTTTGAAGGCTCTTCAAAGGCTTTTATGGCTGTGTGTGTGGTGTGTGAGTGTGTGTGTTAATTCATGCTTAATGGTTCCAGATGATGTGGAACGTTAGACTCACAATGTCTACGGTAGACACACACACACACACACACACACACACACAAACACACACACACACAGGCTATGCTAATTAGCATGACAGGAATATACAGATGGTGTTCATTATGGTTGTCTGATGCATAAATAGTATTGGTACGTTGGTTGCACTTCCTTCACAGCCGAGGTGTGGACAAGTTGCGTCATTCCCACACCTGTCCCTGTAGTTTTAATATAGTGTTGATTTAACATTGGAACAAATCATATACCGTCTGTCATTTTTTATTTTACTAGGCAAGCCAGTAAAGAATACATTTTTATTTACAATGACGGCCTACCCCAACCAAACGATGCTGTGACAATTGTGCGCCAACCTATGGGACTCCCAATCACGGCCGGATGTGATACAGCCTGGATTTGAACAAGGGGCTGTAGTGACACCTCTTGCACTGAGCTGCAGTGCCTTAGACCGCTGCTCCACTCGGGAGCCCCTGTTACTGTTAGGGGAAAAACATAGTTGTAATATTGAGAGGCAGTGTGTGTGTGTGAGAGAGGGGTGAGAGAGGCAGAGAGAGAGGGGTGAGAGAGGCAGAGAGAGAGAGGTGAGAGAGGCAGAGAGAGAGGGGTGAGAGAGGCAGAGAGAGAGGGGTGAGAGAGGCAGAGAGAGAGGGGTGAGAGAGGCAGAGAGAGAGGGGTGAGAGAGGCAGAGAGAGAGGGGTGGGAGAGGCAGAGAGAGAGGGGTGAGAGAGGCAGAGAGAGAGGGGTGAGAGAGGCAGAGAGAGAGGGGTGAGAGAGGCAGAGAGAGAGGGGTGAGAGAGGCAGAGAGAGAGGGGTGGGAGAGGCAGAGAGAGAGGGATGAGAGAGGCAGAGAGAGAGGGGTGAGAGAGGCAGAGAGAGAGGGGTAAGAGAGGCAGAGAGAGAGGGGTGGGAGAGGCAGAGAGAGAGGGGTGAGAGAGGCAGAGAGAGAGGGGTGAGAGAGGCAGAGAGAGAGGGGTGGGAGAGGCAGAGAGAGAGGGGTGAGAGAGGCAGAGAGAGAGGGATGAGAGAGGCAGAGAGAGAGGGGTGAGAGAGGCAGAGAGAGAGGGGTGAGAGAGGCAGAGAGAGAGGGGTGAGAGAGGCAGAGAGAGAGGGGTGAGAGAGGCAGAGAGAGAGAGGGGTGAGAGAGGCAGAGAGAGAGGGGTGAGAGAGACAGAGAGAGAGGGGTGAGAGAGGCAGAGAGAGAGAGGGGTGAGAGAGGCAGAGAGAGAGGGGTGAGAGAGGCAGAGAGAGAGGGGTGGGAGAGGCAGAGAGATGGAGAGGAGAGAGAGCAAGAGAGAGAGGCAGAGAGAGCTAGACAGAGAGCGAGAGAGAGGGGTGGGAGAGGCAGAGAGAGCTAGACAGAGAGCGAGAGAGAGGGGTGGGAGAGAGGCAGAGAGATGGAGAGGAGAGAGAGCAAGAGAGAGAGGCAGAGAGAGCTAGACAGAGAGCGAGAGAGAGGGGTGGGAGAGAGGCAGAGAGATGGAGAGGAGAGAGAGCAAGAGAGAGAGGCAGAGAGAGCTAGACAGAGAGCGAGAGAGAGGGGTGGGAGAGGCAGAGAGAGCTAGACAGAGAGCGAGAGAGAGGGGTGGGAGAGAGGCAGAGAGATGGAGAGGAGAGAGAGCAAGAGAGAGAGGCAGAGAGAGCTAGACAGAGAGCGAGAGAGAGGGGTGGGAGAGAGGCAGAGCGATGGAGAGGAGAGAGAGCAAGAGAGAGAGGCAGAGAGAGCTAGACAGAGAGCGAGAGAGAGGGGTGGGAGAGAGGCAGAGAGATGGAGAGGAGAGAGAGCAAGAGAGAGAGGCAGAGAGAGCTAGACAGAGAGCGAGAGAGAGGGGTGGGAGAGAGGCAGAGCGATGGAGAGGAGAGAGAGCAAGAGAGAGAGGCAGAGAGAGCTAGACAGAGAGCGAGAGAGAGGGGTGGGAGAGAGGCAGAGCGATGGAGAGGAGAGAGAGCAAGAGAGAGAGGCAGAGAGAGCTAGACAGAGAGCGAGAGAGAGGGGTGGGAGAGAGGCAGAGAGATGGAGAGGAGAGAGAGCAAGAGAGAGAGGCAGAGAGAGCTAGACAGAGAGCGAGAGAGAGGGGTGGGAGAGAGGCAGAGCGATGGAGAGGAGAGAGAGCAAGAGAGAGAGGCAGAGAGAGCTAGACAGAGAGCGAGAGAGAGGGGTGGGAGAGAGGCAGAGCGATGGAGAGGAGAAAACGAGAGAGCCAGAGAGAGCTTGACAGAGGGTGGGAAGGAGAGAAAAATAGAACTAACTCTCCTTCTCTGACACAACCTCTCATTACTGCAGTATATCAACCCCCCATTGTTGCAGTCTCCTCTGCAACCTGACTGTCTGAACCAGGACGGGCCAACCCTCCTTCTTCCGCACACTTTCACTCCAGCACTGCTCTAACAGACATCTGAATCTGCTATTTTAATCAGCTGCTCATCAGGACCTTGATTAGCTAGTGAGAGTAGTGTTGAAACCAAAGCCTATACACCCAGTAGCTCTCCAGATCAGAAGAAGGGTTGGCCTTTGTACCCCGGGGCCCCCAACCTCCTTTTTTTTTTGGGGGGGGGGGGGGGGGGGCTGTCATAAGCAATGGCAAATATGTAGAATTGCCGGAAAGAAAGAAAGAAGAATTTCCATAAAAATATATACATTTCTCTCAGTCTCAATAGAACACATGTAGAATAGCAGGAGATTAGCTTGAAAACTGTTAAATGTTATCTTAGCATTAGATGTGAACAATAGCATGAGATGAGAGCATTTTTCTCTCTGCTCATGGCAAAATGTGTAGAATTATAGGAAATTAGCTTTGAATCTACACAATGTGTAGAATAGTATGACAAATTGCAAGAAGTTTTCCACTACAAAAAAAAACACATTGGTTTCCCAAATCCGGTCTTGGGTCTAGGGCAGGGGTATTCAAATCTGATCCTGGAAGTCTGGTCTGGAGTACTGCTCTTTTATCGGATCATTAATTGTACCGACTTGGTGTCCCAGGTCTAAATCAGTCCTTCATTAGAGTGGAAGAATGAAAATCAGAAGTTAAACTGGCTTCAAGATCCAGATATTGAATTAGCTTCATCTAGGGTATCGATCATTAGCTCCTTCTAATTAATTCTGATTACATTGTTGTGGCTTCAATAAAGAATGACTGGATAGATACATAGGTTGCAGTACTCATGTGGCTCTGGTTCTGAGTAGTATCAAGCTTTTGTAATGAACATTACTTTGGCTCTTTTAGTCTCCTTTTTGGGACATTGGACCATGTGCCAATCTGTCTTTAAATTGATCATTTTTATTTTACCTTCATTTAACTAGGCAAATCAGTTATGAACAAATTCTTGTTTTCAATGACGGCCTAGGAACAGTGGGTTAACTGCCTTGTTCAGGGGCAGAACGACAGATTTTTAACTTGTCAGCTCGGGGATTCAATCTTGCAACCTTTCGGTTACTAGTCCAACGCTCTAGAAGTTGGAAGCACAGAATGATCTGTATGCTGTAGCCTTAAGAGTTCCCTTCACAAGAACTAAGGGGCCTTGACCAAACCATGAAAAACAGCCCCAGACCATTATTCCTCCTCCACCAATCGTTGGCACTATGCATCGGGGCAGGTAGTGTCGTCGTGGCATCCACCAAACCCAGATTTGTCGATTGAACTGCCAGATGGCGAAGCGTGATTCATCACTCCAGAGAATGCGTTTCCACTGCTCTAGAGTCCAATGGTGGCGAGCTTTACACCACTCCAGCCAACGCTTGGCATCGCAGATGGTGTTCTTAGGCTTGTGTGCGGCTGCTTGGCCATGGAAACCCATTTCATGAAGCTCCCGACGAACAGTTCTTGTTTCCAGAGGCAGTTTGCAACTCGATAGTGAGTGCTGTAGAACTGTAGCACTGCGCTGTAGCACTCAGCGGTCAAGTTCTGTGAGCTTGTGTGGCCTACCACTTCACGGCTGAGCCATTGTTGCTCCAAGACATTTCCACTTCACAATAACAGCACTTACAGTTGACCGGGGCAGCTCTAGCAGGGCAGACATTTGAAGAACTGACTTGTTGGAAAGGTGGCATCCTATGACGGTGCCATGTTCAAAGTCGCTGTGCTCTTCAGTAAGGCCATGCTACTGATGATGTGTGTCTATGGAGATTGAATGGCTGTGTGCTCGATGTTGGACACCTGTCAGCAATGTGTGTGGCTTAAATAGCCAAGTCCACTAATTTGAAGGGGTGTCCACATACTCTTGTATACAGCCTCTAGTCTTCTTGGGAATGACGCTACAAGCTCGGCACACCTTTATTTGGGGAGTTTCTCCCATTCTTCTCTGCAGATCCTCTCAAGATCTGTCAGGTTGGATGGGGAGCGTCCCTGCACGGCTATTTTCAGGTCTCACCAGAGATGTTTGATCGGGTTCAAGTCCGCTCTCTGGCTGGGCCACACAAGGACATTCAGAGACATTCACCGTCCCGAAGTCACTCCTGCGTTGTCTTAGCTGTGTGCTTATGGTCGTTGTTCTGTTGGACGGTGAACCTTCGCCCCAGTCTGAATTCCTGAGTATTCTGGAGCAGGTTTTTGTCAAGGATCTCTCTGTAATTTGCTCCATTCATCTTTTCCTCGATTCTGACTAGTCTCCAAATCCCTGCTACTGAAAAACATCCCCACAGCATGATGCTGCCACCACCATGCTTCACCATAGGGATGATGCCAGATTTCCTCCATACGTGACGCTTGGCATTTAGGCCGAAGAGTTCAATCTTGATTTTATCAGACCATAGAATATTTCTTCTCAATGTTTGACAGTCCTTTTGGCAAACTCCAAGCTGGCTGTCATGTGCCTTTTCCTGAGGAGTGGCTTCTGTCTGACTACTGTACCATAAAGGCCTGATTGGTAGAGTGCTGCAGAGATGGTTGTCCTTTTTCAATGGTTCTCCCATCTTCACAGAGGAACTCTGGAGCTCTGTCAGAGTGACCATTGGGTTCTTGGTCACCTCCCTGACCAAGGCCCTTCTTCCCCGAATGCTCAGTTTGGCATGGCAGACAGATCTAGGAAGAATCTTGGTGGTTCCAAACTTCTTCCATCTAAGAATGATGGAGGCACTGTGTTCTTGGGAACCTTCAATTCTGCAAAACTTTTTTGGTACCCTTCCCCAGATCTGTGCCTCAACACAATCCTGTCTCTGAGCTCTACTGACAATTCCGTCGACCTCATGGCTTGGTTTTTGCTCTGACATGCACTTTCAACTGTGTGAACCTTTATATAGACAGGTGTGTGCCTTTCCAAATCATATACAATCAATTGAATTTACCACAGGTGGACTCCAATCAAGTTGTAGAAACATCTCAAGGATGATTAAAGGAAATAGGATCTACCTGAGCTCAATTTTGAGTCTCATAGCAAAGGGTTTGAATAATTTTTTATACATTTGCAAACATTTCTACAAACCTGTTTCCACTTTGTCATTATGGGGTATTGTGTGTGGATTGATGAGGAAATGTTTTAACATAATCCATTTTAGAATAAGGCTGTAACGTAACAAAATGTGGGGTCTCAATACTTTCCGAATGCACATTCAGTGAATTGAAGACAAGTTATGAAACACAGAGAAACAAAAGAATGAGAAAGAGAGGCTTTAAGTGGTGAGAACAGCTAGACAGACAGTTTCACAGCAATCAGAGATGCTTCTGTTTCACTTTGATTTCCTGCTCCGGACGATCAATAGGGATTGATGAGTGCCCCACACACACCAGCTATCCTCTGGCTACAAACAGTCTGAAACCACGGAACTGATCTCTATGAAAAAAAAACATCTTATATCCGTCTACAATCGATGTTTCCCTAATGTAACTCTAAATCCTGTTAGTGAACATTTAGTCAACATTTAGTAACATTAAGAGAACACAATACTGTTTATCACTGTCTGCCAATGGCAAGGAGTGGCGCTGGCCAATTAGTCTTGATTTCCCGGTGTGTGTGTGTGTGTGAGTGTGTGTGTGTGTGTGTGTGTGTGTGTGTGTGTGTGTGTGTGTGTGTGTGTGTGGTTGTGTGTGTGTTTGCGTGTCAGTACGTGCCTGTACGTGTGCGTGTGTCCTTATCTGAGTGTTGTTTTCGACAATGGAACTTTCCAAGTCCAGTCATTGTTCATGTTTGGTTGTTAAGTGCCTCCTCATCTATAATGAATATACATTATGGACACACTCCACCAGTGGCCAGATATCAAGTATTCCTTCTGCATTTACATTTTAGTTCATTCTTATGCAAAGCCACTCACAATAAGTGCCTGACCGGTCAGCCTTCATATATAGACTGTACTGCATATATGCAGAGGTTACAGTGGGTTACAGTCTCTCTCTCACCTGGGGTTTTACAGCTCATTGTTTTCAGCGGCCTGAGGGCCTGTGACAGGGATCCAGACTGCATGCTCCATGCCTCTGACACTTCCATTCCCTATTATGCGAGTGGAGATGCAGTGAATTCTAAAATGTGCCTTATTTGGTCGTGAGGTTACAATAGGCACTCTCTGGTACTTAAATGGATGATTTCAACACCATTGATCCATTGTGGGCTATTTTAACACCCCTCCCCCCAAAAAGCTGCTTGATTAATTAATTTGTATTGTTTTCCCTGCTAAAAGGTCAAATAAAGTGTAACCCTGGTAGTGTAACAGTATCAGTGTGTTAACCTGATGGTGGTGTGTTAACCTGATGGTGGTGTGTTAACCTGATGGTGGTGTGTTAACCTGATGGTAGTGTGTTAACCTGATGGTAGTGTGTTAACCTGATGGTGGTTGCAGAGGGATTAGCTAGGGCTTTAACACCGTAATCCTCTAGTCTAGGACAGTATCGGTGTATACTGTGCATGTGCATGTACTGAGCATGTGCATGTGCACACACACACACACACACACACACACACACACACACACACACACACACACACACACACACACACACACACACACACACACACATTTGGTTATGGTAGAAAATAGAGGTAAGTGGATTGGCTCTGGTCCTCTAGGGCTGTCTTCCCTCTGTCTGTTACACACAGGCCTTAGGCAGAATGGCAGAGAGTCTGACAGAGCAGGCTTAGGATGAAGCTCAGTCACCGGAACAGTTAGCGCTCTCGCTGCGCATTTAGACTCACTCTTCAGGCCGTGCTAGAGCTGGGGAATGAAAAACAGTGTGTGTGGCTAGTAACTAACCCATCACCTAACAGCTCTCTGTTTATCAGGCTGTGTTTCATTCTGGGGTGAAACCTCTCTCATCAGTTTCGCTCACTGGAGTGTAGAGCATGATGCACCATGTTGGTGTTGTTGTTGTTGTTGTTGTTGACTAACCAGGTGTGTTTGTTGTTGTTGTTTTGTCTTCCAGTGTGTAAATTCAAAGCTCACAAGCGGTGTGCCGTCAGGGCCACCAACAACTGCAAATGGACCACACTGGCCTCTATAGGCAAAGACATCATCGAGGACGAGGATGGGGTAACTGTGTGTGTGTGTGTGTGTGTGTGTGTGTGTGTGTGTGTGTGTGTGTGTGTGTGTGTGTGTCTGTGTGCGTGTGTGCGTGCGCAAAATATATGCACCCGGTCCTGTCAGTCGCTCTGGAGAATCTGAGTGTCTGCTAAATGACTCAAATGTCATTGTAATAAATGTGTTCATGCTTGTGTAAGTGTGTATCTGTGTGTGAGCGAAGGATAGAGTAAGAAGGTAGAAAATGTAATCATATATTTCTACAGTGATATACTACTGTATGTTGTACCTGACTGACTCTCTGTCATCTCTGTCCTGTAGATCGCCATGCCCCACCAGTGGCTGGAGGGGAACCTGCCTGTTAGTGCCAAGTGTGCTGTGTGTGACAAGACCTGTGGCAGCGTGCTCCGACTGCAGGACTGGCGCTGTCTCTGGTGCAAAGCCATGGTGTGTGTGTGTGTGTGTGTGTGTGTGTGTGTGAGAGCGTGTGTGTGTGTGTGTGTGTGTGACAAGACCTGTGGCAGCGTGCTCCGACTGAAGGACTGGCGCTGTCTCTGGTGCAAAGCCATGGTGTGTGTGTGTGTGTGTGTGTGTGTGTGTGTGCTGTGTGTGACAAGACCTGTGGCAGCGTGCTCCGACTGCAGGACTGGCGCTGTCTCTGGTGCAAAGCCATGGTGTGTGTGTGTGTGTGTGTGTGTGAGCGTGTGTGTGTGTGTGTGTGTGTGTGTGTGTGTGTGTGTGTGTGTGTGTGTGAGAGCGTGTGTGTGTGTGTGTGTGTGAGAGCGTGTGTGTGTGAGCGTGTGTGTGTGTGTGTGTGTGCGTGTGTGTGTGTGTGTTTGAGCGTGTGTGTGCGTGTTTGTGCGTGTGTGTGTGAGCGCGTGTGAGCGTGTGTGTGTGTGTGTGTGTGTGAGCGTGTGTGTGTGTGTGTGTGTGTGTGTGTGTGTGTGTGTGTGTGTGTGAGAGCGTGTGTGTGTGTGTGTGTGTGTGTGTGTGTGTGTGTGTGTGTGTGTGTGTGTGTGTGGTAACACCATCTCTCTGTGTTATTATAGGTACACACAGTGTGTATGGACCTGTACCCCAGGAAATGTCCGCTGGGCCAGTGTAAAGTCTCTGTCATCCCTCCTACTGCCCTCAACAGTATCGACTCTGATGGTACCCACACACATACACACACACGTACGCACACACGCACAAACACACGCACAAACACACGCACACACACACATACACACACGTACGCACACACACGTACGCACACACACACAAACACACATACACACACACAAACACCCACACACACAAACACCCACACACAACTTGTTTGCTCCCACCCGTGTGTGTGTGTGTGTGTGTGTGTGTGTGTGTGTGTGTGTGTGTGTGTGTGTGTGTGTGTGTGTGTGTGTGTGTGTGTGTGTGTGTATGCTTGTGTGTGCCAGGAAATTGTGAGTGGGTGTTTTATTAACAGGTGTATAAAAGAGCTATTTCAGGCTGGAGCAAACACACACGTAAGCAAGCACACACACACACACACACACACACACACACACACACACACACACACACACACACACACACACACACACTCACAGAGTAGGGGAGAGGCTGATTGTGTCGGCTAACTAGTAGTCTGGTTCACACTAATTACACTGTTCAAATGAAGTGTTTTGTAACACCAAAAACTTGAAGGAGACAACCTTCACTTTGCTGTAGTACTGAAACACGTTATTGTGAGGTGTTCTGAAACATGACATGGTGTGATGTAACCAACCTCATCTCATAGTTTCACTTTGGAATCGACTCATTCATTTTGTGTGGTTGCAGGGTTAATTCCACATGGTTACAGGGTTAATTCCACATGGTTACAGGGTTATTCCACATGGTTACAGGTTAATTCAATGTGTGGTTGCAGGGTTAATACCACATGGTTACAGGGTTAATTCCACATGGTTACAGGGTTAATTCCACGTGGTTACAGGGTTAATTCCTCATGGTTACAGGGTTAATACCACATGGTTACAGGGTTAATTCAATGTGTGGTTACAGGGTTAATTCAATGTGTGGTTACAGGGTTAATTCCACATGGTTACAGGGTTAATTCCACGTGGTTACAGGGTTAATTCCACATGGTTACAGGGTTAATTCCTCATGGTTACAGGGTTAATTCCACATGGTTACAGGGTTAATACCACATGGTTACAGGGTTAATACCACATGGTTACAGGGTTAATTCCACATGGTTACAGGGTTAATTCCTCATGGTTACAGGGTTAATACCACATGGTTAAAGGGTTAATACCACATGGTTACAGGGTTAATACCACTTGGTTAAAGGGTTAATACCACATGGTTACAGGGTTAATACCACATTGTTACAGGGTTAATTCCACATGGTTACAGGGTTAATTCCTCATGGTTACAGGGTTAATTCCACATGGTTACAGGGTTAATACCACATGGTTACAGGGTTAATACCACATGGTTACAGGGTTAATACCACATGGTTACAGGGTTAATTCCTCATGGTTACAGGGTTAATTCCACGTGGTTACAGGGTTAATATGGCTGTTTCCATTAAGTATCATCAAGTACTCTCCCTGCTTGTGTAACGGATGTGAAACGGCTAGCTTAGTTAGCGGTGGTGCGCTAAATAGCATTTCAATCGGTGACGTCACTTGCTCTGAGACCTTGAAGTAGTGGTTCCCCTTGCTCTGCAAATGCCGCGGCTTTTGTGGAGGGATGGGTAACGATGCTTTGTGGGTGACTGTTGATGTGTGCAGAGGGTCCCTGGTTTGCGCCCAGGTATGGGCGAGGGGACGGTCTAAAGTTATACTGTTACACTTGCATGAAAACGGTGAACTGCGATGGTGCGGTGGTCTAAGCAGTGTTCTCTGGCTCAGAGTCTGGTGAGTTTGAGCCCAGTGCTGTGCTATTGTATTTTATTTTTTGTTGTGAGCGCCGACGCAGGCAAATATCCACGTCCTCGGGACCCTTTCAAACGTCCCAAATCGACGGCTCTTTCTTGTGACCAGCCTGGTTATAACCAATGACATGTATAAACCCTGGATCGCTGATGCGTTGTGTTGACCATTGAGAGGCTTTAAAGCCACCAGTCAGTCATATTCACACTAATCTTTCTAAATAAATTGAAAACCTTTTTTGGGGGTGGAATTCAAACAATAACAAAAATCCACAGAAACGTATTATCAATCAATATTTATGCCGTAAACCATTTGCATCTTTTAATCATTGAATGTATGAGATGTTATTCTGATGCTGCCTTTTACATGTACATAATCCCCCCACAAAGTGTTTTCACACCTCCCTTAAAAAGAATAATATTCATATTGAAGAGCCACTTTGGGTGTTTACAGAGTACTTCTTTTCTGTTTTAAAACACTTTCTGTGTATTACTTACATTGGGTTTACAATCCAACACCATCCAGACACCAGATTTCAGGATAGATGCATTACTTTACATGGCTTTATTACACAATCATGGTGTTTTGAGAGGAGTTTGAGCTAGGAAAACGGTACTCCTCCCTCTACTCCCCCCACTCTCTCTCTGTTCCCTCCCCTCTTTCTCTCCATATCTCCCCATGTCTCCCTCCCTTCTCTCCCCATGTCTCCCTCCCTTCTCTCCCCATGTCTCTCCCTCTCCATCTTTTCCTCTTCTCTGTCTTCTCTGTCTCTTCTAAATATATTTCTCTCACTCTCTTCCATTCTCTCAAGCTCCCCTGTCCATCCGCCCCTCCCCCTTCGTGCCAGGATTGCCCCTTCCCCAGTACAGGCTTGAGAGAGCTCTAATCTAATTGGCAGCTGGCGGACTGTGGCACGTGCTGGAACGTTGTGACTTTCATCTCCTCCTCCCTCTGTCCCATCTCTTTCCCCCTCCACTTCCCCCTCTCCATCTCTCCCATCTCTGCTCCGCTGCTGACAAGATCAGAGAAAGAGAAGGTGAGAGAGCGAGAGAGAAAGAGAGAGACGGAGACAGAGAGATAGAGAGAGAAGAGAGAAATGCAGGGGGATAGAGAGAGAAGAGAAAGGCAACGAGATGTGGAGGATGGAGAGGGTGATTAAAGGGAGGAGGGATAGAAAGAGGAGAGAGAGAAAGACATGGCGAGAGAGAGAGAGAGAGAGAGACAGAGAGAGAAGAGAGGCAACAGGATGTGGAGGATGGAGAGGGGGATTAAAGGGAGGAGGGATAGAGAGAGAGAGTGGGATAGAGAGAGAAGAGAGAGAGAGAGAGAGAGAGGGATAGAGAGAGAAGAGAGAGGCAACGAGATGTGGAGGATGGAGGAGAAAATAATGACAGAAAAAAGAGGGAGCGGAGAGAAGAACGAGACAATGAGAGTGTGGAGGACAGGGCCCAAGGGGAATGTCACCATCCCTACCCTTCCCTGCACACACACACACACACACACACACACACACACACACACACACACACACACACACACACACACACACACACACACACACACACACACACACACACACACACACACACACACACACTCTCTGTCTCTCTCTCTCTCTCTCTCTCTCTCTCTCTCTCTCTCTCTCTCTCTCTCTCTCTCTCTCTCTCTCTCACATACACCCACACAAATGTAGAGCCTTCTCACACAGAGTGATGTTGACATAATGTACACACGTCTGAATGTGCTGTATGATGCATCCTATAAAGGCTTGTATTCTGCAGTGTGTTCCCGCTTAGAATGTGTGCTAATACTACACATGCCACATACATGTGCCCAACCTGACTCAGATTGACGATGCCTAAACACACACGTTGATGCTTTAATGATGTAGCAGTGTGTGGGCATTTTGATACATTACTGAACGGACACTCCCAGGACAGAAGCTAGCAGACAGCAGAATCTCTGTTCTTTTCACCCGTCCATCTTCTCACATCTCTTCCCATTAGTCACTTTGACAGGAATCAGAGTCTAGATACTGGCATTGTTAACACATCTTTTCTTCGGTTCGACAGGGATGGTGATAAACGAAGTGATACATGTGCTAGAGATGAACAGTTCTACGTTTAACCGATTCTGATGACCTGTCTATTTCTATCTATAGAAATAGTTCCAGTTATCAGATCATTTTGAACTATAATAGGGTTGCAATTTAAAAAAAATATAATTTGTACTATAATGGGCTAGTACTGTTAATAGTTGAGCACAGGTCCATCCATCCATCCATCCATCCATCCATCCATCCATTCATTAATTCCTTCACTAATCCATCCATGAATTAATTAATTAATTAATTAATGTAATAGCTGTTATTTTGTGTTTTGTGTTCAGGCTTCTGGAAGGCCACCTGTCCCCCGTCCTGTGCCAGTCCTCTGCTGGTCTTTGTCAATTCCAAGAGCGGAGACAACCAAGGGGTTAAATTCCTCCGACGTTTCAAGCAGCTCCTCAACCCTGCTCAGGTGTTTGACCTGGTCAACGGAGGACCACATCTAGGGTGAGCCACCTTGGTTTGCTCCTGCTAATGGAGACCATGTGACATCGCTAGCTGGTTAGCTGTGCACTAGTAGCATTCATTGTGCTTGTGAATGAACCCTTTCTGAGACCAAGAAGTAGACAGTGTCTATGGATCAAACCAGACCATGGTATTGGTAGTGCGGTTGATTAGAAGGCTGTTTGGTGGGTGACTAGTGTTGAGTGCAGAGGGTCCCTGGTTGGTAAACTAATTGGGCCAGAACACATGACCATTCCTCTGTGTGTTCCAGGCTGCGTCTCTTCCAGAAGTTCGATAACTTCCGGATCCTGGTGTGCGGAGGGGATGGGAGTGTAGGCTGGGTCCTCTCTGAGATAGACAAACTCAACCTCCACAAACAGGTGAGACACAACATACACACGTTGAGTATGTTTACAGATGTAGGATCTTAATTTGACCAGTATTGTCACAGCAAAAATAATTCTGCAGCAACAGGATTTGAACGTTTAGTCCATAATGTTGCTTGATCAGTGGTTATGGCTATTAGCTGGACAAAAGTGGTCTATATTAAAAGTGTAATATTAATATAATATAATCTTAATTTAACCGTGTGTTAGTACGAGTTTTCAGTGAATTTATGTAAATCACAAAGCTCAATTGCATTTCATGCAGTGCAGAACCTATATCTGTACATGAACACTGATAATTCCTTATTAAAAGGATTACGGCAGAACGGCAGAGTATTTTTTATTTAACCTTTATTTAACTAGGCAAGTCAGTTAAGAACAAATTCTTATTTACAATGACAGCCCAGGAACAGTGGGTTAACTGCCTGTTCAGAGTATGGCATTATTCATGTGGGTTAACTGTCTGTTCAGAGTATGGCATTAGTCATGTGGGTTAACTGTCTGTTCAGAGTATGGCATTAGTCATGTGGGTTAACTGCCTGTTCAGAGTACGGCATTAGTCATGTAGGTTAACTGCCTGTTCAGAGTATGGCATTATTCATGTGGGTTAACTGTCTGTTCAGAGTATGGCATTAGTCATGTGGGTTAACTGTCTGTTCAGAGTATGGCATTAGTCATGTGGGTTAACTGTCTGTTCAGAGTATGGCATTAGTCATGTGGGTTAACTGCCTGTTCAGAGTATGGCATTAGTCATGTAGGTTAACTGCCTGTTCAGAGTATGGCATTATTCGTGTGGGTTAACTGTCTGTTCAGAGTATGGCATTAGTCATGTGGGTTAACTGTCTGTTCAGAGTATGGCATTAGTCATGTGGGTTAACTGCCTGTTCAGAGTATGGCATTAGTCATGTGGGTTAACTGTCTGTTCAGAGTATGGCATTAGTCATGTGGGTTAACTGCCTGTTCAGAGTATGGCATTAGTCATGTGGGTTAACTGTCTGTTCAGAGTATGGCATTAGTCATGTGGGTTAACTGCCTGTTCAGAGTATGGCATTAGTCATGTGGGTTAACTGTCTGTTCAGAGTATGGCATTAGTCATGTGGGTTAACTGTCTGTTCAGAGTATGGCATTAGTCATGTGGGTTAACTGCCTGTTCAGAGTATGGCATTAGTCATGTGGGTTAACTGTCTGTTCAGAGTATGGCATTAGTCATGTGGGTTAACTGTCTGTTCAGAGTATGGCATTAGTCATGTGGGTTAACTGTCTGTTCAGAGTATGGCATTAGTCATGTGGGTTAACTGTCTGTTCAGAGTATGGCATTAGTCATGTGGGTTAACTGTCTGTTCAGAGTATGGCATTAGTCATGTGGGTTAACTGTCTGTTCAGAGTATGGCATTAGTCATGTGGGTTAACTGCCTGTTCAGAGTATGGCATTAGTCATGTGGGTTAACTGTCTGTTCAGAGTATGGCATTAGTCATGTGGGTTAACTGTCTGTTCAGAGTATGGCATTAGTCATGTGGGTTAACTGCCTGTTCAGAGTATGGCATTAGTCATGTGGGTTAACTGTCTGTTCAGAGTATGGCATTAGTCATGTGGGTTAACTGTCTGTTCAGAGTATGGCATTAGTCATGTGGGTTAACTGTCTGTTCAGAGTATGGCATTAGTCATGTGGGTTAACTGTCTGTTCAGAGTATGGCATTAGTCATGTGGGTTAACTGTCTGTTCAGAGTATGGCATTAGTCATGTGGGTTAACTGCCTGTTCAGAGTATGGCATTAGTCATGTGGGTTAACTGTCTGTTCAGAGTATGGCATTAGTCATGTGGGTTAACTGTCTGTTCAGAGTATGGCATTAGTCATGTGGGTTAACTGTCTGTTTAGAGTATGGCATTAGTCATGTGGGTTAACTGTCTGTTCAGAGTATGGCATTAGTCATGTGGGTTAACTGCCTGTTCAGAGTATGGCATTAGTCATGTGGGTTAACTGCCTGTTCAGAGTATGGCATTAGTCATGTGGGTTAACTGCCTGTTCAGAGTATGGCATTAGTCATGTGGGTTAACTGTCTGTTCAGAGTATGGCATTAGTCATGTGGGTTAACTGCCTGTTCAGAGTATGGCATTAGTCATGTGGGTTAACTGTCTGTTCAGAGTATGGCATTAGTCATGTGGGTTAACTGTCTGTTCAGAGTATGGCATTAGTCATGTGGGTTAACTGCCTGTTCAGAGTATGGCATTAGTCATGTGGGTTAACTGTCTGTTCAGAGTATGGCATTAGTCATGTGGGTTAACTGTCTGTTCAGAGTATGGCATTAGTCATGTGGGTTAACTGTCTGTTCAGAGTATGGCATTAGTCATGTGGGTTAACTGCCTGTTCAGAGTATGGCATTAGTCATGTGGGTTAACTGTCTGTTCAGAGTATGGCATTAGTCATGTGGGTTAACTGCCTGTTCAGAGTATGGCATTAGTCATGTGGGTTAACTGTCTGTTTAGAGTATGGCATTAGTCATGTGGGTTAACTGTCTGTTCAGAGTATGGCATTAGTCATGTGGGTTAACTGCCTGTTCAGAGTATGGCATTAGTCATGTGGGTTAACTGCCTGTTCAGAGTATGGCATTAGTCATGTGGGTTAACTGCCTGTTCAGAGTATGGCATTAGTCATGTGGGTTAACTGTCTGTTCAGAGTATGGCATTAGTCATGTGGGTTAACTGCCTGTTCAGAGTATGGCATTAGTCATGTGGGTTAACTGTCTGTTCAGAGTATGGCATTAGTCATGTGGGTTAACTGTCTGTTCAGAGTATGGCATTAGTCATGTGGGTTAACTGTCTGTTCAGAGTATGGCATTAGTCATGTGGGTTAACTGCCTGTTCAGAGTATGGCATTAGTCATGTGGGTTAACTGTCTGTTCAGAGTATGGCATTAGTCATGTGGGTTAACTGTCTGTTCAGAGTATGGCATTAGTCATGTGGGTTAACTGTCTGTTCAGAGTATGGCATTAGTCATGTGGGTTAACTGTCTGTTCAGAGTATGACATTAGTCATGTGGGTTAACTGTCTGTTCAGAGTATGGCATTAGTCATGTGGGTTAACTGTCTGTTTAGAGTATGACATTAGTCATGTGGGTTAACTGTCTGTTCAGAGTATGGCATTAGTCATGTGGGTTAACTGTCTGTTCAGAGTATGGCATTAGTCATGTGGGTTAACTGTCTGTTCAGAGTATGACATTAGTCATGTGGGTTAACTGCCTGTTCAGAGTATGACATTAGTCATGTGGGTTAACTGTCTGTTCAGAGTATGGCATTAGTCATGTGGGTTAACTGTCTGTTTAGAGTATGGCATTAGTCATGTGGGTTAACTGTCTGTTCAGAGTATGACATTAGTCATGTGGGTTAACTGCCTGTTCAGAGTATGACATTAGTCATGTGGGTTAACTGTCTGTTCAGAGTATGGCATTAGTCATGTGGGTTAACTGTCTGTTTAGAGTATGACATTAGTCATGTGGGTTAACTGTCTGTTCAGAGTATGGCATTAGTCATGTGGGTTAACTGTCTGTTCAGAGTATGGCATTAGTCATGTGGGTTAACTGTCTGTTTAGAGTATGGCATTAGTCATGTGGGTTAACTGTCTGTTCAGAGTATGGCATTAGTCATGTGGGTTAAATGCCTGTTCAGAGTATGGCATTAGTCATGTGGGTTAACTGTCTGTTCATAGTATGGCATTAGTCATGTGGGTTAACTGTCTGTTCAGAGTATGGCATTAGTCATGTGGGTTAACTGCCTGTTCAGAGTATGGCATTAGTCATGTGGGTTAACTGTCTGTTTAGAGTATGGCATTAGTCATGTGGGTTAACTGTCTGTTTAGAGTATGGCATTAGTCATGTGGGTTAACTGTCTGTTCAGAGTATGGCATTAGTCATGTGGGTTAACTGTCTGTTTAGAGTATGGCATTAGTCATGTGGGTTAACTGTCTGTTCAGAGTATGGCATTAGTCATGTGGGTTAACTGCCTGTTCAGAGTATGGCATTAGTCATGTGGGTTAACTGCCTGTTCAGAGTATGGCATTAGTCATGTGGGTTAACTGTCTGTTCAGAGTATGGCATTAGTCATGTGGGTTAACTGTCTGTTCAGAGTATGGCATTAGTCATGTGGGTTAACTGCCTGTTCAGAGTATGGCATTAGTAATGTGGGTTAACTGCCTGTTCAGAGTATGGCATTAGTCATGTGGGTTAACTGCCTGTTCAGAGTATGGCATTAGTCATGTGGGTTAACTGCCTGTTCAGAGTATGGCATTAGTCATGTGAACACTTTACTCTGCTTTTCTTAATCGGCGTCAGGTCATCATCAAAGTAAGCATATGCCTGATTAAAGCACTTGGTTTTCTGAGCAACCTTTAGAATGATTAGGACATGTGAAGGTCTTAATCAGAGTTCCAGGGGTGTATTTGATCTGTGCATATGCCAGCACCATGTGACAAATTACATTTGATTTAATTGAATTTTACTTAAATACACACACACACACACACACACACACAACCATTAATACACACACATAAATACACGCCTACCCAATCTACCTACCTATTCCCCATACTGTTTCTATTTACTTTTCTGCTCTTTTGCACACCAGTATCTCTACTTGCACATCATCATATGCTCATTCATCACTCCAGTGTTAATCTGCTAAATTGTAACTATTCACTCCTATGGCCTATTTATTGCCTACCTCCTCATGCCTTTTGCACACACTGTATATAGACTTTCTTTTTTTTCTACTGTGTCATTGACTTGTTTATTGTGTTATTGGCTTGTTTATTGTTTACTCCATGTGTAACTCTGTGTTGTTGTCTGTGTCACACTGCTTTGCTTTATCTTGGCCAGGTCGCAGTTGTAAATGAGAACTTGTCCTTAACTGGCCTACCTATTCTTCAACCTCTGTTTCCTCAGAGGCATTATATCCCTTGTGGATATAGCGTTTAATGTTGGAGTCAAAGTAACCAACTTTAAAAATATATATTTGACCTTTATTTAACTAAATAAAGGTTCAATAAAATGTAAACATTTTAAAAAATTAAAAAATACACAGACATTTTTTTATTTCACCATTATTTAACCAGGAATGCCAGTTGAGAATAAGTTCTCATTTATATATGAAACCTGGCCAAGATAAAGCAAAGCAGTGTGACAAAAACAACAACACAGAGTTACACATAAAACAAAGTACAGTCAATAACACAATAGAACAATCTATGTACTGTGTGTGCAAATGTAGAAGGCTTCTAAACACATAAATACATGTAAATACACACACACACACACACACACACACATAAATGCACACACACACGTAAATACACGCACACACGTAAATACACACACACACACACACGCACACATGTAAATACACACACATAAATACACACACACACACACACACATAAATACACAGACGCACACAAATACACACACAAATACACACAAACATACATAGACACACACACATAAATACACACACAGTTATCCCCGCCCTTCTTGCCTCACACACACAGAGCCCCCCTCCCAGCTCCCCCACACACTTACCCCCCCCCCTCCCCCCTCTCTCTCTCTCTCTCTCTCTCTTTCCTCGTACCCCTCTCTGTCTGTCTCCAGTGCCAGCTGGGAGTTCTCCCCCTGGGTACTGGGAATGACCTGGCGCGGGTGTTGGGCTGGGGCCCGTCGTGTGATGATGACACGCAGCTGCCCCAGATCCTGGAGAAACTGGAGCGTGCCAGCACCAAAATGTTGGACCGCTGGAGCATCATGACCTACGAAATTAAGATCCTTTCCAAACACAGCGGGCCTGTCACGCCCGACGACACTGACCATGACCAGGTACACGCTCATCTGAAACATTTTTGAGGATCGTGCGACATTTTGGCAACGAAGCCCTTTTTCTACTTACCCAAAGTCAGATGGGATATCATTTGTATGTCTCTGTGTGCAGTTTGAAGGAAGTTGAAGTTAGTGTCCACGTTGGGATTTTGGGGTGATTTATAATCTTAACAGTTTCGTTCTGACCATGCTTAGTTTTATGGTCATTATGACGTATCCCCTTCCTACGTGTCCTCAGTTCCAGATCTCAGCCTATGAAGACTCGGTAGCTGCCCATCTCACCAAGATCCTCAATGCTGACCAAAACTCTGTGGTCATCTCCTCTGCTAAGTGAGTCTCTCATCTCAACACTGCTAAATGGCTGCTAAATGGCTCTCTCTAGGGCATGCTGGGAGTGTTTTGTTGTTGAGAGGCCGTATGAGGGGCTCTGTCCTGACCTATTTTCTTGATTATTTCCTTGGTCTTTTCTTTCCATTTCTATTTTCTATGGTGGAGAGTTAACACACCAGCGATACCCACTGGCTTTTTTTCAAAGATAGGGAGGAAGAGGACTTAGTTTTAGTTTCCTAGGGTTTGAACAGTGTGGTGTACTCTATGGCCTCGCAGCCTAGCGAGGAGTAGACGCTGCCATTAGGCATGGATTCAGGTATATTCCTGAGAATGGACTTAAGGTCGAGGAGGTTCTGCTCACAGTCGCTGAACAGGTAGGGGTTGAATTTATACATTCCGCATCCAGAATGAACAAAGCTGTGGTTGTGTTCATGAAAAGGGTCAATTTGGTGGGCAAGCTGATTGCTAGTGGAATATTTGTAAGGGATGTTTTGGTGTCGATTTCTCCTCTTTCGACTCATTCGACTAGAGTGTTAGTTGCGAATCTGCCTCAGTTTATTACGAATGATCAAATTCAAAAATAATTGAGTCGGTTTGGTAAGTTTGCAAGCGGTTTACATGTACTGTCGGCAGTTTTCAGGCAGATGCCGTTAACCTTTGCGTGTAGGGGGCAGTATTTTAGTTTTTGGCTAAAAAACGTACCCATTTGAAACTGCCTATTTCTCAGCCCCAGAAACTAGAATATGCATATAATTAGGATAGAAAACACTCTAAAGTTTCCAAAACTGTCAAAATATTGTCTGTGAGTAAAACAGAACTGATATTGCAGGCGAAAACCTGAGGAAAATCCAATCAGGAAGTGCCTCTTATTTTGAAACATCTCTGTTCCTATGCATGCCTATCCTCCATTTAAAGGGATATCAACCAGATTCTTTTTTTCAATGGCTTCCCTAAGTTGTCAATAGTCTTTCGACATAGGTTCAGGCTTTTATTTTGAAAAATGAGCGAGAAAGATCACATTGCGTGGATAGGTGGATAGGTGGGGGCAACAGAGTAAAGCGGCCATTGTTTCTCCCTGTCCTATTGAAAAACCTACACTCCCGGTTGATATATTAGCGAATATATATTTTAAAAACAACCTGAGGATTGATTATAAAAAAATTTTGACATGTTTCTGTAGACATTATGGATATTATTTGGAATTTTCGTCTGCGTTGTCGTGACCGCTCTTTCCTGTGGATTTCTGAACATAACGCGACAAACAAACTGAGGTATTTTAGATATAAAAATAAAAGGAACATTTGTTGTGTAACTGGGAGTCTCGTGAGTGAAAACATCCAAAGATCATCAAAGGTAAACGATTAATTTGATAGCTTTTCTGATTTTCGTGACCAAGCTACCTGATGCTAAGTGTTCTTAATGTTTTGTCATGCAATCGATAAACTTACACAAACGCTTGGATTGCTTTCGCTGTAAAGCATATTTTCAAAATCTGAGATGACAGGTGGATTTACAAAAGGCTAAATTGTGTTTTGCAATATTGCACTTGTGATTTCATGAATATGAATATTTTTTTAGTAACAGTATTTGACTGTGGCGCTATGCTATTCACCGTTGCTGATGACAATTATCCCGCTTAAGGAATGGGTAGCGTCAAGAAGTTAAGCATGTTGTTTCGTTCCGGAGGCAAGTGTTCAAGTTTCTGAATAACATTGAGCAACTGTTACATGTGTATTTTAAAGTGAGGCATGGGTAGTGGCTCTACACTGGGTTTGCCAAAACAGATAGTCTACGCTGCTTTGAGGGTGGGTATTTGAGGCATAATAGCTTTGCGTGCCCACAAAAAGGCCATAGACAAGGTGAGGGTACAAGGGCCGGTGGGGGAAATAGAGGTCAAGTGGCAGGGGTCCATGAGATGCAAGGAGCCAAGGCTGGGCCTAGTCATGCTATGGATGGTGGTGTAGATGAGGCTGGGCCTAGTCATGTTATGGATGGTGGTGTAGATGAGGCTGGGCCTAGTCATGTTATAGATGGTGGTGTAGATGAGGCTGGGTATAGTCACGTTATGGATGGTGGTGTAGATGAGGCTGGGTATAGTCATGCTATGGATGGTGGTGTAGATGAGGCTGGGTATAGTCATGTTATAGATGGTGGTGTAGATGAGGCTGGGCCTAGTCATGTTATGGATGGTGGTGTAGATGAGGCTGTGTCTAGTCAGGTTATGGATGGTGGTGTAGATGAGGCTGGGTATAGTCACGTTATGGATGGTGGTGTAGATGAGGCTGGGTATAGTCATGTTATGGATGGTGGTGTAGATGAGGCTGGGTCTAGTCATGTTATGGATGGTGGTGTAGATGAGGCTGGGTCTAGTCATGTTACGGATGGTGGTGTAGATGAGGCTGTGTCTAGTCAGGTTATGCTAGTGGATGAAGAGAGTATATTGGGGAAGGGGAAGCGACCAGGGGAGGTGGAGGAGGGTGTCAAGCAGAAGAGGAAAAAGGGGGAGAAGAAAGGAGGTGGGAGGGGAGAAGCTGGTCTGGTCAAAGTGCCCGGTGCTTGGTGGAGGCCCAAATTAAAGCTACACTTGTTGTGAATCCAGCCAACATGTCAGATTTAAAAAAGGCTTTTCGCCTAAAGCAAACAATGCTATTATCTAAGGATAGCACCATAGTAAACAAAGAGAGAGCATTGAAGGGTAAGCATTGTCTTCAGCTTTCTGATGGGCGGATGACCTCTGTGGTGGGGGAGATGCAGGAGCAGACTGTGGAGTTTTATACTGAGTTGCATAGGGCAGAACTGTGTTATCCTGTGTGTGCTCAGGTTTTGTTTAAATAACTCCCTAAGCTCTCTCTTTCACAGAGGGATAAAATGGACATTCCTCCATTGTCCCATGAACTGGCAGAGCCCGTAACCCAGTGGAGATTTATAAACAATTCTGGAAAATAATTGGACTGGGATTCTTTTGCGTATTGCGTGAGTGCGTCAGGGTAGGAGAGTTGCCGATGAGTTGCCGATCTGGACTCTATAGTACACAAGAACCAGACATATTGTCCACTGAGACGCTCAATCGCGGACAACATGTTCTTAACCAGGAACATGCTGGAATTGTCGAAAGGTTCTAATGTGAACTTCAGACTGGTCTCTCTAGATCAAATGAAGGCTTTTTATAGAGTGGACCATGAGTATCTGTTTAATGTGATGTTTGGGAAAGGTTTTTGTTCTGTGTGAAGCTGTTGTATGCTGGAGCGTCATGTATGGTCAAGGTTGGAGGGGAGCTCAGTAGGCCAGTCTGGATGAGATGGAGCATTAGACAAGGATGACCTCTAGTGGGGCAGTTATATACACTAGCCATTGAGCCTTTTTTGGGGCTGCTACGCAGGATACTGCAGGGAGTGTGCTGGAGTGGGGTTGTGAAGGGCCTAAAATTTTGGGGGTGTACCTGGGCTCGAAGGGGTGGGTCAGGAAGAACTGGGAGGGGCTGTCACAAGCAGTGGTGTCATGACTGGCTCCTGTCCCAAGTGTCATATAGAGGGAGGGTGCTGATAATCAATAACATGGTCGGCGTCTTCCCTGTGGCATAAACTGGCTATCCTCAACACCTGTTCTCAGACCTGCAAAGCAAGCTAGTGGATTTTCTCTGGTCGGGCCATCACTGGCTGAGGGTGTCAGTGTTGTATATGTCCATTCACGAAGGAGGACAGGACCTGATGGAACTGGACACCAGCATGCGCGCTGCTGAGGAGAGCTGGCGGATTAGGGTTAGACCGGCAGCTGTTCCTCATGAAGCTGGAGAGGCTGAGTAGAGAAGGTCTCTCTGATTTCTACTCTGCAGTGCTGAAGGCCTGGCAGCTGCTAAGGCCCACACGAGAAGGTGGTGTGGAGCCTGGGCTGTGGGTGTGGGAGGAGCCTATCTTCCACAACCCAGACATTGAGATCGGTTCAGTCGGCCACCCTGCAGAGGCTACTGATGGCAGCGGGTTTACTAAGGCTGGGTGACCTGCGGCTGCAGGGGGAGGAGGGTGGAAAACCCCGGAAGTCCTGGCACAACAACAGGACTAACATCTCTTAGTCTGCTGGAGAGATTCCTGGGGGAGGTCCAGGAGGTACTGTCTGAACCAATAAGGGGGGGTGTTTGAGGGGCCAAAAGGGGGAGGGGCCACCAATGTTTCTGCCACTGTAGGTGACGGCAGAGGCTGGGGACTGGCAAGGTGGTCTGGAGGACTTGTTCGATTTTAACACTCCGACTCTGGGGGAGTTTGAGGGGGTGGGAGGTAAAGCCCTCTACAACCTCTGCATTTATAAGGTGAGGAACGTTAGAAGCCTAACAGGAGTGAAGGCAAATCAGTGGCCGGAGGTATGTGGAGCGGAGAGTATGGTGGGTTTTAGATGGAGGGGGCTCTACAGTTTCCCAGTACCAAAGAGGTCAGGGGACCTCCAGAGAGTTCTACATGGAGCCCTGGCCACTAATAGCTGGTTGGCACGGGTCGACCCGGGAGTTGGACAGGAGTGTCCTTTCTGTGTCATGAGTGAAACTGTGCATTGTGTGTTTTCTGTGTGCGCCCCGGTTAATGCCATTAATGTCTCTGTTGGAATGTCTGTGTGAAAGCTTGGTGGTGGAGTTTACTGTCAGGATGTTTATCATGGGGTACAGGTATTCCAATAAGGAAGAGGCCAAATGGGTGTTTTCTGTTTGCTCAGGCAAAGTTGGCTATTTGGCTAACAAGGAGGAACAGGGTCAAAGGTGGGGGGATAACAGACCCTTTACTATTATTTAATGGAATGGTCTCTGGGCGCCTTAGGGTTGAGTTTGAGTTCTATAGAATGATAAAGTGTGGAGATGTTTCAGGAGATATGGTATGTCGGGGGGGGGGTCAGTACATCTGTGGACTATGGGTTGGATATACGGTTGTAAAAGTGGTGAGGATATGTTTTTTGTGATGTGTGGTGTTGTTTTGTATCGTGAGGTAGAGGGCAAGGAGAGTATGCAGTACAGAGTATGCTCTCTCTCCCTCACCTCTCTCTCTTTCTCTTTACTCTCTCCCCTTCTAGGATCCTGTGTGAGACAGTAAAGGACTTTGTTGCCAAAGTGGGGAAGTCCTATGAGAGAAGTACTGAGAATACAGAGGAGTGTGACACCATGTCTCTCAAAGTAAGTACACCACACACACACACACACACACACACACACACACACACACACACACACACACACACACACACACACACACTCTCTAAATTAACTCCTCTCCCCCACCAGTGTGCCATCCTGAATGAGAAGCTAGATTTGCTCCTTCAGACCCTCAACACAGAAACCCAGTCATTTCCCCCACCTCCTCGCCTTTCCACACCCCCCATCGTTGAGGAGGAGGAAGAAGAGGAGGAGGTGAGCGAGGAGTCGTTGACCGAGCTGAAGGAGAAACTGGAAGCGGAGGAGAGTGAGAAGGGAGGAGAGAACGGAGGAGGTTCGCCACACAAGATGTTCAGAGCTAAAGAACAGTTGATGCTACGGGCAAACAGCCTGAAGAAGGCTGTGCGAGAGATTATGCAACAGGCAGAGAGAGGTACGTAGATATAGAACATAACAGATCATGGAACAGGCAGAGAGAGGTACATAGATATAGACCATAACAGATCATGCAACAGGCAGAGAGAGGTACGTAGAAATACATTATGACAAAACAGATCAGACATACACTAGAATAGAGCCTTTGGCGAGTCTTTCATGCCTGTTTCAGAGAGAATACAATTGGACTCCAGACAGTTCAACTACAAAATGACTTGGTAATCACTTTGTCACGTAATATGAAGATGTAATGTGCAATTTCAGACCCTTCTCTCCCCTCACCCTCTCCCCCTCCCTTTCTCTCTCCTTCTCACCCTCTCCCCCTCATTCTCTCTCTCCTTCTCTCCCTCTTCCCCTTCTTCTCTCTTTTCTCCTCATCCTCTCTTCCTCCTCACTCTCCCTGCCCTCTCTCTCTCCCTAGTGGTGGATGAGCAGAATGCCAGCACGGAGGAGCAGGAGCTGTCGTCCACGTTTGAGTTCAGGAAGGAGGGAGAGGAGGACAACAGGGACAGTGAAAAGGACGAGGACACCAAAGAACTAGAGATCCTGCCACGTGAGTCACCTGCCTCTCCGTCTGTCTGTCTGTCTGTCTGTCTGTCTGTCTGTCTGTCTGTCTGTCTGTCTGTCTGTCTGTCTGCCTGCCTGCCTGCCTGCCTGCCTGCCTGCCTGTCTGTCTCCTTCTCTCTCTGTCTGTCTCTTGCTTCCATCTATCCAGTACTGTTAAGATCTAGAGGAGTGGCTACCCACTTGGCAAAACCTGATTGAATCAACATTAATTCTGCTTTCTTTCAACAAAAACATTCATTGTGATGACGTTGAATCAACATGGAAATCTGATTCGATTTGCAAAAAGTCATCAACGTGATTGAATTGCAATTTTTTTTCACCCAACTTTTAACGTAAATCCAATGACCTGGTGAAATGTTTTGTTGATTTCACATTAAATTGACATTAGTTCACAAGCAAAATTAAATCAAAACCAGATGTTGAATGACGTCTGTGCCCAGTGTGTAGGGAGTAGGAGCTAGAGAATAGGGGCTAGAGAATAGGGGCTAGGGTATAGGGGCTAGAATGTAGGGGTTAGGTAGTAGGTGCTAGGGAGTAGGGGCTAGGAGCCCATTTTGAATTCAGAAGAGTTAGTTGTATCCTACAGGAAAAAACAAAGGATATTAATAACAACACCACCTAGTGGATCATCAACTAACTACACCCTGTCACAGGGAACATGTCCTCAACTAACTACACCCTGTCACAGGGAACATGTCCCCAACTAACTACACCCTGTCACAGGGAACATATCCTCAACTAACTACACCCTGTCACAGGGAACATGTCCTCAACTAACTACACCCTGTCACAGGGAACATGTCCTCAACTAACTACACCCTGTCACAGGGAACATGTCCTCAACTAACTACACCCTGTCACAGGGAACATGTCCTCAACTAACTACACCCTGTCACAAGGAACATGTCCCCAACTAACTACACCCTGTCACAGGGAACATGTCCCCAACTAACTACACCCTGTCACAGGGAACATGTCCTCAACTAACTACACCCTGTCACAGGGAACATGTCCTCAACTAACTACACCATGTCACAGGGAACATGTCCTCAACTAACTACACCCTGTCACAGGGAACATGTCCTCAACTAACTACACCCTGTCACAGGGAACATGTCCTCAACTAACTACACCCTGTCACAGGGAACATGTCCTCAACTAACTACACCCTGTCACAGGGAACATGTCCTCAACTAACTACACCCTGTCACAAGGAACATGTCCCCAACTAACTACACCCTGTCACAGGGAACATGTCCCCAACTAACTACACCCTGTCACAGGGAACATGTCCTCAACTAACTACACCCTGTCACAGGGAACATGTCCTCAACTAACTACACCATGTCACAGGGAACATGTCCTCAACTAACTACACCCTGTCACAGGGAACATGTCCTCAACTAACTACACCCTGTCACAGGGAACATGTCCCCAACTAACTACACCCTGTCACAGGGAACATGTCCTCAACTAACTACACCCTGTCACAGGGAACATGTCCTCAACTAACTACACCCTGTCACAGGGAACATGTCCCCAACTAACTACACCCTGTCACAGGGAACATGTCCCCAACTAACTACACCCTGTCAGGGAACATGTCCTCAACTAACTACACCCTGTCAGGGAACATGTCCTGAACTAACTACACCCTGTCACAGGGAACATGTCCTCAAATAACTACACCCTGTCACAAGGAACATGTCCTCAACTAACTACACCCTGTCACAGGGAACATGTCCTCAACTAACTACACCCTGTCACAGGGAACATGTCCTCAACTAACTACACCCTGTCACAGGGAACATGTCCTCAACTAACTACACCCTGTCACAGGGAACATGTCCTCAACTATCTACACCCAGTCAGGGAACATGTCCTCAACTAACTACACCCTGTCACAGGGAACATGTCCCCAACTAACTACACCCTGTCACAGGGAACATGTCCTCAACTAACTACACCCTGTCACAGGGAACATGTCCCCAACTAACTACACCCTGTCACAGGGAACATGTCCTCAACTAACTACACCCTGTCCCAGGGAACATGTCCTCAACTAACTACACCCTGTCACAGGGAACATGTCCTCAACTAACTACACCCTGTCACAGGGAACATGTCCCCAACTAACTACACCCTGTCACAGGGAACATGTCCTCAACTAACTACACCATGTCACAGGGAACATGTCCTCAACTAACTACACCCTGTCACAGGGAACATGTCCTCAACTAACTACACCGTGTCAGGGAACGTGGGCTCTGTCTGACAAGCCCACACATGATGTTCCCTGCTGTAATTAAATTAAAGAATTAGAAATGGAAAACATGAACTTTATTTCTCCTGATTAAATTATACTGGTTTTAGTTTGTTATTAACAGTGCAGTCAGTGGATAGCTGGATTAGGTATTTCAAGAGTGGCCGAATATCTCTACATGGTATTTACACAGCTCAGTGTAGTATTTGCATAGCACAGTGTAGTATTTGCATAGCACAGTGTAGTGTTTGCATAGCACAGTGTAGTATTTACTAACACAGAGTGTGTGTTTGTCCCTAAGTGTTTGCATCCGTGTCTTTTTAGTTTGTTATTGACAGTGCAGTCATTGGATAGCTGGATTAGGTATTTCAAGAGTGGCCGAATATCTCTACATGGTATGTACATAGCACAGTGTAGTATTTACATAGCACAGTGTAGTATTTTCTCTGCTGCCAATGACTGGAAAGAACTGCAAAAATCCCTGAAATTGGAAACACTTATCTCCCTCACTAGCTTTAAGCACCAGCTGTCAGAGCAGCTCACAGATCACTGCACCTGTACATAGCCCATCTATAATTTAGTCCAAACAACTACCGCTTCCCCTACTATATTTATTTATTTAGCTCCTTTGCACCCCATTATTTCTATCTCTACTTTGCACATTCTTCCACTGCAAATCTACCATTCCAGTGTTTTAATTGCTATATTGTATTTACTTTGCCACCATGGCCTTTTTTTGCCTTTACCTCCCTTCTCACCTCATTTGCTCACATTGTATATAGACTTATTTTTCTACTGTATTATTGACTGTATGTTTGTTTTACTCCATGTGTAACTCTGTGTTGTTGTATGTGTCGAACTGCTTTGCTTTATCTTGGCCAGGTCGCAATTGTAAATGAGAACTTGTTCTCAACTAGCCTACCTGGTTAAATAAAGGTGAAAATTGCATAGCACTTTGTCGTATTTACAAAGCACAGTGTAGTATTTAAATAGCACTGTGTAGTATTTACATAGCACAGTGTAGTATTTACAGAGCACAGTGTAGTATTTACAGAGCACAGTGTAGTATTTACATAGCACAGTGTAGTATTTAAATAGCACAGTGTAGTATTTACAGAGCACAGTGTACTATTTACAGAGCACAGTGTAGTATTTACAAACACAGTGTGTGTTTGTCCCTAAGTGTGTGTGTGTCCGTGTCCTGTATGATGTGTCGTTGTCTGTGGGACAGGGGCTCTTCCTGTTCACAAGGAATCTTCTTCCTGCCTCAGGGCAGTAGGAATTGTATACTCTCTGATGTAATCCCCTTGTTCTATCGACTCTCCCCTAGATCTTTAGTACATACTAGAATAGATAGTGCTCTTTAGTACATACTAGAATAGATAGTGTATGTCTATGTACTAACACTCTCTCTCTCTCTCTCTCTCTCTCTCTCTCTCTCTCTCTCTCTCTCTCTGTCTCTGTCTCTCTGTCTCTGTCTCTGTCTCTGTCTCTGTCTCTTGCTCTGTCTCTTGCTCTGTCTCTCTCTCTCTCTCTAGTGGCTAAGAGTCCTTGTTCCCCTACTGAAAGGTGTGTGAGTCGCAGCAGCCAATCATGTGGCTCTTTCTCCATCACACCCTTCACCACCAGCAAGGAGAACCTGCCTGTACTCAACACACGTATCATCTGCCCTGGTACATCCTACGGTATATGCACACATGGGCGCCATACACACATACATGCACATTTCACATACACACATACACGCCTCACATACACACTTCACATTCACACTTCATCTTCTATGGTTCAGGCTCACGCGTATGCACACACACATCTGCCCTGATTCATGTACACACACACACACACACACACACACACACACACACACACACACACACACACACACACACACACACACACACACAGATTGTCATATCCTCATAACGATTAGCAATGCTAACAAATACGTTCTACATGTAAAATCCCATAGAGAATTCCAACTAAATGCAAACGAGCGCATTGCAAACATTTTATACATATTTTAGTCTCTGACCTAAAGTATTTACAGGACTGGCATCCCAGCTCATAAATTTATACAAGTAACTCAAAAATGCTTCTTACAAAATAAATATTAGGCAGGAAGCTTGATCTAGGAGGGGATTCTCTGCTGTTCCCAAGCGAAGCAGGATTTAGATAGCTAGCTACTAAATGAGCAAACCAAAATGCACAACTGCAGAGCACTTAGCACACTTTAGACAGTAGAAATGGCCATTTCCTGATTGCTAAAATTCAAATAATTTGCCTAATTTCTGTTTATGTAACAAAACAAGCAATGTGTAGTGTAGAGAATCATTGTACCATCTAAATCACTGTGAAATATATTTTCAATAACCCAAAATATTGTAGCTGTTTGAAGCTGGGGTGCAAAACCGAGGGTCAAAGACGCCAAAAACGAAACTTAAGAACGGGTAGCATAGAAATAGCGCACATAGAACATATCTACCGCTTCTTAGACTTGCTTTCAATGAGAATGACAGATCTATAACTCACTTTTCTAAGTGAATTTGGTCGAGGTCACCCAAAAAGTTACATATTGCAGCTTTAACTTAATAGTTTAAGAGATATCTAGCTGGCAAACGTTTAATTGTGAATTCCATACTGTAATTAGTTCACCTGGCGCATGCTGTACAACGGTGAGTGACTCACAAGGCTTCGGTCTCTCGTTGTTGTGTGCTTGCAAACAAACACCCTGTGACTGGGGACTACTGGTAAGCTTCATAATAGAAAATAATGTGAAATGAGGAATGCAATCTTCTTTATCGCCTAACGTATTGCACACAATTTGACTGCAGGTATTTTTTTTTAAAAGTAGTTACAAATATTCAAATAAAAATCTAACATTTCAAAGAAATAGTTTCAACGGTATTGATGGTTTTGAAAAACCATCCCGTGGCTATTTTCAAAAGCCCCAGTTTACGGTATACTGCCCAAGCCTAAAACATACGCACACACGCGCACACACACGCACACGCGCACGCACACGCACGCACACACACACACACACACACACACACACACACACACACACACATTGTTTGCCCTGAGACATGTAGACATACCACACACAGCAGTTTTTAAGAACACCACTGTTTCTCTGTACAGGTTTGCGTGCTGGTCTGGCAGCCTCTATAGCTGGTAGCTCCATCATCAGTAAGATGCTGCTGGCTAATATCGACCCATTTGGAGCTACGCCCTTTCTGGACTCTGACCTGGACTCACTGTAAGACCCTCTGACCTCTCAGCTCTGACCTTTAGGCTACCATATTCAGAACGTTTCAGACTGGACCCTTTTTGGTGACCAGATCAAAACATATATTTTTTTAAAGGTTTGTGTAGTTTTGTGAACTTCTCTGTGTCTTTCTATCTCCCCACAGAGAGGGCTTTAGTGAGAAGTGTGTCATGAACAACTACTTTGGCGTTGGGCTGGATGCTAAGATCACACTGGAGTTCAACAACAAGAGGGAGGAACACCCAGAGAAGTGCAGGTGAGCTCTAGGTTTATCTCTCCTCTCCTCCCTCATCCCTCTCCACTGGTCTCTCATCCCTCTCCACTGGTCTCTCATCCCTCTCCACTGGTCTCTCATCCCTCTCCACTGGTCTCTCATCCCTCTCCACTGGTCTCTCATCCCTCTCCACTGGTCTCTCATCCCTCTCCACTGGTCTCTCATCCCTCTCCACTGGTCTCTCATCCCTCTCCTCTATTCTCTCACCCTTTTCTCACTACGCTCCTTTCTCTTCCTCACTACCCCCCCCCCCTCTCTCCTCTATTCTCTCACCCTTTTCTCACTACGCTCCTTTCTCTTCCTCACTACACCCCCCCCCCCCCCTTCTCTAGGAGTCGTACTAAGAACAGGGTATGGTATGGGGTTCTGGGCACCAAGGAACTCCTCCAGAGAACCTACAAGAATCTAGAACAGAAGGTTCAACTGGAGGTGAGAGACAAAACCATAGAACTAGAATTACTAGAAGGGACATTCCCGTGAAAAATCTATGTTTTGTGGTGGATAGAATGGCGGACGTATTGGAATAGAGCCTAACTGTAACTGTGTGTGTGTGTGTGTGTGTCCGTCCAGTGTGACGGTCAGTACATCCCCCTGCCCAGCCTTCAGGGCATTGCGGTGCTGAACATCCCCAGCTATGCAGGTGGAACCAACTTCTGGGGAGGAACCAAGGAGGACGACGTGAGTGCTGTTCTACCAAAATTGTGTGTGTGTGACTCTGGTTGGTACTTTGTGGCTGCTGGCTCAGTGTTGTAGGAGAACAGGCAAACATAACGATACCACCTCTGGTTGGTACTTTGTGACAGGGGGACACTATTTGGCATGACAGGCCCCTAGTTCCGTAAGGTTACCTCTGTGTGTGCGACGTGGTGTTGTAATTCAAGGCCAGTGAGGTTGGGGCTCCCGAGTGGCGCAGCGGTCTAAGGCACTGCATCTCAGTGCTTGAGGCATCACTACAGACACCCTGGTTCAATTCCAGCCTGTATCACATCCGGCCATGATTGGGAGTCCCATAGGGCAGCAAACAATTGGGCTAGCATCGCGGGGGAGGCCGTCATTGAAAATAAGAATTTGTTCTAAACTGACTTGCCTAGTTAAATAAAGGTTAAATAAAAGGTTACCTCTGACGTGGTGTTGTAACAGCTGTGCTGGGACAGAGCCAGCTGCTGGGAGGACTTCCAGTGGAACTGATCCAACACACACATCATCCTCAGCATTTACTCTCTGCACACACACCACAGGTGCACACACACACTTGCAGTAAATCCACATGCACAAACATATTTCTTAAACTGTGTTCAAACTATAAACCATCTTCAGACGTCTATTTTGGCCCCAATGAAAATAAACATGTTGAATTGATATCAGTGAGTACTTTTGCATGAACACTAATAATTTGATATTAAACTGATTACGGGAGAAGGCAGAGTATTTTTTTATTATTTTTTTTATTTAATTTTCAATGACTGCCTAGGAACCGTGGGTTAACTGTCTGTTCAGAGTATTGCATTAGTCATGTGGGTTAACTGTCTGTTCAGAGTATGGCATTAGTCATGTGGGTTAACTGTCTGTTCAGAGTATTGCATTAGTCATGTGGGTTAACTGTCTGTTCAGAGTATGGCATTAGTCATGTGGGTTAACTGCCTGTTCAGAGTATGGCATTAGTCATGTGGGTTAACTGCCTGTTCAGAGTATGGCATTAGTCATGTGGGTTAACTGCCTGTTCAGAGTATGACATTAGTAATGTGGGTTAACTGCCTGTTCAGAGTATGGCATTAGTCATGTGGGTTAACTGCCTGTTCAGAGTATGGCATTAGTCATGTGGGTTAACTGTCTGTTCAGAGTATGGCATTAGTCATGTGGGTTAACTGCCTGTTCAGAGTATGGCATTAGTCATGTGGGTTAACTGCCTGTTCAGAGTATGGCATTAGTAATGTGGGTTAACTGCCTGTTCAGAGTATGGCATTAGTCATGTGGGTTAACTGCCTGTTCAGAGTATGGCATTAGTCATGTGGGTTAACTGTCTGTTCAGAGTATGGCATTAGTCATGTGGGTTAACTGCCTGTTCAGAGTATGGCATTAGTAATGTGGGTTAACTGCCTGTTCAGAGTATGGCATTAGTCATGTGGGTTAACTGCCTGTTCAGAGTATGGCATTAGTCATGTGGGTTAACTGCCTGTTCAGAGTATGGCATTAGTCATGTGGGTTAACTGCCTGTTCAGAGTATGGCATTAGTCATGTGGGTTAACTGCCTGTTCAGAGTATGGCATTAGTCATGTGGGTTAACTGCCTGTTCAGAGTATGGCATTAGTCATGTGGGTTAACTGTCTGTTCAGAGTATGGCATTAGTCATGTGGGTTAACTGCCTGTTCAGAGTATGGCATTAGTCATGTGGGTTAACTGTCTGTTCAGAGTATGGCATTAGTCATGTGGGTTAACTGTCTGTTCAGAGTATGGCATTAGTCATGTGGGTTAACTGCCTGTTCAGAGTATGGCATTAGTCATGTGGGTTAACTGCCTGTTCAGAGTATGGCATTAGTCATGTGGGTTAACTGTCTGTTCAGAGTATGGCATTAGTCATGTGGGTTAACTGTCTGTTCAGAGTATGGCATTAGTCATGTGGGTTAACTGTCTGTTCAGAGTATGGCATTAGTCATGTGGGTTAACTGCCTGTTCAGAGTATGGCATTAGTCATGTGGGTTAACTGCCTGTTCAGAGTATGGCATTAGTCATGTGGGTTAACTGTCTGTTCAGAGTATGGCATTAGTCATGTGGGTTAACTGCCTGTTCAGAGTATGGCATTAGTCATGTGGGTTAACTGTCTGTTTAGAGTATGGCATTAGTCATGTGGGTTAACTGTCTGTTCAGAGTATGGCATTAGTCATGTGGGTTAACTGTCTGTTCAGAGTATGGCATTAGTCATGTGGGTTAACTGTCTGTTCAGAGTATGGCATTAGTCATGTGGGTTAACTGCCTGTTCAGAGTATGGCATTAGTCATGTGGGTTAACTGTCTGTTTAGAGTATGGCATTAGTCATGTGGGTTAACTGTCTGTTCAGAGTATGGCATTAGTCATGTGGGTTAACTGCCTGTTCAGAGTATGGCATTAGTCATGTGGGTTAACTGCCTGTTCAGAGTTTGGCATTAGTCATGTGGGTTAACTGCCTGTTCAGAGTATGGCATTAGTCATGTGGGTTAACTGCCTGTTCAGAGTATGGCATTAGTCATGTGGGTTAACTGTCTGTTCAGAGTATGGCATTAGTCATGTGGGTTAACTGCCTGTTCAGAGTATGGCATTAGTCATGTGGGTTAACTGCCTGTTCAGAGTATGGCATTAGTCATGTGAACACTTTACTCTGCTTTTCTTAATCGGCGTCAGGTCATCATCAAAGTAAGCATATGCCTGATTAAAGCACCTGGTTCTCTGAGCAACCTTTAGAATGATTAGGACATGTGAAGGTCTTAATGAGAGTTCCAGGGGTGTATTTGATCTGTGCATATGCCAGCACCAGCAACACAAGCCTCCCTGTTAAGGGCGAATTAAGTGAATTTGTAAAAACTAAAAGTACTAAAACTACTGCTACAACTACTAATACAACTAATATAAACTACTAATACAACTAATATAAACTACATATAAACTACTAATACAACTAATATAAACTACTAATACAACTAATATAAACCACTAATACAACTAATATAAACTACTAATACAACTACTAATACAACTAATATAAACTACTAATACAACTAATATAAACTACTAATACAACTAATATAAACTACTAATACAACGAATATAAACTACTAATACAACTAATAAACTACTAATACAACTATTATAAACTACTAATACAACTAATAAACTAATAATACAACTAATAAACTACTAATACAACTAATATAAACTACTAATACAACTAATATAAACTACTAATACAACTAATATAAACTACTAATACAACTAATATAAACTACTAATACAACTAATAAAACTACTAATACAACTAATATAAACTACTAATACAACTAATAAAACTACTAATACAACTACTAATACAACTAATATAAACTACTAATACAACTAATATAAACTACTAATACAACTAATAAAACTACTAATACAACTAATAACCTACTAGTGTCTTAGAAATAGTTTTCACAAACAAACTCTATATGTCCGAACTCCTAATCAAATAGTCTTGGCAAGAATAAGATGGTCGCTGTGGTAGAACATTTATTTTGATTCCAGATTTTCTGGATTTACAGTCCCATCAGGTAGCCTGATTTCAGATGTGTCTGTGTAAACAGGTGTATTTGGGAATTGGTTTTAATCAAACTATTATATTAATCTGACTATCCAAAATAATGATAGTGTTATTTTACTTATTATTTGTTACTTTTATTTTTATTTTTTCATTTAAAAAAATGAACTGCATTATTTGTTAAGGGCTTGTAAGTAAGCATTTCACTGTAAGGTCTACACACCTGTTGTATTCAACGCATTTGACAAATACAATTGTATTTTATTTTATTTGATGTCACATAGGACTCAATGAAGGGTGTGTTATTGTGAGTTGGGCTTCACCTAGTGCTATTACTCTAAACTACAGTACAATAGATCACAGCCTCTCTGAGCCTTTGACATACATGGAGCTAACTAGTACAGATCTGCTTTAAAGAGGCATTTATGAGTGGATCAGAGCAGAGGAATGTTGTAGTACAATGATGTCTGATTCATCATTACCTTGACCTAATCATTGGACAGTGTGGACAGAGAGATCAATATCAAGTCAGAGGAACCTTTCACTCCAGAGTCTCTAATCTAAACTCTAACCTCCCCTGTTCTCACTAGACGATTTGGAGGTGAATAAAATGTCAGAAGACAGTTTTCAATGGAGGGAGATAAGTGATGGTGATGGTGATAACTATGGTTATGGTAATGATGATGGTAATGATGATGATGGTTTTGATGATGGTAATGATGATGGTAATGATGGTGATGACTATGGTTATGGTAATGATGATGGTAATGATGATGATGATGGTTGTGATGATGGTAATGATTGTGATGACTATGGTTATGGTAATGATGATGGTAATGATGATGATGGTTGTGATGATGGTAATGATGGTGATGACTATGGTTATGGTAATGATGATGGTAATGATGATGATGGTTGTGATGATGGTAATGACTATGGTTATGGTAATGATGGTGGTAATGATGATGATGGTTGTGATGATGGTAATGATGGTGATGACTATGGTTATGGTAATGATGATGGTAATGATGGTGATGACTATGGTTATGGTAATGATGATGGTAATGATGGTGGTGGTTGTGATGATGGTAATGATGGTGATGACTATGGTTATGGTAATGATGATGGTAATGATGGTGGTGGTTGTGATGATGGTAATGATGGTGATGACTATGGTTATGGTAATGATGATGGTAATGATGATAGTAATGATGGTGATGGTTGTGATGATGGTAATGATGGTGATGACTATGGTTATGGTAATGATGATGGTAATGATGGTGGTGGTTGTGATGATGGTAATGATGGTGATGACTATGGTTATGGTAATGATGATGGTAATGATGATAGTAATGATGATGATGGTTGTGATGATGGTGATGACTATGGTTATGGTAATGATGATGGTAATGATGGTGGTGGTTGTGATGATGGTTATTTATTAGACATTTTGCAGGATGAAATCTCTTGAGATGCACCATTTTGTTTTTAAGAGTGTCCCCCCCAAAAAACTACTGCTACAACTACTAATACAACTACTAATACAACTAATATAAACTAATACTAATTAGGTCCCAGGGGGTCGAAACACTTCTGGTTCTAATAAGGGAATAATTTAGTCCTGGGACACCAGGTGAGGACAAGGTAGAAATGTGTTTTTGCCCTTCAGCACCAGGATTGGGCAGCCCTGCTTTAGAGCAATGTACTGTAACTGTGTTCATTGTGTTTTAACCCGTGTGTGTGTGTGTGTGTGTGTGTGTGTGTGCTCGCGCGCGTGTGTGTGTGTGTGTGCTCGCGCGTGTGTGTTTAGATATTCTGTGCCCCGTCGTTTGATGATAAAATCCTGGAGGTGGTAGCAGTGTTTGGCAGTATGCAGATGGCTGTGTCCAGAGTCATCAAACTGCAACATCACCGCATAGCACAGGTAACAAACACACACACACACACACACACACACACACACACACACACACTACCTTTACTCTACTGTAGTCTTTCATCCAATGAGTCTTTCCTCCACTGTCAGTGTCGCTCAGTGAAGATCACTATCCTGGGAGATGAGGGTGTTCCTATCCAAGTGGACGGAGAGGCCTGGGTACAACCTCCTGGAGTCATTAAGATCCAACACAAGAACAGAGCCCAGATGTTGACCAGGGACAGGGTGAGAAAGAGAAACAACAGTCAATAGAGATGATATGGGGAGGGAATCAGAGCTGGATTCGATCCCTATTGTGGAAGTACCGCGGAAGGTCCATGTTAAAATGTTATGTCTTTTGGGGGGGATTGAACCGACATGTACAGCGCTTACCATGAACGCTATCTCTGCAAACATGGGAAAATTGCCTTTAAATGTATATTGAACTCTAACGCTGATCTTCTGCATTATGGATTGAATCCTATCTTAAACTGTTACTGTATGCCCTGTCTCTGACTCTGTCCCTGTTTCTGTCTTTGTCTCGGTTTCTCTTTGTTTCTGTCTCTGTCTGTCTCTCTTTCTCTGTCCCTGTCTCTCTCTGTTTTTGTCTCTGTCTCTCTCTGTTTCTGTCACTTTCTCTCTCTGTCTTGGTCTGTGTCTCTGTGGATGTTAACTCCTTTCCTTCCTGTGTCTCCTCCCTGTGTCCCTCCCTGTGTCCCTCCCTGTGTCTCCTCCCTGTGTCCCTCCCTGTGTCTCCTCCATGTGTCCCTCCCTGTGTCTCCTCCATGTGTCCCTCCCTGTGTCTCCTACCTGTGTCCCTCCCTGTGTCTCCTCCATGTGTCCCTCCCTGTGTTCCTCCCTGTGTCTCCTCCATGTGTCCCTCCCTGTGTCTCCTACCTGTGTCCCTCCCTGTGTCTCCATGTGTCCCTCCCTGTGTCTCCTCCATGTGTCCCTCCCTGTGTCTCCTCCATGTGTCCCTCCCTGTGTCTCCTACCTGTGTTCCTCCCTGTGTCTCCTCCATGTGTCCCTCCCTGTGTCTCCTCCCTGTGTCCCTCCCTGTGTCTCCCCGTGTCCCTCCCTGTGTCCCTCCCTGTGTCTCCTCCATGTGTCCCTCCCTTTGTCTCCTACCTGTGTCCCTCCCTGTGTCTCCTCCCTGTCTCCATGTGTCCCTCCCTGTGTCTCCTCCATGTGTCCCTCCCTGTGTCTCCTCCCTGTGTCTCCATGTGCAGGCGTTTGAGAACACTCTGAAGTCGTGGGAGGACAAGCTGAAGTATGACAAGCTGCCCTTGCGGTCTCACCTTTACTCGCAGTCTGTGGACCTGGCCACTGAGGAGGAGGTCGCCCTCGTACAGCTGGTTGCCCGCGCTGCAGACGATCTCATCACCAGGTATATTTTTTAAACTGTCATCTTGAATACTATATCTGTAAACACTCTGTCCAGTCAGCAGTCAGAATGATGCCCTCTGACCTCTCCCCTTGTCCAATCACAGGATCTGTGAGGCA
This sequence comes from Oncorhynchus clarkii lewisi, assembly GCF_045791955.1. Taxonomy (NCBI): domain Eukaryota; kingdom Metazoa; phylum Chordata; class Actinopteri; order Salmoniformes; family Salmonidae; genus Oncorhynchus; species Oncorhynchus clarkii. The sequence goes on from NC_092149.1 coordinate 80,174,093, forward strand.
GCCAAGACCAATGGGCTTTTAGAGCAGGAGCTGGCTCACGCCGTCAACGCCTCATCACACGCCATCAACAAGACACACCCCAAGTTAGCCGAGGTTAGACATCATCAAGAGGATATGAGGAGTGATGTGAGGAGTCATGTGAGGAGTGATGTGAGGAGTGATGTGAGGAGTGATGTGAGGAGTCATGTGAGGAGGAGTCATGTGAGGAGGAGTGATGTGAGGAGTCATGTGAGGAGTGATGTGAGGAGTGATGTGATGTGAGGAGTCATGTGAGGAGTCATATGAGGAGTGATGCGAGGAGTGATGTGAGGAGTGATATGAGGAGTCATATGATGAGGGATATGAGGAGTCACATGAGGAGTGATATGGGGAGTCATATGAGGAGTGATATGAGTGTGTGTGATGTGAGGAGTGATGTGAGGACTGTGTGTGATGTGAGGGCTGTGTGTGATGTGAGGACTATGTGTGATGTGAGGACTGTGTGTAGGGTGAGGACTGTGTGTGAGATGAGGACTGTGTGTGAGGTGAGGACTGTGTGTGAGGTGAGGACTGTGTGTGAAGTGAGGACTGTGTGTGAAGTGAGGAATGTGTGTGAGGTGAGGACTGTGTGTGAGGTGAGGACTGTGTGTGAGGTGAAGACTGTGTGTGAGGTGAGGACTGTGTGTGAGGTGAGGACTGTGTGTGAGGTGAGGACTGTGTGTGAGGTGAGGACTGTGTGTGAGGTGAGGACTGTGTGTGAGGTGAGGACTGTGTGTGATGTGAGGACTGTGTGTGATGTGAGAACTGTGTGTGAGGTGAGGACTGTGTGTGAGGTGAGGACTGTGTGTGAGGTGAGGACTGTGTGTGAGGTGAGGACTGTGTTTGATGTGAGGACTGTGTGTGAGGTGAGGACTGTGTGTGAGGTGAGGACTGTGTGTGAGGTGAGGACTGTGTGTGAGGTGAGTACTGTGTTTGATGTGAGGACTGTCTGTGATTCCAGCTGTCTAATATCGTGTTTGTTTGTATTGAACACAGAGTATGGCCAGGAACACTGCTATAGAAGTAGCCAGCAATGTGAAGGCTTTACACAACGAGACTGAATCCCTTCTGGTGGGACGAGTATCACTGGTGAGTTACAATCTAGGAGGCTAAGCAACGTCTATGATCAGTTCAGCCTTTCCGTATTCTAACAATAACCATTAGGAGGGAAAATCAAGACTGACCTTAGATCAGCGTCTCAGGGCAACCTCATCTTACTCACGTTATCTGTGGAGAATATGTGTTTATATCCTTCATACCAACTCCTGTATGTGTGTGTGTGTGTGTGTGTGTGTCCATGTGTCTGTGTGCGTGTGTGCATGGGTGTGTGTGTGTGTTCATGTGTCTGTGCGCGCGCGTGTGTGTGTGTGTGTGTCCATCCACAGCAACTGGAACCCTCAGATGAAGAGTCTTTATCCAGTGCTCTGCAGAGTGTGGAGATGGAGCTAGGCAAACTTGTAGATATTCCCTGGTTATACCATATACTGCAGCCTAATGAAGATGAGGTGAGATTACACATACTAGTAGATATTCCCTGTTTAAACCATATTTAGGGCTCCTGAGTGGAGCAGCGGTCACTGCATCTCAGTGCTAGAGGCATTCTACAGACCCTGGTTTGGTTCCAGGCTGTATCACCGGCTGTATAACCGACCGTGATTGGAAGTCCCATAGGGTGGCGCACAATTAGCCCAGCGTCGTTAGGGTTTAGCCGGAGTAGGCCATCATTGTAAATAATAATTTGTTCTTAACTGACTTGCCTAGTTAAATAAAGGTTAAATAAATAAAATGTAAACATCGCACCCCATTGAAGATGCGTTCAGATAATACACACTAGTACACTGCTCAAAAAAATAAAGGGAACACTTAAACAACACAACGTAACTCCAAGTCAATCACACTTCTGTGAAATTAAACTGTCCACTTAGGAAGCAACACTGATTGACAATACATTTCACATGCTGTTGTGCAAATGGAATAGACAACAGGTGGAAATTATAGGCAATTTGCAAGACACGCCCAATAAAGGAGTGGTTCTGCAGGTGCGGACCACAGACCACTTCTCAGTTCCTATGCTTCCTGGCTGATGTTTTGGTCACTATTGAATGCTGGCGGTGCTTTCACTCTAGTGGTAGCATGAGACGGAGTCTACAACCCACACAAGTGACTCAGGTAGTGCAGCTCATCCAGGATGGCACATCATTGCGAGCTGTGGCAAGAAGGTTTGCTGTGTCTGTCAGTGTAGTGTCCAGAGCATGGAGGCGCTACCAGGAGACAGGCCAGTACATCAGGAGACGTGGAGGAGGCCGTAGGAGGGCAACAACCCAGCAGCAACCTACCTCGGCTTTGTGCAAGGAGGAGCAGGAGGAGCACTGCCAGAGCCCTGAAAAATGACCTCCAGCAGGCCACAAATGTGTATGTGTCTGCTCAAACGGTCAGTAACAGACTCCATGAGGGTGGTATGAGGGCCCGACTTCCACAAATTTCTTTGAGGGGCCACACAGCCCTCCATGTGCTCGCCAGAGGTAACCTGAATGCCATTAGGTACCGAGATGAGATCCTCAGACCCCTTGTGAGACCATATGCTGGTGCGGTTGGCCCTGGGTTCCTCCTAATGCAAGACAATGCTAGACCTCATGTGGCTGGAGTGTGTCAGCAGTTCCTACAAGAGGAAGGCATTGATGCTATGGACTGGCCCGACCGTTCCCCAGACCTGAATCCAATTGGGCACCTCTGGGACATCATGTCTCGCTCCATCCACCAACGTTGCACCACAGACTGTCCAGGAGTTGGCGGATGCTTTAGTCCAGGTCTGGGAGGAGATCCCTCAGGAGACCATCCGCCACCTCATCAGGAGCATGCCCAGGCGTTGTAGGGAGGTCAAACAGGCACGTGGAGGCCACACACACTACTGAGCCTCATTTTGACTTGTTTTAAGGACATTACATCAAAGTTGGATCAGCCTGTAGTGTGGTTTTCCACTTTAATTTTGAGTGTGACTCCAAAACCAGACCTCCATGGGTTGATAAATTTGATTTCCATTGATAATTTTTGTGTGATTTTGTTGTCAGCACATTCAACTATGTAAAGAAAAAGATATTTAATAAGAATATTTTATTCATTCAGATCTAGGATGTGTTATTTTAGTGTTCCCTTTATTTTTTTGAGCAGTGTATGTATTCCCTGGTTATACCATATATTGCAAGCTATTGAAGATGAGGTGAGATTACACACACTTCTAATCCTACACCTGTGTCCTTCTCAGGACCCCTCGTTAGAGTATGGCAAGAGCAACAGTCGTAGCAGCATGTTCAGAATTGTGCCAAAGTTCAAGAAAGAGAAAGCTACCAAGAAGACCAACCCTCAGTCAGGTAAGTCTTCGTCTTTTTTGTCTCTCTCCACAGGCTAAAGATATACAGTAAATGGTGCCATCTAGAACCTGAAAGGGTTATTTGGCTGTCCCCAGATTATCTCTTTTTAAATAGCCATTTTTGGTTCCAGGTAGAAGCCTTTGGAATTTCAGGTAGAACCCTTTCCACCGAGAGTTCTACATGGAACCCAAAATGATTCTATCTGGAATCAAGAGGGTTACCCTATTGGGACAGCCGAGGAACCCTTTTGGAACCCTTTTTTTCTAAGAGTGTACGCACCACACATACAGAGTTGTATACTTTTAAGTTATATCTAAAATCTTTAAGGTATCTATGTGGCCTACATTTTGTGGTTGTAATGCATTATAATCACCCAGTGTGGTGTCAGGGATTGTCTCTGTGATTTCCATCTGCCCTGGTCCTCAGTCTGACCCATCTATCCAAGAGCACCCCTCTTCCTTCTGTTCATGGTCTCATCCACCTGTTTACACATTTACAGCAGTCACAAACCAAGGCCAAAGACAGGGGGAGGGGGCTGGACGCAGGGCCAAAAACCCAGATTACCCAGAGAAAGAAAAATCCTGTTTCAGAACACATTTTCTCCTTCATGACGACTGATACAACAGAACATTGACTACATTTGTTTATGAATATTACTACAAATTGAACATGAAAAAAGCTATTGTTTTACTGTGTTTATGAATATTACTACCAATTCAACATGAAAAATATATTTTTAGACTGTATGTTTATGAATATTACTACCAATTGAACATGAAAACCAGCCATTTGTATTGTGTGCTGTAGCTGCACTCTTCAATCTAGATTAGATTGTTTTGGGGTGAAATAAGAGCCCATATAATGCATACAAATAGAATGCCAGGGGTTGGCCGGTCTTCTGCTTCAGGACCCCGTCTGTTGGTTGGGAGTGTTAATCCCGCCCACAGTGAGGGAGGGCAGGGATTGGGTGGGGCGTTCCATCAGGTTGCACAGGCTTCCGCCATCCTTCTCCCTCCTACTTCCTGTACGTCTGTGTTCTGATTGGTGGATAACCTGCATGCCCTTAGCCTCTGTGGAAGGCCATTGGCCACAGCCGTTTCCGACCAACCAACCTCCAACATCTATGCTAACTCCTCCTCTTTTCCGCCAGCCGCTGCCGCCTCTCTTCCCTCTCTCCCTTCCTTTCTTCCTCTACCTCTTCTCCTCTTCCTGTCTTCCCTTCCCTCAATTTTGATTTCCTCTCTCTGATTGTATGTGTATACATTAGTGTGTGTGCGTGTGGATGTGTGTGTGTGTGTGGGAGAGAGGGTCTCAGACACTGAGTGAGCACATTCTTGCTCTGTGCACTGCTTACGTGTGTAGTGGAGCGATGGGGTACAGAGGAGGTAGGAGTCTGGCTGGAGCAGCTCAGTCTGGGAGAGTACAGAGATACCTTCACACGCCATGACATCAGAGGCTCTGAACTGCTGCACCTGGAGAGGAGGGACCTGAAGGTATACACACACGCACACACACACAACACACAAACCCAACACACACACACACACACAAACGTACACACACACACGTACACACACACACACACACACACACGTACACACACACACACACACACACTGTTACTTCATCTACCACCAGATCAACTCTCTTTCTCTCCATCTCTTTCTGTCTGGTTCTGTTGGCCTTCAGCTGTCTTCCTGTTTGCTAATCTGTGCTGCACTGCTCTGCTTGGCTTCCACTGTGTGTGAGAGTGTTGCTTACCTACCGCAGGAGACTGGCTGTAACTCACTAACCCCTCAGTCTTCACTGGTACTATGTGTGAACTGGGAACGGGACAGACCTGGGGAAATGGGATAGGGTTGAGGGAGGGCTGGCGTAGGGGAGGAGGGGCTAGGGGAGTGGGACTGCTCAGGAATGTTGGGTGAGGGAGGGTTGGAGCCGGGGTTAGGTTGGTACAACAGACCGAGACAAGAAGCTGTTTTAGGTCAGAGCGATATAGAGACGCTGTTCACGGACAGAACACAACAACTCCCAGTAATATTGACCCCAGGGGTGAGAGTGGACCTTTGGAGTACTGCTGAACATAGGGTGGCTTGGAGTTATAGGAGAAAGATGTTCACTGTTGACTCCACACTGAGAAAATACCTCAGGGAGAAACAAGAGGTGTATTAATGAGTCAGATTCCGTTTGCATAACATCTCGTCTGTGACACAACATTTTCCTACTGAAACCGTTCAATGTTTACGCTAAATCAAAGAAAATCACATTTTGTTGGTCACATACACATATTTAGCAGATGCTATTGTGGGTGTAGCGAAATGCTTGTATTCCTAGTTCCAACAGTGCAGTAATATCTAACAATACACAACAGTAATCTAAAAAAAAGTAATCCAAAATTAAACAGACAGGGAAGGACATAGATGAATTTGTCCAATAGAAACTCTCGTTTTCGTTGCAAAATATTTTCTGTTTGAAGTAAACGGTTTTGCAACGGATTCCGACTAATGATACACTCCCAGGGATATACCACACTTCATTACCCCCATAACCTCCTTACAGATGATGGAGTCATTTAGACTGTTCTATTTCACATTGTTTATCAGAGTTTCATGTGCCAATTATCCTAATGGATCTATAGAAGGTGAAGTGAACGACGGCAAAGCAAGGGGATGACTTTTTTGACATTAGACAATAATAGTTTTGCACTCATCCTTACGAGCGACTTGCCTAACATACCTTGGACTGTGCCAGTGTTTCTCTGTCTGTGTCCCCTCATTCCAAATCTGTCCCCTCCATTTATATGACAAAACCACCATTATCTGTCGAAAAAACATAATTGGAAGTAAAAGGAAAATATCCTAAACGCTATTCCATAATTATAATTTATCCTTTTTAGAAACATGGTAACACTTTATGTAACACTTGCAGTTACAATGCATTATGATGCATCTATAATGAATTGTAAGACTTGTCATATGCATGTAAGAGGAGCTTCTAATGTTTTTTTGAGTCTGTACATTTTTTTTCCAGCATAGAAGTTTTTAGTAAGGGATAAATGCAGACGTTCTGTACATTACTTTGGAAATAATGGACGATGCACCATTGCAGGGTTCATTTTTCAAAAGGTAATGTACAGAACGGCGGCTTTTATCCCGCTTATACCACAGTTGACAAAGAAAACAATATGAAAGCACACATTTACTGCTATAGATACTTTGTTGTTGTTGATATTTAAATTGTTCGATTAGTTCAATATTTATGGACGTGAGCCAGTCATTCATTCTTTATGTTCTGTTGCCATGCTCAGTGGCAACGTTCTCATCCCTTACTAGCCAACTAGCTTGCTAGCAGCTAGCGTCCCACCTCGACAACAGCCAGTGAAATTGCAGGGCGCCAAATTCAAAACAACAGAAGTCCCATAATTAAAATTCCTCAAACATACAAGTATTTTACATCATTTTAAAAGGTAAACTTCTTGTTAACCCAACCACAGTGTCCGATTTCAAATAGGCTTTACGGCGAAAGCACACCAAACGATTATGTTAGGTCAGTACCGAGTCACAGAAAACCATACAGCTATTTTCCAGCCAAGGAGAGGGCTCACAAAGTCAGAAATAGCGATTCAATTAATCACTAACGTTTGATGATATTCATCTGATGGCACTCACAGGACTTCATGTTACACAATAAATATGTGTTTTGTTCGATAAAGTTAATCTTTATGTCCAAAAACCTCATATGAAATTGGTGTTTTATGTTCAGAATTGTCTTGTCTCAAACAAACAAGTGCAGAGAGCCACATCAAATTACAGAAATACTCATCATAAAAGTGATAAAAGATACAAGTGTTAAACATACGAATACAGATAAACTTCTCCTTAATAATGCAACCGCTGTGTCAGATTTCAAAAAGGCTTTACAGCGAATGCACACTTTGCGATTATGTTAGGTCAGCTCCTAGCCACAGAAGGCCATACAGCCATTTTCAAACCAAGGAGAGTGTCACAAAAGTCAGAAATAGCATTAAAATGAATCACTTACCTTTGATGATCTTCATCTGGTGGCACTCCCAGGTCTCCATGTTAGACAACAAATGTTTGTTTTGTTCGATAAAGTTCATCTTTATGTCCAAATACCTCCGTTTGTTGGTGCGTTTAGTTCAGAAATCCAAAGGCACAATGCTCGCTCTCAAAACCAAGACGAAAAGTCAAAAAAGTACAATAAAAGATAGTAGAAACATGTCAAACGATGTTTAAAATCAATCTTCAGGTTGATCAATAATATTTCAACCGGACAAAGGCTTCATCAATGGAAAAGGTAAACAAGAAATGCGCGCTCCCGATCACGTGCTTGATTCATGGATGGAAATTTCCATTGTCCTCTCATTGAAAGCGGTGTATCTCCCGCATTTTTCAGAGTAAAAGCCTGAAACAACGCCTAAAGACTGGTCACATGTTGAGGAAGCCATAGAGATCATGAACTGGGTCCTAAGTCTTTGAATGGTGGATAGGCTTTCAATGGAAAAACAGCCTTTCAAAATAATAATACTTCCTGGTTGGATTTTCCTCAGGTTTTCGCCTGCCATATCAGTTCTGTTATACTCACAGACATTATTTTAACAGTTATATCCAAATATACTAATCATATGCATATCCTAGCAAATGGGCCTGATTAGCAGGCAGTTTAATTTGGGCACGCTTTTCATCCAAACTTCCGAATGCTGCCCCCTATCCTAGTGAAGATAACATCAAAGTTTATTCCGTTACATTTGTTTAAACTAATACTATTTGCTTAAAACAGCTGGTCAAACTAGAAACATGGGAGGATTTGACAGCATAGCACCACCTGTGTCATGGCTGCAACAGTAGGGACCAGAGAAATTCATGTTCATCACTCACCACGTTAGGTCATCAGATGCTCCAAAAAAATATGTCTCTACAAAAAAATGTCAATGCTAGCTAGCTAAATTTTTTCCTTGTTTACAACATATACAATTTCATTTTGTTTGGTTGTTGGTTTAGCTTTCTGTAACTTTGTAGCAAGTACAGTCTGCATTGTATCTTGAATGCAAGGTGTCCCGATATATTTTCCAACTGTCCCGTTATCTGGTTTAATGTCCATTCTAGAATGCCCTTCTAACCAATCAGAAACAAGTATTCAACAATGTTGTGGTATAAACATATTATAATCCTTATTAGAATACATTATGAGGGCCTCTACACTTCCAAAACAAGTTATAAAGCATGCAGTTTGGCTTTAATAAGTAAAGTGTTACCAAACTATCACACAGAAAATGACAACGGGATCATAAACATAAACAGTGTCAGCTGCATGCTGTTCAGTAGTGTACTCCATGTTTGAATATTTGCTATGCTAATTGAAGGTAGGTACAGCACAACACAACATGTCTGTTGGCACTTTCTGTTTTGTCATTGACCAGAAGATATTGTTTATACAGTACATGACCTGTAGCTTTTTATTATTTGGAAGCTCTTAGGTGAAGCTGCCTTTAAAACCCCCAAATGTCGATGTCCTCACCCCCATGGAAATCAAATTAGCATGATAAAAAAATGTACATACACATTTGTAAATTTAAGCTGGAGATATCTGGTTTTGAAATGGATGCGTCTCATTCCACCTCATCCGCCTATGTCGCACTTCTGCATCTGAGGTGAAAGGTGACAGAGATGGAGCGCTGTTTGTCAGACCATGAGACATCCCAAAATTCGGTCTTCTCACAAAATCCCCTGTAGCATCTGAACGGTTTGGCCTAGCAGCTATTAGGACCCTTCTATGGAAAGATGATACTCTCACAAGTGTCAGGAGACTCGTCTGAAGTTGGTACAGCCGATCTGCCAACACTACCGTTCAAAAGTTTGGGGTCACTTAGAAATGTCCTTGTTTTCCAAGAAAACACATGAAATTTGTTGCAAAATGAATAGGATATATAGGCAAGATGTTGACAAGGTTAAAAATAATGATTTTTTATTCAAATAATAATTGTGTCCTTCAAACTTTGTTTTCTTCAAAGAATCCTCCATTTGCAAAAATTACAGCCTTGCAGACCTTTGGCATTCTAGTTGTCAATTTGAGGAAATCTGAAGAGATTTCACCCCATGCTTCCTGAAGCACCTCCCACAAGTTGGATTGGCTTGATGGGCACTTATGTACCATACGGTCAAGCTGCTCCCACAACAGCTCAATAGGGTTGAGATCTGGTGACTGTGCTGGCCACTCCATTATAGACAGAATACCAGCTGACTGCTTCTTCCCTAAATTGTTTTGCATAGTTTAGAGCTGTGATTTGGGTCATTGTCCTGTTGTTGGAGGAAATTGGCTCTAATTAAGCGCCATCCACAGGGTATGGCATGGCGTTGCAAAATGGAGTGATAGCATTCCTTCTTCAAAATCCCTTCAAGACCACCACCAAAGCACCCCCAGGCATTGCCTCCACCATGCTTGACAGATGTCGTGAAGCACTACTGCATCACCTTTCCATTTTATATGAGTTTTCTTCTTTGTGATCCGAGCACCTCAAACTTTGATCCGTCTGTCAACACTTTTATCCAATCTTCCTCTGTCCAATGTCTGTGTTCTTTTGCCCATCTTAATATTTTATTTTTATTGGCCAGTCTGAGATATGGCTTTTCCTTTGCAACTCTGCCTAGAAGGCCAGCATCCCGGAGTCGCCTCTTCACTGTTGAAGTTGAGACTGGGGTGTTACGGTTACTATTTAATGAAGCTGCCAGTTGAGGCCTTGTGAGGCATCTGTTTCTCAAACTAGACACTCTAATGGACTTGTCTCTTGTTCAGTTGTGCATCAGGGCCTCCCACTCCTCTTTGTAGTCTATTTATAGACAGTTTGCACTGTTCTGTGAGTGAAGGGAGTAGAAACACAGCGTGGTACGAGATCTTACATTTCTTGGCAATTTCTTGCATAGAATAGCCTTCATTTCTCAGAACAATAACATACTGACGAATTTCAGAAGAAAGTTTGTTGTTTCTGGCAAATTTCAGCCTGTAATCGAACCCAAAAATGCTGATGCTCCAGATACTGAATTAGTCAAAAGAAGGACAGTTTTATTGCCTCTTTAATCAGAACAAAAGTTTTCAGCTGTGCTAACATAATTGCAAAAGTATTTTCTAATGATCAATTAGCCTTTTAAAATTATAAACTTGAATTAGCTAACAAATCAAAATCAAATCAAATGTATTTATATAGCCCTTCGTACATCAGCTGATATCTCAAAGTGCTGTACAGACACCCAGCCTAAAACCACAAACAGCAAGCAATGCAGGTGTTGAAGCACGGTGGCTAGGAAAAACTCCCTAGAAAGGCCAAAACCTAGGAAGAAACCTAGAGAGGAACCAGGCTATGTGGGGTGGCCAGTCCTCTTCTCGCTGTGCCGGGTGGAGATTACAACAGAACATGGCCAAGGTGTTCATATGTTCATAAATGACCAGCATGGTCAAATAATAATAATTACAGGCAGAACAGTTGAAACTGGAGCAGCAGCACGGCCAGGTGGACTGGGGACAGTCAACGTGCCATTGACAGTCAATGTGCCAATGACAGTCAACAGTGCCATAACAGTCAACAGTGCCATAACACAACGTGCCATTGGAACACAGGATTGATGGTTGCGGATAATGGGCCTCTGTACGCCGATGTTCAGTAGATATTCCATAACAAATCTGCCGTTTCCAGCTACAATAGTAATTTACAACATTATCAATGTTGACAATGTATTTCTGATCAATTTGATGTTATTTTAATGGCCACAAAATGTGTTTTTCTATCAAAAACAATACCATTTCTAAGTAACCTCAAACTTTTGAACGGTAGGGTACGTCGGTTGTTTTGCTCTAGGACGCCCACAGGCCTGACAAGACTCGTCTAGATGAGAAAATGAATGGAAATATACTGTATATGGAGACTGATTAACCTCTCTGGGATATTTGGGATGGTAGCGTCCCACCCCACCAACAGCCAGTGAAAGTGCAGGGCGCCAAATTCAAAACAACAAAAATATCATAATTACAATTCCTCAAGCATACAAGTATTTTACACCATTTAAAAGATAACATTCTCATTAATCCAGCCACAGTGTCTGATTTCAAAAAGGCTTTACAGCGAAAGCACCACAAACGATTATGTTAAGTCACCACCAAGTCACAGAAAAACACAGCCATTTTCCAGCCAAAGAGAGGAGTCACAAAAAGCAGAAATATAGATAAAATGAATCACTAACCTTTGATGATCTTCATCAGCTGCCACTCATAGGACATCATGTTACACAATACATGTATGTTTTGTTCGATAAAGTGCATATTTATATCCAAAAATCTAATTTTACATTGGCGTGTTATGTTCAGTAGTTCCAAAACATGCGTTGATTTTGCAGAGAGCCACATCAATTCACAGAAATACTCATAATAAACATTGATAAAAGATACAACTATTATACATGGAACTTTAGATAAGCTTCTCCTTAATGCAACCGCTGTGTCAGATTTCAAAAAAATCTTTACGGAAAAAGCACACCATGCAATAATCTGAGTACGGCACTCAGAGCCCAAACCAGCCAAAGAAAAATCTGCCATGTTGTGTAGTCAACATTAGTCAGAAATAGCATTAGAAATATTCACTTACCTTTGATGATCTTCATCAGAATACACTCCCAGGAATCCCAGTTCCACAATAAATGTTTGATTTGTTTATTTGTTCGATAATGTCCATCATTTATGTCCAAATAGCTACTTCTGTTAGCGCGTTTTGTAAACAAATCCAAAGTCACGAAGCGCGTGAAGAGCAGACGAAATGTCAAAAAAGTTCCGTTACAGTCTGTAGAAACATGTCAAACGATGTATAGAATCAATCTTTAGGATGTTTTTAACATAAATCTTCAATAATGTTCCAACCGGAGAATTCCTTTGTCTGTAGAAAAGTAATGGAATGCGAGCTAACTCTCTCATGACCGCGCGCCACTAGCCCATGGCACTCTGCCACACCACTGACTCACTGCCCTTATGTCCCTCTTTTACAGTGGAAGCCTCAAACAAGTTTCTAAAGACTTTTGACATCTAGTGGAAGCCTTAGGAGGTGCAACATGACTAATATCCCACTGTATCTTCAATAGGGAATGAGTTGAAAAACGACCAACCTCAGATTTCCCACTTCCTGGTTGGATTTTTGATTAGGTTTTCACCTGCCATATGAGTTCTGTTATACTCACAGACATCATTGAAACAGTTTTAGAAACTTCAGAGTGTGTTCTATCCAATACCAATAATAAAATGCATATAACATGCATATATTAGATAAATATTCTAATTATATGCATATTATAGCTTTTATGGCTTTTATTCATCCAAGCTACTCAATACTGCCCCCTAGTCACCAAGAAGTTAATGCCAGAAATACAGTGCTTGCGAAAATTCACCCCCTTGGCATTTTTCCTATTTTGTTGCATTACAACCTGGGATTAAAATTGATTTTTGGGGGGTTTGTATTTTGAATTAAGCAACATACCTACCACTTTGAAGATTTATTGTGAAACAAACAAGAAATAAGATTACAGCTGCAAGTCTCTTGGGGTATGTCTCTATAAGCTTGACATATCTAGCCACTGGGATTTTACAGCTCCTTTACAGCTCCTTCAAGTTGGATGGGTTCTGCTGGTGTACAGCAATCTTTAAGTCACATCACAGATTCTCAATTGCATTGAGGTCTGGGCTTTGACTAGGCCATTCCAAGACATTGAAATGTTTCCACTCAAGTGTTAATTTAGCAGTATGCTTAGGGTCATTGTCCTGCTGGAAGGTGAACCTTTGTACCAGTCTCAAATCTCTGGTAGAACATCCTTGTATTTAGCGCCATCCATCATTCCTTCAATTCTGATCAGTGTCCCAGTCCCTGCAGATGAAAAACATCCCCACAGCATAATGCTGCCACCACCATGTTTCACTTTGGGATGGTTTTCTCGGGGTGATGAGAGGTGTTGGGTTTGCACCAGACATATAATTTTCCTTGACGGCCAAAAAGCTCAATTTTAGTCTCATCTGACCAGAGTACCTTCTTCCATATATTTTGGGAGTCTCCCACATGCTTTTTGGCGAACACCAAACATGTTTGCCTATATCTTTCTTTGAGCAATGGCTTTTTTTCTGGTCACTCTTCCGTAAAGCCCAGCTCTGTGGAGTGTACCTCTTAAAGTGGTCCTATGGACAGATACTCCAATCTCCGCTGTGGAGCTTTGGGGCGGCAGGTAGCCTGGTGGCATTTCGCTACACAAGCATTTTGCTACACTCGCATTAACATCTGCAAACCATGTGCATGTGACCAATAAAATTTGATTTGATTTGATTTAGTGGTTAGAGCATTGGACTAGTAACTGAAAGGTTGCAAGAGCGAATCCCAGAGCTGACAAGGTAAAAATATGTTGTTCTACTCCTGAACAAGGCAGTTAACTCAGTGTTCCTAGGCCGTCATTGAAAATAAGAATTTGTTCTTATCTGACTTGCTTGGTAAATTAAGGTAAAATAAAAAACAAATAGATATCTTTGGTGTCTTTTTTGCCTCTCTGATAATGCCCTCCCTGCCTGGTCCGTGAGTTTTGGTGAGCGGCCCTCTCTTGGCAGGTTTGTTGTGGTGCCAAATTCTTTTAATTTTTTAATAATGGATTTAATTGTGCTCTGTGGAATGTTCAAAGTTTCTGATATTTTTTTATAATCCAAACCTGATCTGTACTTTTCAACAACTCTGTCCCTGACCTGTTTGAAGAGCTCCTTGGTCTTCATGGTGTCGCTTGCTTGGTGGTGCCCCTTGCTTAGTGGTGTTGCAGACTCTGGGGCCTTTCATAACAGGTGTATATGTACTGAAATCATGTGACAGATCATGTGACACTTAGATTGCACACAGGTGGACTTTATTTAACTAATTATTTGACTTCTGAATGTAATTGGTTGCACCAGATCTTATTTAGGGGCTTCATAGCAAAGGGGGTGAATACATACGCACACACCAATTTTCCGCTTTTTATATTTTCAATTCTTTAGTAATATTTTTCATTTCACTTCACCAATTTGGACTATTTTGTGTATGTCCATTACACGAAATCCAAAATAAATATCTATTTATATTACAGGTTGTAATGCAACAAAATAGGAAACACGCCAAGGGGGATGAATACTTTTGCAAGGCACTGTATAGGGTTAAATACATGTAAAAAAAAAATGTATATAACAAATGTTTCCTGACCTTTCTTACATCGCTCAGATATGGGAGAGACACTTCAGAACAAACTATTTTGGGGGGACGATCTGTTGTTCCAAGCATTAGTATGAGATATTAGCAGTATGACCCCAACACATTTTTAGGACCCCAAAACATAAATATTTTTGGGATTCTTCAACGTGTCTTAAAATCATAAATGAAATACCTAATGAGCCTTGGTATGACCGCCCTCCCCCGCTTAGACAGGGCGTAAGAGAGCAAAATAAGTGTTGCATTACAGGGTGAGCAAGACATAAAACAAAATATTACCCCAAAAAAGACAATACAATGTAAAAACCATAAAACAGATATAGCATAGTGATTTAAAAAGGAAGGTATAAAATAAAATGATTTCCATTAAATAAATAAACTATTAGGAGAATCTATGTTCTTAAGATGTCATCTGCTCTCCACAGGATCTGGGGATATCGAAAGTGGGTCATATGAAGAGAATTCTCCAGGGAACTAAGGACCTGGCCAAGACCGCAATGGTTGACCTCTAACCCAGAAGTAGTTGGTGCCAGAGTGGAAGTGCCCTTCCACCACAGAGAAAGAGTTTGGGAGCTCCGCAGGTTAGAGCTGAACGCCTGTCAACTTGGGGTGGATGGATGGATTTGATCCTTTGATGGATTTAAGAAAGCTGTTGGTGAGAAATTGTCGAACATGAATGTTTTAGTGAGGCTGTGTTTGGTGCCAAAATAGAAGATGGCAATCTACAGTTGTTGACAGTTTAAAGAAGGAAGCCATAGTTTTTCACAAAAAAAATGCAAATTTTCTCTGATCATATTTTCATTCATGGCCCAATCGGGTATGCAACTGATCCTCGTTATAAGAGTTGGTTTGGTCATCTGGCCTCATAGAGAAGGCCCAATCCAAGTAGCAACAAGGTGACTTCCATGAGTGTGCCCTAACAATGTGCTGTGAGTGTGTACAGTTCAACACAGTCACTACATTACCGTGCAGCTTTGTGATTGGCTTACTGGCTCTTTGCCTGGCGGTAGAAGGCTACAGACGCAACGCTACAGTCTGCAATATCCTGCTTTCGCTATTTACACCAGAGGAGATAGGCGACGTCCCAAATAGCACCCTCTTCCCTATGTAGGGCACTACTTTTAAGTGGTGCACTATGTAGGGAATAGGGTGTGATTACAGACGTGCCCTGGGAGAAGGAGATGCAATGCCACAACCTAAAGCGAGTGAAGAGAGGTCTCTGAAAACAGTGAGACATATGTTGCATGCTATGCTAGCTTGATTTGGGATATCAATTTTGAATTGCAAGATTAGTGTCTTGGTTATTTTGTGTAAAAAATGACTTTAGTATTATTATACCATTTGTTACTACTGAAAGCATTATTTTGGTATGAATCAACCTTTTTTGTTAATTATTTTTATTTATGTTTTTGTTTTTGCATGATAATTATGTGTCAAGGACCTGTGTCATGTGCCATACTTTATTCATTTTATTGTAAAAATGTGCTTTATTGGTAAGAGAACATCAGAATATAAGACAAGTTACTAGATGAACTATTAGGAGTTATACTTTGTTTTCTGTTGAAATGAAAATCAGTACCAAAGTGAATGTCCACTAAACTTCCAGACATAAATGTTAACTTTGAAAGTAGTGAAAATAACATAATCATGTTTAGGATGAATATCAGTTCCATATAGAGTGTTATAAATTGGATTCTAGAATTCTGGAAACGTTCAATAAATTCCCTGGTTTCCCAGAAATCTTGGTTGGAGGATCTGCATTTCCTGCTTCTTATCTTCTGAGTCCGGAAAACATCCAACCGGGATTCCGGGAAAACCCCGGGATTTATTTACATTTCCCGGAATTTTGCAACCCTACCTGTAATCCAACAATTTCATATTTTTATGGAACGCTTGACAGGGACTTTTCCATGTTGCTATTTGCAAAGTTACATCCTCATATCACTAGATACAATTCACCGCAATCTCTAGCATTTAAACACTCAATATTTCACAGAGTAACACTATGGTAGTGGGAATAGGAGTTAAATGTTGATTTAATTATAAGTTTGAGCAGCTCATCTGCAACAGGAGAAAGTGCAGATTTAGTCCTCAGTGTGACATGTAATTGTAATAGGACACTTTTGTTAGGTTGGTGGCATTACAGGGTATACCTATATATGTGATGCTAAGTATGCATATACAATATATGCACTGAATATATACAATCTAAAGCAGTGTATGCATACACTGTTAGTAGCTTTTGTAGTCAAATGCCTTTGTAGATTATAGCTAACAGCTAACACGTTTTGATGACCATGTCTATTGATTTGCGCCATGAACACCAATTGTGGATTATTGATTTTGTTAAATAGGATAATCTGTCCTGTTTTTGTTTAATGCTGTTGTATTCTAACGGAGGTGCAATATTATTTTGGTTGTGGTCGTCTTTCTGACGTGATGTTTCGCTGTGGGGAAAACCCAAAGGGTTAACTGACCGACTTTTAAGCTAAATAGCGTTTCTTACTAATTTCATTTTCATTCAAAATTCTTCCAACAGCTCGCTGGTTTTTAGTCTTGTTCCGCTGTGCTTCCAGGATGATTCTCAAAGCAGGTTGCAGGAAATAATAGACCGTGTTACTGACTATGTGAGACTGTTGAACGGGCAGACCTGACTGTTGTTCTGTGCTTTATATATCTAAGATCCCTTGTATGTTCATTTAAGTCAGCTAAATACTTAGCATCAACTGTATGTTTATCATTGATCAGCCAAGTTATATTATCAATGATCCTATATCATCAAGCCTTCTTTTTTTGCCATTTTTTTACCTCAACAAAACTGTTCGAATCAGGATTGTGGCTTGCTTAATTTCATAGTCCTCATGTACCATAATATCTATTAACAAATGGAAATAGCAAGTTATACCATGTTTGCATGATAATAACATTTAGGTTTATTTGGGATTAAGAAAGAAATTAATCCGTATTAGTTAGTTACCAATTGTGTTCACTTATTTGGAGTAAGCACCAGAAAGTAGCATGTATCTTTTACTCCATAATTTTGCAGTATATAAAGGTCTGTAAAATAAAGCATTATTACCCACCTCTCTTTTGGTGGCCTATCAAGAGAATTCACATTATCAAGAAGCATATAATTGTTGCTTATGCTCACAATCAAGTATCATTTAAAAAAAAAAAACATGAAACCCAAAACACGAGGCCTTTTAATCCCCTAAAACATTAACCTCTTTTGGCGAAAGAAGTTAGAATTCAGAATTATGCCAAGAGCATCTAAATCATACCTTAGTAAATGGTCTAGACCAAAAATAAATGGGTTTTATTGCGAGTATGATTGTTATGAAGAAATAAAACATAGCCACAAGCTAGCTAGGTTCCTAACCAAAGACATGGATGAAACATTCTGAACATTCAGTCTTTTTTGAAATTCTAAGTATCCAAGCCACAGTTCTTGATCATCATTTATGTGTCTTGTTGTCTTTAGAGCCCCGTTTCCAATGGCACTTAACATTAGGGCCCAGTTGGTTTGAAATTCGAGCTGGCTCAAATGGAATTCTTAAATTCAAACTGGCTCAAATGGAATTCTTAAATTCAAGCTGGCTCAAATGGAATTCTTAAATTCGAGCTGGGTCGAGGGAAACCCGGGCCTGAGCAGCCAAGTTTCACAACTGGTTAGAATTCGGGCTGGTGACACCGTTACTATGCAACCACCAAGTTTATCAACGTTAGCTAGCTAGTCTGGGCTTGTTACTGTTAGCTAGGACATGGACAAGCAGTATTGCAGATATCAGACATGACACTAATTACTACCATACCTGGATCCTTCATTCATTTTTGCACTACACAATAAACTTTTATGAGAACAGTCAGCGCTCGAATGCTAGCTACCTAACGTTACCTGGCAAATCAGAGTTGAACAAGCTAGCTAGCTAATGTGAGCTAGCAGGAATTTAAGCTGGCCAGGTCATATTGAAAATTAGCTAGACACATTATATCAAACCTATCATCTGGTTTGCTTGGTTAGCTAGCTAGTTAATAGCCAATGCCATTGCAAGCAAAGTAGGAATTAAGCCTGTTAGCTAGCTAGCTAATGTCAGCAAGCTAAATATATGGCTCTGAGTATGTGGTAACGTTAGTTACAGCATGGTGAGGGTGAATTACATACTTTAAAATCTAGCTAGCTAGCTAGGTAGCAACATTAGCGAAGCCAGTTGCAGTCACATATTGGCTAACAAGCAGCATGACATAATTTCATATTTCTTGGCCAGCCCAACTTGGGTTGACTTTAAAGTGCCAATGGAAACAATGCTTATGTGGCTTAGGTATGGGCTGGTTTCACAGACATAGATAGATGGATTTTAAGTTCTAGCTGTTGTTCTCAGAGTAGTTTAACCTTGGAATACATAGTTCTGTATTTATATTAAAACCACATTTTCAGTAGTCTGAATTCAAGTGCAATCTAGGTAGTTTATGTCTGCACAGCTGTAGGAAGTAGGAGTGCTGAGGGTGCTGCAGCACCGTGTGAAAAATCCAAAGTAAAAATTAAAAATATATATATTATGTATTTTTTAGGCCCTTAGTACTCCTGTATTAGTGGACCGATCTAGCCGTCTGTAACGCGGCCCAACATTTTTTTGCAGCATCGCCGCAGCACACCCACCCCCAAACTACTTCCTGCGGCTATGTACTGTGTGTCTGTGTTTCAAGCTCTGTGTGATTTAATCTGAGCTGAGGTTCCTCACGGCAGGTCACACTCACAGCTTCAGTCTCTATCTCTGTGTGTCTGTCTGAAGGGTGTCTGCCTGGTTCTGTATGAGTGTGCTGTCTGTCTCTGTGTGTCTGTCTGAAGGGTGTCTGTTTGTCTCTGTGTGTATGTCTGTCTGTCTGAAGGGTGTTTGGCTGATTCTGTATGAGTGTGCTGGACCCCAGATTACATGCTTAGAGAGAGAGAGCTTGAGTTCTCCAATTTAGGTAGAGGTTTCCCATGGGCACAGATCTTAGCTCAGCTTACCTCCACCAATTCTAACCATAACCATTAGAGGGGGGGAATGCAAAACTGATCTTAGATCAGCATCCATGGGCAACATCATCCATCACCATGTTTTCCAATGGTATGTATATATAATGCTGCAAACTGCCTGGTTTTCATAAACCAACCAAACCCAATGTGAGGACTCTTAAGATGGGGTAACCCGATAGTCTTTAACATGGTTAATAACATGGTGGAAGAGAAGTGAGATTCATTTGTTTACATTGTTTACAATGGCACAGTTTTACTTGCTAAGGATAAAAATATATGAACTCAGCAAAAAAATAAACATCCTCTCACTGTCAACTGCGTTTATTTTCAGCAAATCTTCAGCAAATTTAACATGTGTAAATATTTGTATGAACATAACAAAATTCCACAACTGAGACATAAACTGAACTGAAGTTCCACAGACATGTGACTAACAGAAATGGAATAATGTGTCCCTGAACAAAGGGGGGGTCAAAATTAGAAATCAAATGTAACAGTCAGTATCTGGTGTGGCCACCAGCTGCATTAAGTACTGCTGTGCATCTCCTCCTCATGGACTGCACCAGATTTGCCAGTTCTTTCTGTGAGATGTTACCCCACTCTTCCAACAAGGCACCTGCAAGTTCCCGGACATTTCCTGGGAGAATGGCCCTAGCCCTCACGCTCCGATCCAACAGGTCCCAGACGTGCTCAATGGGATTGAGATCCGAGCTCTTTGCTGGCTATGGCAGAATACTGACATTCCTGTCTTGCAGGAAATCACACACAGAACGAGCAGTATGGCTGGTGGCATTGTCATGTTGGAGGGTCATGTCAGGATGATGTCTTCCCTGTAACGCACAGTATTGAGATTGCCTGCAATGACAACAACCTCCACCATGACAGACCCTCCACCTCCAAATCGATCCCGCTTTGGTGTAATGCTCATTCCTTCGAAGATAAACTCTAATCTGACCATCACCCCTGGTGAGACAAAACAGCAACTTGTCAGTGAAGAGCACTCTTTGCCAGTCGTATCTGGTCCATCGATGGTGGGTTTGTGCCCATAGGCGACATTGTTGCCAGTGATGTCTGGTGAGGACCTGCCTTACAACAGGCCTACAAGCCCTCAGTCCAGCCTCTCTCAGCCTATTGCAGACAGTCTGAGCACTGATGGAGGGATTGTGCGTTCCTGGTGTAACTTGGGCAGTTGTTGTTGCCATCCTGTACCTGTCCCGCAGGTTTGATGTTCGGATGTACCAATCCTGTGCAGATGTTGTTACATGTGGTCTGCCACTGCAAGGACGATCAGCTGTCCGTCCTGTCTCCCTGTAGCACTGTCTTAGGGGTCTCACAGTACGGACATTACAATTCATTGCCCTGGCCACATCTGCAGTCCTCATGCCTCCTTGCAGCATGCCTAAGGCACGTTCACGCAGTTGAACAGGGACCTTGGGCATCTTTCTTTGGTGTTTTTCAGAGTCAGTAGAAAGGCGTCTTTAGTGTCCTAAGTTTTCATAACTGTGACCTTAATTGCCTACCGTCTGTAAGCTGTTAGTGTCTTAACGACCGTGTTCATTAATTGTTTGTGGTTAATCGAACAAGCATGGGAAACAGTGTTTAAACACTTTACAATGAAGATCTGTAGAGTTATTTGGATTTTTACGAATTATCTTTGAAAGACAGGGTCCTGAAAAAGGGACATTTCTTTTTTTGCTGAGTTTATGTAAACAAAACGTGCGTATTTATTGCCTAAGGTTAAACAACATGATGATGTAACTATGTTTTCTTCTTTGGAAGATAATGTTACAGTTTATCACTTGTGTTACTATCTGGATGCTTTTGGTAAAGTAGTTGGACATTTTTATGACTACCAAGCAGTGGAGTCCAGTGCTGTAGGAGGACGGGCTAATTGTAGTGTCTGGAACGGAATAAAAGGAACAGAATCAAACGTGGTTTACGTATGTTTGATGTGTTTAATTCCATTCCAGCCATTACAATGTGCCTGTCCTCCTATAGATCGTCCCACCAGCCTCCACTGCTACCAAGTGACTGTTTTTTGTGCTTTTTTTATGGTTACAATGCATGGTTAGCTATTTATTACAATATGGAAGTCGCTGAGATGTGTATTTTTGTATTCAGATTAAATAAATGTTTCAAATTTGTTGTACATTGTTAGGTGCCTTAAAAACAAGGCTATCTTCCTTCTTCAATAAAAACGAGTGCATACACAATGTGTCATAATATTACTTCCTCTTGGATGATATTGTTTGTTGGTGATATTGTTTGTACTTTTTGTAATGTACAAAAGCAATGTAGAGAGGACAACCCATAGGCAGTACATGTTCTGTGGAAACATGTTCTTGTTTTTACTAATGAATTACTATCTGTTCCTGTATTGTAGTCCTGCATACAATACCGTGTAGTCAGACCTATACACAGATTTACAGTAGGCCCGTATGTTAAAAACAAAATCAGGGTGTGTTCAGTAGGAAACATGTTTTTTTTTTGGTTCGCATGGGGCTAAAATGTTGCTGTTTTAGAGCTAATATCCTGCTAATCTACACATTTTGACATGATAAGATCCCATGTGATCATGTTTTTGGATCACTGCAAGGTCTCACTGTAAGCTAGCCTGGTCCCAGGTCTGTTTGCCATTGCCATGTTTGCCATGACAATGACCATAGTAGTTGGCAAGACAACACACACAGATCACAAACACACACACACACACACGCACACGCGCAAGCAAGCACATATACACACACACACATTCTTGCAAATGTAGGCTAATTCCCACAGAAACTATTTAATTTTCTGCTTTCAAGTCTTAAAATATTTTCTACATACCATGTCACACCTTACCAACTGTAGCTGGCTCCTCAATCTCCTTATCCTTTGTGCTTATAAAATGGGATCTCACCTATCTAACCATATCTGTCATGTCTATTGGAATGAAGACCTCATGGGGCGGAAACCCCCATTCTGTCCAAGCTCCTAAATCTCTCAGCGATGGGCCCCACGTCCTGAGCCTAGCTGCAGCAAAGCTGTATGTGAGCTTCACCAGGACCAACTCTGTTCTCACCACTGAGGACGGTGTAGTGATGCATAGTGTTCCCAACCAACGGGGGCTACCCCTCACCATAGTGGCTAGCAGGGATGGCTACCTTCTGACCATAGTGGCTAGCAGGGTTGGCTACCTTCTGACCATAGTGGCTAGCAGGGATGGCTACCTTCTCACCATAGTGGCTAGCAAGGATGGCTACCTTCTGACCATAGTGGCTAGCAGGGATGGCTACCTTCTCACCTCGCTGCTCTGGAAAACCACCAGGATGCCAAGTAAATGTGTGTGTAATATGAGGTCGCCATCTAGTGCCTCATTTTAACAACTACACACAGTGACAGTGTGGAGACCGTTGATGTGTATAAACCTTGGACGACTGACAGGGGAGTGCTGTATGGAAGCCACCTTACAGCCATCTTGACACTCCTCCATTGTAAGAAATATTTTGGAAGCTATGGAAATGCACTTATGAATGTCTACATTCCTTTTTTTATTATCTTACAGAAACTTTAACGCAGACTTTCAAATCTAATCAAAGTTTATTTGTCACGTGCGCTGAGTACAACAGACCTTACAATGAAATGCTTACTTACAGGCTCTAACCAATAGTGCAAAAAAAGGTATTAGGTGAACAATAGGTAAGTAAAGAAATAAAACAACAGTAAAAAGACAGGCTATAAACAGTAGCGAGGCTATAAAAGTAGCGAGGCTACATACAGACACCGGTTAGTCAGGCTGATTGAGCTAGTATGTATATGTAGATATGGTTAAAGTGACTATGCATATATGATGAACAGAGAGTAGCTGTAGCATAAAAGAGGTGGTGGCGAAACACAATGCAGATAGCCCGGTTAGCCAATGTGCTGGAGCACTGATTGGTTGGCCCAATTGAGGTAGTATGTACATGAATGTATAGTTAAAGTGACTATGCATATATGATAAACAGAGAGTAGCAGCAGCGTAAAGAGAGGGGCTGGGGGGGCACACAATGCAAAGAGTCCGGGTAGCCATTTGATTACCTGTTCAGGAGTCTTATGGCTTGGGGGTAAAAACTGTTGAGAAGCCTTTTTGTCCTAGACTTGGCACTCCGGTACCGCTTGCCACGCGGTAGTAGAGAGAACAGTCTATGACTGGGGTGGCTGGGGTCTTTGACAATTTTTAGGGCCTTCCTCTGACACCGCCTGGTGTAGAGATCCTGGATGGCAGGCAGCTTAGCCCCGGTGATGTACTGGGCCGTACGCACTACCCTCTGTAGTGCCTTGCGGTCAAAGGCCGAGCAATTGCCATAGCAGGCAGTGATGCAACCAGTCAGCAGGATGCTCTCGATGCTGCAGCTTTATATTGTATTATGTGAACAAAACATTCAAAAAATATTTAAACGGTTCAAAAGTTTGAGGTCACTTAGAAATGTCCCTGTTTTTGAAAGAAAAGCACATTTTTGTCCATTAAAAAACATCACATTGATCAGAAATACAGTGTAGACATGGTTAATGTTGTAAATGACTACTGTAGCTGGAAACGGCAGATTTTTTATGGAATATCTACATAGGCTTACAGAGGCCCATTATCAGAAAATATCACTCCTGTGTTCCAATTCCACGTTGTGTTAGCTAATCCAAGTTTGTCATTTTAAAAGGCTAATTGATCATTAGAAAACCCTTTTGCACTTATGAAAACCCTTTTGCACAATTGAAAACTGTTGAGGTGATTAAAGAAGTAATTAAACTGGCCTTCTTTAGAATAGTTGAGTATCTGGAGCATCAGCATTTGTGGGTTCGATTACAGGCTCAAAATGGCCAGAAACAAAGTATTTTCTTCTGAAATTCGCCAGTCTATTCTTGTTCTGAGAAATTAAGGATATTCCATGCGAGAAACTGCCAAGAAACTGAAGATCCCGTTCAACGCTGTGTACTACTCCCTTCACAGACAGAGCAAACTGGCTCTAAACAGAATACAAAGTGGAGTGAGAGGCCCAGGTGCACAACTGAGCAAGAGGACAAGTACATTAGAGTTGTCCTCTTAAGAGAGTCTAGCTTGAGAAACAGACGCCTCACAAGTCCTCAACTGGCAGCTTCATTAAATAGTACCCGCAAAACACCAGTCTCAACATCAACAGTGAAGAGGCGACTCCGGGATGCTGGCCATCTAGGCAGATTTCCTCTGTCCAGTGTTGGTGTTCTTTGCCCATTTTAGTCTTTCATTTTCATTGGCCAGTCTGAGATATGGCTTTTCCTTTGCAACTCTGCCTAGAAGGCCAGCATCCCGGAGTCGCCTCTTCACTGTTGACGTTGAGACTGTTGTTTCACGGGTACTATTTAATGAAGCTGCCAGTTGAGGCCTTGTGAGGTGTCTGTGTGACCCCAAACTTTTGAATGGTAGTGTATAAATTAACATATTTTCCTTATTAAAGTATTATTTTTTTTACAAAGTGCTAATGTCACTGTGCCCACAACTACAACAAAAATGCCTAAATACACAAATTGTTTTCCTTCGACATGTAATTGAAATACTGTAGAATTCCATTCATTCCTATGGGTACTCCTTCAGGGGAGTGCCAATATGGCCGACCGGTGGATTCAAAGCCTCTCAATGGCCAATACTTGGCATCAGCAATCCAGGGTTTATATACATTATTTGTGGGGACCAAGTCAAGCAAAAGCATATGGAAAGTTTCATCCTGCCTTTTCTCTTCAGCTTTCTTGCATTATTCTCAGCTGTGATCATGTTGCCTTTGTCCATAAACCAAGGCAACATCTGGCGATAACTGCCAAAACATCTGGTATGTATGTTGAGTCTTTATCATCTGCTTTACTCTCCCATTATTATACATTTTTAACCATTATTACACATTATTATCCATTGTTGCCCATGATTATCCATTATTGTCCATTGTTATCCATAATTACCCATTTTTAGCCATGATTACGATTATTATCCATTATTACCCATTATTATAACTGTTACCCATTATTAATCATTATTATAACTGTTACCCATTATTAATCATTATTATCCACGATTACCCATGATTATCCATTATTACCCATTATTACCCATTATTATTCATTATTACCCAATATTATAAATTATTACCCACTATTAATCATTATTACCCATGATTATCCATTATTACCAATTATTACCCATTATTATTCATTATTGCCCGTTATTATAAATTATTTCCCATTATTAATCATTATTATCCATTATTACCCATGATTATGCATGATTATCCATTATTATCCATGATTATCCATTATTCCCCATTATTACCCATTATTCAACAACATAGTCCAGTCAGTAAGAAGCTCTCTCATCCATGTATATGCAGATGATTCAGTCTTATACTCAGCTGGCCCCTCCCCAGATTTTGTATTAAACACTACAAAAAAGTTTTCTTTGTGTCCAACATGCTTTCTCTGTCCTTAACCTTGTTCTGAACACCTCCAAAACAAAGGTAATCTGGTTTGGTAAGAAGAATGCCTCTCTCCCCAGAGGTGTGATTACAACCGTTATGGGTTTAGAGCTTGAGGTAGTCACCTCATACAAGTACTTGGGAGTATGGCTAGACGGTACACTGTCCTTCTCTCAGCACATATCAAAGCTTCTCTTGTCGTGATGTGTGTTTTGTCCTATATTTTTATTTAATTTTTAATCCCAGCCCCCATCCCCACAGGAGGCCTTTTTTGCCCTTTAGTAGGCCGTCATTGTAAATAAGAAATTGTTCTACGTAAATAAAACAAATTATTCATTATAATCCATTATATTCCACTATAACCCATTGCTATCCATTATCATTCATTATTATCCATTATTATTAATTATCACCTTGTTATCCATTATTAGAATTATTGTTTATTATTCATTATTATCCATTATCATTCCTTTTTATCCATTATTACCCACTATTAACCAATATTATTCATTATTATTCATTATATTATGCTCTCGATTGGCGCATCTGTCTAAGGCACTGCATCTCAGTGCTAGAGGCGTCACTACAGACCCCGGGTTCTATTCCAGGCTGTATCACAAACGATTGGGAGTCCCATAGGGCGGCACACAATTTGCACAGTGTTGTCCGGGTTAGGGTTTGGCCGGGGTAGGCCCTCATTGTAAATAAGAATTTGTTATTAACTGACTTGCCTAGTTAAATAAAGGTTAAATAAAATACGTTTAAAAAAATAAAAAAATAAAAAAAATATATATATATATATATATATATATATATATATATATATATATATATATATATATATATATATATATACACTGGTAGCTAGTGTTATTCATAGATTCTAGTTCTTGAACATAAGCTGAACAATGCCTTGTTTTTGGTATTTATCTTCTTATAACTGTGTTTTTGTATTTGTAGATGCCCTGAGTCAGCCCATGATTTCAATTCCATTCCATTTTCCTGAACCTGACAGACAGCAACCTCTCTTCTCTCTTACCTTACAACAACTCAGCCTTCCACATGGAAAGACTGCTATTCCTACACGACTGTCCTTCTCATCAACCATTCAGGTGTGTGTGTGTGTGTGTGTGTGTGTGTGTGTGTGTGTGTGTGTGTTTGTGTGTGTGTGTGTATGTGTGTCTGTGCGTGTGTGAGTGTGTGTGTGCCACGTCCTTGTGCAGCTTTTCTAACCACAGTTGGAGTGAGGTACAGAGCAAGAGAGATCAAACTACAAGTTAGCAACACTAGAATGATAAGGCCTTTTGCATAGATTTTTTGTGTTTGAAACTAAGTGTTTTGTGTTTCAGGATACAGCAGCATTGAGCTGAGTACCGTAAGAGCTGTCAATTCTCAGCTCTTGTCCAATAGGAGAGAGATCAATGTGACAGGGGAAGTACAGTTCACTCTACCCCTGGGGCAGAACTCTGATCTGCAGGCCTCCCATGCAGTGCCAGCCTGGTCCTTTGACCAGACTACTGGTTGGTGTGGCGTATACATCAGAGAAGGTTGGTGGAAGAAGCTATAGGAGGACTGCCTCATTGTAATCGCTGGAATTTAGTCAATGTAATGGTACCCAACACATCAAACACATGGGAACAATGTTCCATTGATTCCATTCCGGCCATTTAAATGAGCTTGACTTCCTATAGTTTCTCCCACCAGCCTCCTCTGGTATACGTTGTTAGATGAGGTTGCCCTTAGATACTGATGGAAGATCAGTTGTACATTTCCCCTCTAAAGGTTAGAATTTTGTGCCCCCCTAGATCAGCAATGTCTAGAACACAATATAATTTAGGTGCCTGGATGAACAGACGACTGGGAATGGTGAAGGTAGAGGAGGGGAAGATGTTATGGACCTTCATGGCCCCTCACCGAGGCTATTGAATAGCCGTTGCCTTCAACCACGTGGTAGGAGCAGTATGATACAGTTGAAGTCGGAGGTTTACATACACCTTCGCAAAATATGTTTAAACTCAGTTTTTCACAATTCCTGACATTTAATCCTAGTAAAAAAATCCCTGTTTAAGGTCAGTTAGGATCACCACTTTATTTTAAGAATGTGAAAGGTCAGAATAATAGTAGAGAGAATGATTTATTTCAGCTTTTATTTCTTGAGTTCTGCCCACAAATGTTCTATAGGATTGAGGTCAGGGTTTGTGATGGCCACTCCAATACTTTGGAAGTATGCTTGGAGTCATTGTCCATTTGGAAGACCCATTTGCGACCAAGCTTTAACTTCCTGACTGATGTCTTGAGATGCTGCTTCAGTATATCCAGATAATTTTCCATCCTCATAATGCCATCTATTTTGTGAAGTGCACCAAACCCTCCTGCAGCAAAGCACCCCAACAACATGATGCTGCCACCCTCGTGCTTCACGGTTGGGATGGTGTTCTTCAACTTGTAAGACTCCCCCTTTTTCCTCCAAACATAACGATGATCATTATGGCCAAAGAGTTCTATTTTTGTTTCATCAGACCAGAGGACATTTCTTCAAAAAGTACGATCTTTGCCCCCATTTGCAGTTGCAAACCGCAGTCTGGCTTTTTTATGGCGGTTATTGAGCAGTGGCTTCTTCCTTGCTGAGCGGCCTTACAGGTTATGTCGATATAGGACTCGTTTTACTGTAGATTTAGATACTTTTGTACCTGTTTTCTCCAGTATCTTCACAAGGTCCTTTGCTGTTGTTCTGGGATTGATTTGCACTTTTCACACCAAAGTATGTTCATCTCTAGGAGTAGGAATGCGTCTCTTTCCTAAGTGGTATGACGGCTGCGTGGTCCCATGGTGTTTATACTTGCGTACTATTGTTTGTACAGATGAACATGGTACCTTCAGGCGTTTGGAAATAGCTCCCAAGGATGAACCAGACTTGTGGCAGTCTACAATTTCTTTTTTAGGTCTTGGCTGATTTCTTTTGATTTTCCAATGATGTCAAGCAAAGAGGCACTAGGTTTGAAGGTAGGCCTTGAAATACATCCACAGGTACACCTCAAATTGACTCAAATGATGTCAATTAGCCTATCAGAATCTTCTAAAGCCATGACATCATTTTCTGGAATTTTCCAAGCTGTTTAAAGGCACAGTCTACTTTGTGTATGTAAACTTCTGACCCACTGGAATTGCGATACAGTGAAATAATCTGTCTGTAAACAATTGTTGGAATAAATGACTTGTGTCATGCACAAAGTAGATGTCCTAACCGACTTGCAAAAAAATAACGTTCCCAAAGTAAACGGCCTATTTCTCAGGACCAGATGCTAGAATATGCATATAATTGACAGATTAGGATAGAAAACACTCTAAAGTTTCCAAAACTGTCACAATATTGTCTGTGAGTATAACAGAACTGATATTGCAGGCAAAACCCTGAGGAAAATTAAACCAGGAAGTGATTTCTATTTTGAAAACTCCATGTTCCATAGCCTGACTTTGCTCCATTTAAAGGGATATCAACCAGATTCCTTTTCCTATCGCTTCCTCAAAAGTTGTTAGACATAGTTTCAGGCTTTTATTTTGAAAAATTAGCGAGAACGATAGCATCGCCTCATTGTATGGCCGGGTTCCAGCAGCGTTTTGCTTGCCGCAACAGAGTTTGGGCAGCCATTGCCTTTCCCTCTCCTACTGAAAAAGACAGTTGCGGTTGATATATTATCGATTATATATTTTAAAAACAACCTGAGGATTGATTATAAAAAACGTTTGACATGTTTCCGTGGACATTACAGAAACTATTTGGAATTTGTCTATGTTGTCTTGACCGCTCTTTCCTCTGGATTTCTGAACATAACGCGCCAAACAAACTGAGGTATTTTGGATATAAAAATAATCTGTGTGGAACAAAAGGAACATTTGTTGTGTAACTGGGAGTCTCGTGAGTGAAAACATCTGAAGATCGTCAAAGGTAAACGATTAATTAAATGAGCCCTTCACATGGTTTCACGGATATATTCATTATGAAGACAATGTTTAAACTTGACTTCTTCCTTTCTGATATTCAGACATGTAAAAGACAAGACCTCTCCCCTCTCTGGGCCACAAGTGACTTTTCCCTAGAGAAGAGAGGAAAATGCAACTGCCACTAGTATAGTCCAAAAGAAGACATTCTAATGACAAGTATAAAATGAAATAAAACATCTAATTTATCTATGTTACCTAACTAATTCTGATTCAGTTACGACAGAAGAGTAGCCTTTTCTGGATGTTTGGAGTCATACCTTGTGGGATTGGTAATTATCAGAGAACGATTTAGGGAGTCCCATTGCTTTAGGACTTGGTCAGGTGGTCTAAGCATTTCCCAGTTTAGTGTAATGGGCTAGGAGAGAGTTTAGGGCAGGTAGGGTACAGGCCGGTGCTGATGGAGAACAACAGCACCCAGCAACAGTCAACAAAGAGCTATTTGAAAGTTTAATGCTTAAAACCAGCCAATCAAATTGTTTGGGGACAGACTTGGGGAGACAAACGAGCACTAAAGGTGATCTTTGGTAAAGACTGCCACCCCCCCACCTTTGGAAGATCTGTCTTGTCGAAAAAGGTTATAACCAGAAAGGTTTACATCAGTATTCATACACTCTTCCTTAAACACGTCTCAGTAATGACCAACACATCTGGATTGGAGCTGTGAACCCACATAATCAATTGATCCATTTTAGGTAATAAGCTTCTAGTGTTAAAGTACAGGAAACCCAGCCTTTTACAAGAGCAGAAATCAGTGAAGCAGATATCAGAGCACAAGTCAGAATTGGGGCTAGCAACAGCAGATAGGCCAGGGTGTTCATGCGCATTTCCTGATATCAACAGCAGTATTAAAATCAAGGCACAGCAGAGAACAGGGAGAGCTCTGCAGTGTTGATTTATAACATTTGAATGTGCATTGTACAGCAATGTCATAAGGTAACATGAATACAAACCGGCGAGAGGTGGTTAGAATAGGATGGGAGGCAAAAAGTGTCACGTGTAATCCCTCTCCTCCGCTCTAAGTCACCAGGCTGCTCATTACGCACACTTGTCACCATCGTTACACGCACCAGCGCTTCATCAGTCTCACCTGGACTCCATCACCTGCCTTAATACCTTCCCTATATATGTCACTCCCTTTGGTTTCTTTCCCGGGCTATATTGTTTCTATTTCAGTTTCATGTCTGTGCTTTGTTCGTTTTTTCTTGTTTTTGTATTATGTTTAGTTTATTTATTCAATTATTCACTCTCTGAACTTGCTTCCCGACTCCCAGCGCACACGTTACAAAAACTATATGTAACCAATAGAGAGTCAGAGTCCTGAGTGTGGGAACAGACATAGTCTGTCCCACGGATGGGTAAACAAGAAAGTTCATGGTCAACAAAGCATGCAGGAGTCATGAAGCAAATAGCAAAATAGCAAAATGCACAAGATAAAAAAAATATAGAACAACGGGGGGCTTCAAAGGCCTCTGGATTTGGGTAGGGTAGGCTGTAAGAGACACCTGCCATTTATTGGGCTCAAAGGCTTCGACACCTCTCACTTCACACCTCAGTGCTAATTGAAGTTGGATCTGGTCTGTCCGAGCAAACTTGCATTATTAAGCATTTAGTTCCCATAAAATAAAATATGTCATTGTAATATACTTTCTTTTTTATATATATATTTTTTATTCTTCCTCTTGGCTTTCAAAATAACATCAGACAAAGAGTTTCTCACTCAGATGAAGGCCATAGTCAATGATCTCATGATGAAATGGTTGCCACCGTGCACGCCCAGTTGACTGACCAAGACAAGACGAGGAAGCTCATGGAAAGTGCAACGAGCAGCACCGGGGCTGCTGAGAACCTGGTTCAAGACCCTTTTAAATCATGAGAAACCTGACCTGTTTGCTAAAAAAACTTGAAGAGGTCAATTGTTATTTCTTATGGTTTCTGTCTTTATGCTTTTATGTGACATTCCATTTGATCTTTTTAATTGAGACAATTCAGGACAATTCATTTTTGGGATACAATTCATTCTGTTTGTAAGAAATTATAAAAACAATCAAGCAAGCTGTTTTGAATATTTTGATCATGTTTCTGGACAATCCAAAAATAAAAAGTCAAATGAAATCTGAAGACATGACGCTGCTCTGCATTTGTATGAAAGGTTGTTGCTTAACCCGGTTGACAATTCTAACTTCCAAGAAGAAGAGGTAAAATACATTTCATTAATATCCATAGATGTATACACTTAAAGAGTTGGACTTTTACACACATTAAAGTAATAATACATAGTTACTACAGTAATTACCTCAACTTCTGCAATGAACATGTTGAGTTCTACTAGTATGTGCAAATCTAGCATACTCCACAAACATATTCAAGGTATTACAGTTTTCTCAAGGTGGCCATTTTAGCAGTGTGCTGTGAGTATTCTTTTTTTTCATTTAACCTTTGTGCACCTAATAGGTTGGAAAATGCACCCCCAAAAAAGAAAGTGCCTGAACTAGACCAATATGTTTTTCTGAAACTTAAACATGTCAATTTGCTGATAGAATACTACAAAATTCAAAGTGTATACTTTTCCCCCCCAAATGTTATGAGGTCCAAAAGGCAGCTTTTGTTGTACAAATGACCGAGCCCCAAAACGTTGGTGCTAAGCATGCTCAAGTGCAGAGCCAGCTAGCCCTGGGCTAAGGCTGGTGCTAGCCCACTTTACAATGTGCGTGAACATTCACTTAGCCCCAGGCTAAGGTGCAGTGTGAATGCGCCTTAAATAGATGGCTCTGGAACACTGTATTGCAACACCTATTGTGTGTCCGTCAGGCATCACCTCTATGACCCTCCTAACCTGTGAACACAAAACATGAGACAACACTCTATGGCTAAAGTCTTGACGGTGCTTCTCTGCTGTTGGCTATAAGTCCTTCCTGAACCAGGAAGAACATCTATTACTTAAGTAAAAGTGAAAGTTAATCACTTGTCCGCCTCTGCAATTTCCTGCCTGCCACGTTTGAAAGCTGTGTTGACTGTTAGAATCAACACCCTCAAAGTTTGCAGTTTATTCCACATCCTGTTCTGAGACATGGCTAATCGTGAAGTAAGTTATTTTCCTTCTTCTGCGTCCTAGTTGTAAGTTATTTTCCTTCTTCTGCGTCCTCGTTGTAAGTTATTTTCCTTCTTCTGCGTCCTAGTTGTAAGTTATTTTCCTTCTTCTGCGTCCTCGTTGTAAGTTATTTTCCTTCTTCTGGGTCCTAGTTGTAAGTTATTTTCCTTCTTCTGCGTCCTCGTTGTAAGTTATTTTCCTTCTTCTGGGTCCTAGTTGTAAGTTATTTTCCTTCTTCTGGGTCCTAGTTGTAAGTTATTTTCCTTCTTCTGCGTCCTAGTTGTAAGTTATTTTCCTTCTTCTGCGTCCTAGTTGTAAGTTATTTTCCTTCTTCTGCGTCCTAGTTGTAAGTTATTTTCCTTCTTCTGCGTCCTCGTTGTAAGTTATTTTCCTTCTTCTGGGTCCTAGTTGTAAGTTATTTTCCTTCTTCTGGCTCCTAGTTGTAAGTTATTTTCCTTCTTCTGCGTCCTCGTTGTAAGTTATTTTCCCTCTTCTGCGTCTGTAACTAAAAGGAATTCAAAGGGCTAGAACACCCAAATCACTATATTACAACTTGGTTTTCATTACTCTGTAAGTAGTTTAGAGACTGAAATCCATGCTTTGGTTTTGTGTACATGGTCACAGTCTCTTTGTATCATTTGTGAGCCAAAACTATTGAAAGTCAATATCCTCAATAGGAGCAGTTTATGCTCTTCATGTCCAAATCATTTTTAAGTACCATTGCTTGAGCAACAGTAGACAAACATTTTTAGACACTTGATGATAATTTTGATACGAAACGCAAAACATTATTTATATTGGAGATATTGACTTGCTTTGTTTTTGGTACAGAAATGCTAAAAAGAGACTATGGCTAGGTACACAAAACCAAAGCAGGGATTGCTTTCTTACATTCTCCGTAAACTGCTTACAACCTTGTAATTTGGACTTAAACCTGTGTGTTGTACACGGCCATGCCAGAGCTTTGGCGGGACAGGTGCTCAAAGTAACAGAAGTTCAATTACTATCAGACTATAAATATTATTTCACAGCTGAAACATATCCTTTTTTATCGTTTTTTTAGGTTTCTGGAATGGAGAATATTATAACAAATAAGATGAAACTCATTGACTGGCTTCGAGTGGATCCAATGTACATTCTTCAACATCTGCATTGTAAAGGCATTATCAAAGACAGGGAGTATCAAAGCCTTATGAGTGTCCCAGAGCCGGAGAATAAAGTCATCAAACTGCTCGATAAGATCATTGGCAAAAAGGAAATTACATGTCGCCAGTTCCTTGATACTCTCAAAGAACGTGATGTGATTGAAATGTATCCGCTACTTCAGCAGTGGATAACCACCTTAGACTTACCAGGTACTATGATCTTACATATTACTTGACTCTGTACTCAGAGCTTTATATGGAAAGTGGAGACAGGTGTGATGTAAAGAAATATTTTTAAAAAGCCTCCTGTAATGAAGTCTTTATTGGCCCTATGACTGATCTTCTATTGTTGTTCAGCTCAACAGGATAACCTCCCTCAGCATTGGGATACCAAGCCAGCCACCTCCCCTGTCCAGCTCTACCCCATCCATCCAGGAAGCCCAGAGTATGATGAAGTCCTGAGCCTGTTCCGGAATACTTGTCCAGACAATGAAATTAAAAAAGTAGCTATTTTCCAAAAGTGACTTCCTATGTCCTTATAACTGTAACTGTGCAGCTGTATGTAAATCAAGGTATTGGAAGTTATTGAATTTCTTGCCAATTTATG
Source organism: Oncorhynchus clarkii lewisi (assembly GCF_045791955.1). Lineage (NCBI taxonomy): Eukaryota > Metazoa > Chordata > Actinopteri > Salmoniformes > Salmonidae > Oncorhynchus > Oncorhynchus clarkii. The sequence goes on from NC_092149.1 coordinate 80,209,062, forward strand.
TAATATTAGTTTTGTCTCCTTCCCTTAGATTGAAAGGGTCCAGAACCCAAACTTGTGGAAAAGCTTCGAGATCAAGAAAAAAGACATCAGTGACAGGAATGATCGCTTTCTGAATGAGAGACGTCTTTTCCACGGAACCAGTCACACAAACGTAGCTCACATCAACGACCACGGGTTCAATCGGAGCTACGCTGGAAAAAATGGTAAGATATGCCAGTGGATAAACTCCAAACCAGAAAAGTCTTGCCTCAAGTTGAACTGTATATAACATCTCAAGAATCCTTATATTGAACTGGTTTCTCTCTTCTATGTTAATAGTGTCATAACTGTGTCATAATCTTTCTGCAGATGCACTGTATGGAAATGGCACCTACTTTGCAGTCAATGCCAGCTACTCTGCTAAGGATGAATTCTCCAAGCCAGATGGCGAAGGGAGGAAGTTGATGTACTTGTGTCGTGTTCTGACTGGACACTTCATAAAGGGAGAACGAGGGATGATAGAACCTCCATTTAAAGAAGGATCAGATATTCGGCGCTACGATAGTACGACAAACGAGCAAACTGATCCAACAGAGTTCGTAGTCTTCCACGACTGTCAGGCATATCCAGAGTACCTGATCACTTTCTTAAGGGGCTAGAGCAACTGTTATAACTCAAAACCACTCTTGGAAATTCATGGTTAAAATCTAATTTTGAGAACAGCAAAAATAGCCAAAAGAAGTGACAGTTAGTATGTTGAAAGTACTGCATCAACGCCTTGATTTTCTAGATTTAAATCTGTTATTTCCATTGTCATAATATAATTATTGATTTACTGTATGTCCTATAATCTAACAGATTGCACCTTTTAAACAGCAATCTTATTCAAATATCTTCACAGGGACCATTTTTAGCAGTGCACATATTAGGGTGGGCTGTTGGGATTTTATTTATATACAATGGTTCTAACATGGTAGCTTTTAATAAAGCTCAACTAACATATCTTTGTTTGCCAGTGTTTCTTTTATGACACATATTAGTCATTCCATTAAATATCCTAGATTTGTAGAGGACATTTTTGTAAAACCATAATTTTATATGACTCATATTTCCATTAAATATAAAAGATGTGTAATTAAGTCGTGTTTTGTGTGATTGTGTAGAATACGTACATGTAACCCAAACACATTTCCATTGTGATAATTGCATTGTTACTGTATCTGTGTTTCATATCATAAACACGTCTCACCCTGCAAGAGATACAATTTCAGGAAGATGAAGCCATCATTTGAATTAAACCTGTTAGACCACCAAAACATTCATTCCCTCAGGGACGTACGTACATGCTGTATGTAGCCTAATCTAGTCTCACTGTAGCAGACCTACTGTATGTCTACTGCACATTATTTATGAAAACAGAAGAAAAATAATTACTGAATAGATGTTTAATAGCTGTGTTGAACGACTACAAAACCACGATGGCTCACACATCAACAGCTCATCCTTTTACAAAGCCAAATATGTCACAGCTAGGCAGCTGCTATAGATCCTGACCATGAGTTGTTTTATCTGTACTGGTAAATCCTACATTTTTTAAACAGTTGATTTAGCTGTATTAAGGTGACTTAAATAGACACAACAATGATATTAGTCCGTTGAAATACAACTTTTGTGGTTTTAAACCATGAGAAGTGTTGTGGTGTGTAAGGTTTTAAACCACTAGAGGTGTTGTTGTGGAGTGTATGTTTTTAAACCACCAGAGGTCCATAGAGTCAAAGGTCTGCTTTGTATTTCATAAACAAAACAAAAAGGTTAGAAATTCCGTAAGATCTTGTTGTTAAAAGCGTTTTTTAATTGTGACCGAAAAAAACATTTATAGTGTGGACACATCTTTTCAATGACCATGATGACCCCTTGAATACTGTGTGAAATTACTGTCCTGAAGCTCAGTGTCTCTAAAACATGATATCCATTGTCAACACTGCACATAGTCATTATTGTACATCTCTAGTTTAAAGCCTATATATGTTATATATGTAAGGGATGATAAATATATACAAGGGACACGACCCTAGCGCGGAAGATGCGGGTAGCTGGGATGTAGCGCACCGGGCTGTGAACGCACACTGGAGACACCGTGCGCTCCACCGCATAACACGGTGCCTGACCAGTACCACGCTTCTCCCCACGGTAAGCACGGGTAGTTGGCTCAGGTCTATAACCCGACTCCGCCAATATCCCCGTGTGCCCCCCCAAAATTGTTTTGGGGGGCTGCCTCTCAAGGAATCCTTGCTAGCTGTGTTCCCTCGTAACGATGGGCCCCTTTACCAGCTGCCTCCGCCTTCCTAGCTGCCTCCACCTGTTCCCATGGAAGGCGATCCCTTCCGGCCAGGATCTCCTCCCATGTCCAGGATCCTTTTCCGTCCAGGATGTCCTCCCATGTCCAGTCATCCTGAAGACGCTGCTCCTCCTTATCACGCTGCTTGGTCCTTTGGTGGTGGGAAGTTCTGTCACGGCCGACATGGGAAGAGGTGGACCAAAGCACAGCGCGGTGAGCGTACATTGTCCTTTTATTCAAAATGTTGTCGCCAACAAAAACAACCGTGAAGCTTACAAGGGCTATAGTGCCCCTAACAAAAGACAACTTCCCACAACTAACAAAGGGAAAAAGACTGCCTAAGTATGATTCCCAATCAGAGACAACGATAGACAGCTGTCCCTGATTGAGAACCATACCCGGCCAAAACATAGAAATATAGAATATAGAATGCCCACCCAAATCACACCCTGACCTAACCAAATAGAGATAAAAATGCTCTCTAGGGTCAGGGCGTGACAGTGTGACTCATCCTCTATTAAACATCACCTCCACTGATATAACAAGAGTCAGCTCTTATGACCAAACTCTGTCTCGTCTATCAGCTTCAATCTGCCCCTGCGTGTTCCTCTGAATTCAGTTCCTATGTGTCAGTATTGAATGTCAAGAGGCTGCAGTGTAATTCTGTAGATTGGATCACTAAGGAATTTAACAATGATTTGACAGGTAAATTGATTTGCCAGAGTTTACTCTGCTAGATGGTCTTTTGCTATTTTCTCATTCCTGACTGGGAAGGAAAGAAGGAGTCAAATCCAGAAATGTGATTGAGATTGCATGTAAATTCACAGGAATGGGGGGGGGGTCCACCACACCATGAGTACAGGAGCCTGTCAACATGGACACAAAATTGCCCTTTCTGTGTCAATTCATGTTATTACAATGCCTACAGGTAGTTTTGAACATCCTACTGTATTCATCTGTTGAACACAAACATGGTGAAACGTAATAATGAATCTTAGTTTCACTTCACACATAACAAAACGTGCATTTCGATAGGCTGCACCCTTACAGGCCCGCACGTGTAATTGGCTATACTGACATAAAGGAAGTACGTTTCTCGCATTTCTGTCAGTAAGCGCTCGTTTGCATCAGCCACATAGTTTGTCAGTACGGAAAGTTGAAACGTATCCACATTTTCGTTAACTACCAGATCCTGCTCTGTTAAACATCTTGTTGGTAAGTTTACCTTCCTGTTCTGCAGTCTAGAAACTGAGTTGTGTGAGATATGGCTGCTCCCGCTCTTTTGAACACCAGCTGGTGTTCGTCTAGTTTACGGGACTCTATACTTCTCTCATTCCACCTCTCTCACCAAAACGGAAGTGCTTGTACTTTCTCATTCTTCCACAGATACAGCTTATCAACAAAAGTCTATTCCTTTTGTCTTTCGTAGATGTTGTACAGTTTGTAATGGCATGAAATGTTCCTTAAAGAAAATATTCACCCATTTTGAATCATATGATGCAACTCGTCATACCGGCTGTATGTCTGCCTGTTTGAACTCAGATACACATGAAAACATTAAATCATCCTGGGACATCGCTCAGAGATGTACAAAAATGATATAACATTCAACATGGGTGATTATTTCCTTTAAGTGTATTAAAACAGTAATGATATCAAATATACATCAAATATACTGTATGTCTTGAATAGGGAAAGTAAAAACTACATTAGAGCAGACTACATTACAATGAGCCCAATGATTACATCGGACAACCCTTTCATAGTGCACTCAGGTAATATATTCTGTACAGTATTAGGATCGCTTCTATCGAACTGTTGACTGTTGTTTTATTGTCACTCATCTTTGATAGCTTTTTCAGACAAGATAATGATATGTTTATATAGTTAGTTGAGTAGTTTACAGTATATATCATACATTTTGTTCCATTCCTTACTGTATGCATCTCTTGTAGACATTTAGACAATGGAATTTCTGAAGTCAAAGCAGACGGAACTGGTCCAGTGGTTATCAACAGACCCTGAGTATATCATTGAAAAGTGTGAGGATATTTTATCAGTTAAACAAGGAAAAGCTGTTTCCAGCCAAGCCACTGCTGCGGAGAAGATTTGCCTTCTTTTGAATGAAATCATGAAAAACGGGGAGGGTGCATGTGAGGAGTTCAATGAGATTCTGCAGAAAGAGAAGGCACATTATCCAGGCCTTCAACAGCATTTCAGCAAGAACACACAAGGTGAAGTAGCAGTATTACATTAACATTTGTAGTGATTAAAGACATTTAAGCACTTCACAGCGGTTATTAGAAAACATATATTTAAAATGTTTGTCATGTAGCAGACACTTATCCAGAGTGACTTATGGGAGCAATTAGTGTTCAGTGAATCGCTCAAGGGCACATCGGCACATTTTTCACCTAGTAGGCTCAGTGTATGTGTTTTACTATACAGAATATAAAATGCAATGGTCAGGTTTGTCAGGCCAGTGTCATGGCATACAAAAGGTCATCATCTAACAAGGCAATAACCCATTTGTTTAGAAGTGTCATTCAGCACAACGGTTTACGCGGATTGCAACAGCACTGTTGATTCCCGAATAGTTACCAGGAACCGAATTAAAAAGGACTTGATCATACATAAAACCATCCAAGCAGGAGGGGTGAATCCATCTGGTGAGTGCTACTATGAATAAGCTTACATGGTCATTCTAATGAAGTTGTGTTGCTTACTAACAGACAGCCCCATAAGAAGAGCCTGAGACAATTGTATAGTTACTTGGACACAAAATGTATCTTTCAGGAGTGAACCTCAGCCAACCACCCCCAAATGCAAATGTGGTTGCAATCAACAACAGTCATATCTCTGCTGACATGATAACGGACTGTGACATCGATGGCAACCTCAATTTGTCTTGGACACAGGCCCCACCTCCAGCCCCAGTCCATCAAGCCTCACAGTGTCCAGGTAAACTATTTAGGCAAGTTTTGTCTTCACAGATCTCAACCTGAGCTGTAGCTGTGTTAGAGAGCAGGGGCCTCATAACTGTTGTGTACATTTTACACTAAATATCTGCATGCACCATTTCTGAAAAGAAAACAAATATTGAGATGTATAAACTGGGCGCATGTCATACATACACATATTTCTTGTTATCAATCACAGCTGTCGTACTGTGTGCGGGACTGTGTGCGGGAACAAGCATTATAACTTTGCCTGAAAAAGGTCCATCCCTCACACAAAACAACCTGTGAACACATTATTAAGTCAATAAAGAAAGAATAATCCTAATGAAACTGGATCAAATGAAGTCATGAATGTGTCTCGATATTGCACTGACAAACAGCTTAGTCTTACCCGTAAACCAATCTGTTGCCATTATACTTCAAAAGGTGAACTTATTTGCAATCGTTTACTTTTGTATGGCTAAAGTTGACAGTTCTTCTCTGCTATTGGCTATAAGTCCTTCCTGAACCAGGAAGAACATCTATTACTAAAGTCAAAGTGAAAGTTAATTACTAGTCAGCCTCTGCCATTTTGTGCCTGCCACATTTAACATTTTACAAGTTGACTGTTAGAATCGACACACTCAAAGTTTGAAGTTTATTCCACATCCTGTACTGAGACATGGCTATTCGTGTAGTAAGCTATTTTCCTCCTCTGTGTGCTAGTAGTAAGTTAGTTTCCTCTTGTGCAACTGTAACTAAGAGAAAGTCAAAGAGAGAATTCACCCAAATCACAAAATTACACCTTGGTTTCCTTACTCTGTAAGCAGTTTAAAGACAGTAATCCATGCTTTGGTTTTGTGTGCCTGGCCAAATTCTCTTTTTATCAGTTGTGTGTCAAAACTAATGCAAATCAACATCCTCAATATGAGCATTTTACACGCTTCATGTCCAAGTCATTTTGTTTATTGAACCTTTATTTAACTAGACAAGTCAGATAAGAACATATTCTTATTTACATTGATGGCCTAGGAACAGTGGGTTAACTACTTTTTTCAGGGGCAGAACGACAGATCTTTACCTTGTCAGCTCAGGGATTTGATGTAGCAACCTTTCGGTTACTGGCCCAACCCTCTAACACCTAGGCTACCTGCCGCCCCAGCAGGTAGACTAGTAACCGACAGGTAGCCTAGTAACATTGCTTGAGCGACAGTAACCAAACAATTTTAGACACTTGCTGATGATTTGGACACAAAACGCAGAAATATTGCAATATTGGGGATATTGACTTGCATTGTTTTTGGGACACATGCTAAAAAGAGACTATGGCTCAGTACACAAAACCAAAACACGTTTTTTTTAGTTCTCCGTAATGGAATTTATAGTTACAAATAAGGTGAAACTCATTGACTGGCTTCAAGTAGATCCATCCTTCAATCTTCAACGTCTGCATTGTAAAGGCATTATCAAAGACAGGGAGTAGCTAGCTGCTAGCTAGCTGCTATCCGTGTGACAGTCGGCTTTCGTCGATTCCGGAGCAAACATTGATTGTTCCGGTGCTAGCCAGCTCCGCCAATCACTCCTGAGTTCCATCATTCACTCCTGGGCTGCAGTCACCTATCCGGACTCGTTTCACTGCCTACGCGGAGCCCCACCGGGCCTTCACAACTGGACTGCCGACGTTATCTACCTGAATGAGATCCGGCTGGCTCCTCTGTCGCGACGTTACCTGAACGCCCATCTGCGGCCCGCTAACCGTTAGCTGTCTTACCGGCTGCTATCTGAATAGACAATCGGACAATTTTTTTTTTTTATTATTACTATGTTTACTTCTCGGGCCTCTATAACTATATCTATTGTTCTTATTTTTGTTGTTGTTGTGTGATTTGGATTAATCCCCTCTACCACACGGAACCCCACTAATCTACTGACCGAACGCAAGAGGTGGCTAACAACAGACTCCATCCTATGCTAGCTTGCTACCGGTTGGCCTGGCTAGCTGTCTAAATCGCCGTGACCCTCAACCAACCTCTCCACTCACTGGACCCTTTTGATCACTCGACTAAGCATGCCTCTCCTTAATGTCAATATGTCTTGTCCATTGCTGTTCTGGTTAGTGTTTATTGGCTTATTTCACTGTAGAGCCTCTAGTCCTGCTCACTATACCTTATCCAACCTATTAGTTCCACCACCCACACATGCAATGACATCTCCTGGTTTCAATGATGTTTCTAGAGACAATATCTCTCTCTTCATCACTCAATACCTAGGTTTACCTCCACTGTATTCACATCCTACCTTACCTTTGTCTGTACATTATACCTTGATGCTATTTTATCGCCCCCAGAAACCTCCTTTTACTCTCTGTTCCAGACGTTCTAGACGACCAATTCTTATTGCTTTTAGCCGCACCCTTATTCTACTCCTCCTATGTTCCTCTGGCGATGTAGAGGTGAATCCAGGCGCTCTCTTTTGACAACTTCTGTAACCGTAATAGCCTTGGTTTCATGCATGTTAACATTAGAAGCCTCCTCCCTAAGTTTGTTCTATTCACAGCTTTAGCACACTCTGCCAACCCGGATGTTCTAGCTGTGTCTGAATCCTGGCTTAGGAAGACCACCAAAAATTCAGACATTTTAATTCCAAACTACATTTTCAGACAAGATAGAACTGCCAAAGGGGGCGGTGTTGCAATCTACTGCAAAGATAGCCTGCAGAGTTCTGTCCTACTATCCAGGTCTGTACCCAAACAATTTGAACTTCTACTTTTAAAAATCCACCTCTCTAAAAACAAGTCTCTCACCGTTGCCGCCTGCTATAGACCACCCTCTGCCCCCAGCTGTGCTCTGGACACCATATGTGAACTGATTGCCCCCCATCTATCTTCAGAGCTCGTGCTGCTAGGCGACCTAAACTGGAACATGCTTAACACCCCAGCCATCCTACAATCTAAACTTGATGCCCTCAATCTCACACAAATTATCAATGAACCTACCCGGTACCTCCCCAAAGCCTTAAACACGGGCACCCTCATAGATATCATCCTAACCAACTTCCCCTCTAAATACACCTCTGCTGTCTTCAACCAAGATCTCAGCGATCACTGCCTCATTGCCTGCATCCGTAATGGGTCAGCGGTCAAACGACCTCCTCTCATCACTGTAAAACGCTCCCTGAAACACTTCAGCGAGCAGGCCTTTCTAATCGACCTGGCCGGGGTATCCTGGAAGGATATTGACCTCATCCCGTCAGTAGAGGATGCCTGGATATTTTTTTAAAATGCCTTCCTAACCATCTTAAATAAACATGCCCCATTCAAGAAATTTAGAACCAGGAACAGATATAGCCCTTGGTTCTCCCCAGACCTGACTGCCCTTAACCAACACAAAAACATCCTATGGCGTTCTGCATTAGCATCGAACAGCCCCCGTGATATGCAGCTGTTCAGGGAAGCTAGAAACCATTATACACAGGCAGTTAGAAAAGCCAAGGCTAGCTTTTTCAAGCAGAAATTTACTTCTTGCAACACTAACTCAAAAAAGTTCTGGGACACTGTAAAGTCCATGGAGAATAAGAACACCTCCTCCCAGCTGCCCACTGCACTGAAGATAGGAAACACTGTCACCACTGATAAATCCACCATAATTGAAAATTTCAATAAGCATTTTTCTACTGCTGGCCATGCTTTCCACCTGGCTACTCCTACCCCTGTCAACAGCACTGCACCCCCAACAGCAACTCGCCCAAGCCTTCCCCATTTCTCCTTCTCCCCAATCCATTCAGCTGATGTTCTGAAAGAGCTGCAAAATCTGGACCCCTACAAATCAGCCGGGCTAGACAATCTGGACCCTTTCTTAATAAAATTATCTGCCGAAATTGTTGCCACCCCTATTACTAGCCTGTTCAACCTCTCTTTCGTGTCGTCTGAGATTCCCAAAGATTGGAAAGCAGCTGCGGTCATCCCCCTCTTCAAAGGGGGGGACACTCTTGACCCAAACTGCTACAGACAGATATCTATCCTACCATGCCTTTCTAAGGTCTTCGAAAGCCAAGTCAACAAACAGATTACCGACCATTTTGAATCTCACCATACCTTCTCTGTTATGCAATCTGGTTTCAGAGCTGGTCATGGGTGCACCTCAGCCACGCTCAAGGTCCTAAACGATATCTTAACCGCCATCGATAAGAAACATTACTGTGCAGCCGTATTCATTGATCTGGCCAAGGCTTTCGACTCTGTCAATCACCACATCCTCATCGGCAGACTCAACAGCCTTGGTTTCTCAAATGATTGCCTCGCCTGGTTCACCAACTACTTCTCTGATAGAGTTCAGTGTGTCAAATCGGAGGGTCTGTTGTCCGGACCTCTGGCAGTCTCTATGGGGGTGCCACAGGGTTCAATTCTTGGACCGACTCTCTTCTCTGTATACATCAATGAGGTCGCTCTTGCTGCTGGTGAGTCTCTGATCCACCTCTACGCAGACGACACCATTCTGTATACTTCCGGCCCTTCTTTGGACACTGTGTTAACAACCCTCCAGGCAAGCTTCAATGCCATACAACTCTCCTTCCGTGGCCTCCAATTGCTCTTAAATACAAGTAAAACTAAATGCATGCTCTTCAACCGATCGCTACCTGCACCTACCCGCCTGTCCAACATCACTACTCTGGACGGCTCTGACTTAGAATACGTGGACAACTACAAATACTTAGGTGTCTGGTTAGACTGTAAACTCTCCTTCCAGACCCATATCAAACATCTCCAATCCAAAGTTAAATCTAGAATTGGCTTCCTATTTCGCAACAAAGCATCCTTCACTCATGCTGCCAAACATACCCTTGTAAAACTGACCATCCTACCAATCCTCGACTTTGGCGATGTAATTTACAAAATAGCCTCCAATACCCTACTCAACAAATTGGATGCAGTCTATCACAGTGCAATCCGTTTTGTCACCAAAGCCCCATATACTACCCACCATTGCGACCTGTACGCTCTCGTTGGCTGGCCCTCGCTTCATACTCGTCGCCAAACCCACTGGCTCCATGTCATCTACAAGACCCTGCTAGGTAAAGTCCCCCCTTATCTCAGCTCGCTGGTCACCATAGCATCTCCCACCTGTAGCACACGCTCCAGCAGGTATATCTCTCTAGTCACCCCCAAAACCAATTCTTTCTTTGGCCGCCTCTCTTTCCAGTTCTCTGCTGCCAATGACTGGAACGAACTACAAAAATCTCTGAAACTGGAAACACTTATCTCCCTCACTAGCTTTAAGCACCAACTGTCAGAGCAGCTCACAGATTACTGCACCTGTACATAGCCCACCTATAATTTAGCCCTATCAACTACCTCTTTCCCAACTGTATTTAATTTATTTATTTATTTTGCTCCTTTGCACCCCATTATTTTTATTTCTACTTTGCACATTCTTCCATTGCAAAACTACCATTCCAGTGTTTTACTTGCTATATTGTATTTACCTTGCCACCAAGGCCTTTTTTGCCTTTACCTCCCTTCTCACCTCATTTGCTCACATTGTATATAGACTTGTTTATACTTTATTATTGACTGTATGTTTGTTTTACTCCATGTGTAACTCTGTGTTGTTGTATCTGTCGAACTGCTTTGCTTTATCTTGGCCAGGTCGCAATTGTAAATGAGAACTTGTTCTCAACTTGCCTACCTGGTTAAATAAAGGTAAAATAAAATAAATAAATAAAAAATGTGTTTTCTTCTCCTTCCCTTAGATTGAAAGGGTCCAGAACACAAACCTGTGGAATAGCTTCCAGATCAAGAAACAAGAAATGGAGGACAGAAATGATGGCATGATCAATGAGAGACATCTTTTCCATGCAACCAGCTACACAACCATAGAACACATCAACAACAACGGGTTCAATCGGAGCTACGCTGGACAAAATGGTAAGATATGCTAAAGAAATAACTTCAAAAAAGGAAAGTCTTGCCTCAAGTTGAACTGTATATAACATCTCAATAATCCTTATATTTAACTTGTTTCTCTCTTCTATGTTAATAGTGTCATAACTGTGTCATAATCTTTCTGCAGATGCACTGTATGGAAATGGCACCTACTTTGCAGTCAATGCCAGCTACTCTGCTGCTGATGAATTCTCCAAGCCAGATGGCGAAGGGAGGAAGTTGATGTACTTGTGTTGTGTTCTGACTGGACACTTCACAAAGGGAGAACGAGGGATGATAGAACCTCCATTTAGAGGCGGTTCAGAGATTCGGCGCTACAATAGTACGACAAACGACACAGATAATCCAACAGAGTTCGTAGTCTTCCGCGACTGTCAGGCATATCCACAGTACTTGATCACTTTCTTAAGGGTCTAGAGCAACATGGTAGCTTTTGGGAACTTCAAGTCAGTAAATGTCAGTCACCAGACTCACCACCCCTTGCTACGTAGGAGAGATATTCGTTTTTTAAATAGCAGTTGTGATGGGGTTTAGTACTGCTCAACTAACATATCTTTGTTTGCCAGTGTTTTTTCCACGACACATATTAGTCATTCCATTAAACATCCTAGATTTGAAGGGAAAAGAAATGTGTAAAACCATCATTGTTATGACTCATATTTCGATTAAATAAGAAAAACACATAACTAAGTTGTGTTTTGTGTGATCGTGTATAATACGTAAATGTGACCCAAACACAGATTCCATTGTGAAAGTTGCATTGTTACTGTATCGGTTTCAAACCCTGCAAGACAAACAATTCCAGGAAGATGAAGCTATCATTTGATATAAACCTGTTAGACCACCACAACATCATTCATTCCCTCAGGGAGGTACATACTGTAGCCTGATCTGATCCCACTGTATTACACATAGCTCTACTGCACATTATTCATGAAAACAGAAGAAAGAACGAGTCACTGTTATTTTATTGTTTCTCTTTAATTATTTGTTATTTTTCTATGTTTTTCTTTTTTACTTCAGTTTAATTTATTAAATACTTTCTTAACACTTATTTTTTTTTAAACTGCATTGTTTAAGGGCTTGTAAGTAAGCATTTCACTGTAAGGTCTACAACTGTTGTATTCGGTGGATGTGACAAATAACATTTGATTTAGTTTGAATTGTATTGCACCTATATGGATATATGCACATTATTCATGAAAACAGAAGTAAGAAAGAAAGAAAGAAATAAAGCAGGAGACTTTTGACTATACATGTTTTCTTCATATAATGGTTAAATATAGATGCTTACTGTCAATCTCAGCTTACAAAGGCTCAAGGTTTGCTCCCTCAGATACTACCATCCATGTATACCTTGGAGATGAAGTGATTACATGCTTAATTAGCTGTGTTGAATGACTACAGAACCACAATGGCTCACACATCAACAGCTCATTCTTTTACAAAGCCAAATATGGTACAGCTAGGCAGCTGCTATAGATCCTGACCATGAGTTGTTTTATCTGTACTGGCAAACCCTGCATTTTTTTAAATAGTTGATTTCGCTGTAGTAAGGTGAATTAAATAGAAACAACACTGATATTAGTCTGTTAAAATACAACTTGAGCTCTTTTTGTGGTGTGTATGTTTTTATACCACTAGAGGTCGATAGAGTCAAAGGTCTGCTTTGTATTTCATAAACAAAACAAAAAAGGTTAGACATTCATAAGATCTTGTTGTTAAAAGCGTTTTTTAATTGCGATCGAAACAAACACTGATAGTGTGGACACATCCTTTCAATGACCGATGATGAACCTTGAATAATGACCCTATAATTAGAAAATGTACTGTGTGAAATAACTGTCCTGATGCTCAGCGTCTCTAAAACATGACATCCATGGTCAACATTGCACATAGTCATTATTCAATAGTAACTCCAAGTGAATAAGATTAGGTAGTTACCTACAGCTTTTACTTCTATTTTGAAATAAATCAATGGACACAGAGGAATTATTGGACAGTCGGTAAAACCTTGTCTCTGTGTAATTTCCTAGTACTTCTCTAGTTTAAAGCCTATATGTGTGATATTAAATAAAGGTGTTTTTTTTTCACCTTTATTTAATTAACCAGGTAGGCTAGTTGAGAACAAGTTCTCATTTGCAACTGCGACTTGGCCAAGATAAAGCATAGCAATTCGACATATACAACAACACAGTTACACATGGAATCAACAAAACATACAGTCAATTATACAGTAGAACAAAAGAAAACAAAAAGTCTAGATACAGTGAGTGCAAATGAGGTAAGTTAAAGAAATAAATAGGCCATGGTGGCGAAGTAATTACAATATAGCAATTAAACACTGGAATGGTAGATCGGCAGAAGATGAATGTGCAAGTAGAGATACTGGGGTGCAAAGGAACAAGATAAATAAATAAATACAGTATGGGGATGAGGTAGGTAGATAGATGGGCTGTTTACAGATGGGCTATGTACAGGTACAGTGATCTGTGAGCTGCTCTGACAGCTGGTGCCTAAAGCTAGTGAGGGAGATGTGAGTCTCCAGCTTCAGAGATTTTTGCAGTTCGTTCCAGTCATGGGCAGCAGAGAACTGGAAGGAAAGACGGCCAAAGGAGGAATTGGCTTTGGGGGTGACCAGTGAGATATACCTGCTGCGTGCTACGAGTGGGTGCTGCAAAGGTGACCAGTGAGCTGAGATAAGGTAAGGCTTTACCTAGCAGAGACTTGTAGGTAACCTGTAGCCAGTGGGTTTGGCGACGAGTATTAAGCGAGGGCCAACCAACGAGAGCCTACAGGTCGCAATGGTGGGTAGTGTATGGGGCTTTGGTGACAAAACGGATGGCACTGTGATAGACTGCATCCAGTTTGTTGAGTAGAGTGTTGGAGGCTATTTTATAGATGACATCACAGAAGTCGAGGATCGGTAGGATGGTCAGTTTTACGAGGGTATGTTTGGCAGCATGAGTGAAGGATGCTTTGTTGCGATATAGGAAGCCGATTCTAGATTTAATTTTGGATTTGTAACAATCGTCGTAGGTGGAAGAAGGAGAGGACCAAGGTGCAGCGTGGTACGTGTTCATGATCTTCTAATTCCACTGAACACTAGAACCAAAATAACAAAACGGAACAAACGAAACAGTCCTGTCTGGTACAGCGACAGAGACAGAAAACAACTACTCACAAATCATAGTGGGAAAACAGGCTGCCTAAGTATGGTTCTCAATCAGAGACAACGATTGACAGCTGCCTCTGATTGGGAACCATACCAGGCCAAACACAGAAATACAAAACCTAGACTACAAAACATAGAATGCCCACCCCAACTCACGCCCTGACCAACCTAAAACAGAGACATAAAAAAGGAACTAAGGTCAGGACGTGACAGGATTGGAGATGCTTAATGTGAGTCTGGATGGAGAGTTTACAGTCTAACCAGACACCCAGGTATTTGTAGTTGTCCACATATTCTAAGTCAGAGCCGTCCAGAGTAGTGATGCTGGACGGGCGAGCAGGTGCGGGCAGTGATCGATTGAATAGCATGCATTTAGTTTTACTTGTGTTTAAGAGCAGTTGGAGGCCACGGAAGGAGAGTTGTATGGCATTGAAGCTTGTATGGAGGTTAGCTAACACAGTGTCCAAAGAGGGGACAGAAGTATACAGAATGGTGTCGTCTGCGTAGAGGTGGATCAGAGAATAACCAGTAGCAAGAGCAACATCATTGATATATACAGAAAAGAGAGTCGGCCCGAGAATTGAACCCTGTGGCACACCCATAGAGACTGCCAGAGGTCCGGACAACAGGCCCTCCGATTTGAACTCTATCAGAGAAGTAGATGGTAAACCAGACGAGGCAATCATTTGAGAAACCAAGGCTGTCGAGTCTGCCAATAAGAATGTTGTGATTGACAGAGTCGAAAGCCTTGGCCAGGTCGATGAATACGGCTGCACAGTAATCTTATCGATGGCGGTTATGATGTCGTTTAGAACCTTGAGCGTGGCTGAGGTGCACCCATGACCAGCTCTGAAACCAGATTGCATAGCGGAGAAGGTACGGTGGGATTCGAAATGGTTGGTAATCTGTTTGTTAACTTGGCTTTCGAAGAAAGACAGGGTAGGATAGATATAGGTCTGTAGCAGTTTGGGTCTAGAGTGTCAACCCCTTTGAAGAGGGGGATGACCGCGGCAGCTTTCAAATCTTTGGGAATCTCAAACTATACGAAAGAGAGGTTGAACAGGCTAGTAATTGGGGTTGCAACAATTTCGGCAGATAATTTTAGAAAGAGAGGGTCCAGATTGTCTAGCCCGGCTGATTTGCATGGGTCCAGATTATGCAGCTCTTTCAGAACATCAGCTATCTGGATTTGGGTGAGGGAGAAATGGTGGGGGCTTTGGCGGGTTGCTGTGGAGGGTGCCGGGCAGTTGACCGAGGTAGGGGTAGCCAGGTGGAAAGCATGGCCAGCCGTAGAGAAATGCTTATTGAAATTCTCAATTATAGTGGATTTATCAGTGGTGACAGTGTTTCCTAGCCTCAGAGCAGTGGGCAGCTGGGAGGAGGTGCTCTTATTCTCTATGGACTTTACAGTGTTCCAGAACGTTTTTGAGTTAGTACTACAGGATGCAAATTTCTGTTTGAAAAAGCTAGCCTGAGCTTTTCTAACTGCCTGTGTATATTTGTTCCTAACTTCCCTGAAAAGTTGCATATCACGGGGGCTATTCGATGCTAATGCAGAACGCCACAGGATGTTTTTGTGCTGGTCAAGGGCAGACAGGTCTGGAGTGAACCAAGGACTATATCTATTCCTAGTTCTACATTTTTTGAGAGGGGCATGCTTATTTAAGATGGTGAGGAAGACACTTTTAACGAATAGCCAGGCATCATCTACTGACAGGATGAGGTCAATGTCATTCTAGGATACCCCGGCCAGGTCGATTAGAAAGGCTTGCTCGCAGAAGTGTTTAATAGAGCGTTTGACAGTGATGAGGGGTGGTCGTTTGATTGCAGACCCATTACGGATGCAGGCAATGAGGCAGTGATCGCTGAGATCCTGATTGAAAACAGCATAGGTGTATTTGGAGGGTGAGTTAGTTAGGATGACATCTATGAGGGTGCCCGTGTTTACTGATTTGGGGTTGTACCTGGTAGGTTGATTGATAATTTGTGTGAGATTGAGGGCATCTAGCTTGGATTGCAGGACGGCCGTGGTGTTAAGCACGTCCCAGTTTAGGTCAGTTTAGGTCACCTGGTAGCACGATCTCAGAAAATAGATGGGGGGAAATCAATTCACATATGGTATCGAGGGCACAGTTGAGGGCAGAGGGAGGTCTATAGCAAGCAGCAACAGTGAGAGACTTGTTTCTGGAAAGGTGAATTTTTAGAATTAGAAGCTCGAATTGTTTGGGTACAGACTTGGATAGTAATACAGAACTCTGCAGGCTATCTTTGCAGTAGATTGCAACACCGCCCCCTTTGGCAGTTCTATCTTGGCGGAAAATGTTATAGTTTGCGATGGAGATTTCAGAGTTTTTGGTGGTTTTCCTAAGCCAGTACTGCTAAAGCAGTGAGTTAAACAAACTTAGGGAATAGGCTTCTAATGTCAACATGCATGAAACCAAGGCTTTTACGTTTGCAGATGTCAACAAATGAGAGCACCTGGGGAGTGGGAGGGGAGCTAGGCACTGCAGGACCTGAATTAACCTCCACATTACCAGAGGAACAGAGGAGAAGTAGGATAAGGGTATGGCTAAAGGGTATACGAACTGGCCGTCTAGTACGTTCGGAACAGAGAGTAAAAGGAGCAGGTTTCTCGGCGAGATAGCATAGATTCAATGCATAGTGTACAGACAAAGGTAAGGTAGGATGTGAGTACATTGGAGGTAAACCTAGGCATTGAGTAATGATGAGAGAGATATAGTCTCTAGAGATGTTTAAACCAAGTGATGTCATTGCATATGTAGGAGGTGGAACAACGTGGTTGGTTAAGGCATATTGAGCAGGGCTAGAGGCTCTACAGTGAAATAAGACAGTAATCACTAACCAGGACAGTAATGGACGAGGCATATTGACATTAGAAAGAGGCATGTGTAGCCAAGTGAACATATGGGTCCAGTGAATGGTTGGGCTGACTGGGATTCAGACAGTTAAGCAGGCCGATGCTAACAAGCTAACAGTTAGTTGGCCGGGGCTAAACAAGCTAGCAGATAATAGACCGGGGCAAGCTAGCAGTTAGCAGACCGGGTTAGCAAGCAAGCAGTTAGCAGGGGCTAGCAAGTTAGCCTTTGGGGGACGTCGCATTGGGGGTAAGGTTGTTTTTGCCTCTTCATGTGGTGACGTCGATAGACCAGTCGTGGAATTAGTAGGGTTCCAAGTAGCTCTGGGTAGCTAGCAGGCCTAGCTGGTTAGCAAAATGGGCCTTCAGCGGGCGTCGCGCCTGAGGGGCCTGTTGGAGTCCTAGGGCAGATTATGTCGGTATTCCAGTCGTAGAGGATCGGCGGGGATCCGTGCCTCGTACCGGCTGTAGAAGGTGTCCAGAAGTAGTAGCCCAGGAGTAGGCTTCGGTGGTAGCACAGGAGCCCTGGCTGGGCTAGCTTCAGGCTAATTGGTGCTTGCTCTGGGATGGAAACGCTAGCCAGGAGTAGTCACCCGGGATTGCGGTTAGCTAGTTGCGAAGATTCAGATGAAAATGTTCAGTTTGCATTTGGAATCCGGGGATATGGGGGGATCCCATAGTAGATCTATTTGTTGTTCGAACTGGTGAGAGCTTTCCGAGCTAAACGTTAGCTGATGACCGCTAGCAATGGTTTGCTGACTGATAGCTGGTGGTTAGCTGGCTAGCTTCAGTTGAGGGATTCCAGATCCGAAGTAAATATAAATAATATTGAGAAAAAAAAAACAGATCCACGCCACATTGGGTGAGGCGGGTTGCAGGAGAGTATTTAGAAGTTGAGGTTTAGCAAAATAATATAAAGATATGCGAAGAAAAATATGTAAAACAATATGTACAAGGGACACGACAGGACAAAGACATCTGACTGCTACGCCATCTTGGATTTCTTTCTTATATGTAAGGGATGAATGCAGACGCTCTGTACATTATCTGGAAATGATGGACGATGTGGTAGGGATGACACGCTGCCTAGTATAAAGCCTATGTGTGTGTTATTTATTGTGTGACTCATCCTCTATTAAACATCACCTCCACTGATATGACAGGAGTCAGCTCTTATGACCAAATTCTGTCTCGTCTTTCAGCTTCAAGTCTGTCCCTGCGTGTTTGTCTGAATTCAAGAGGGAATTCAGTTCTTCCGTGTCAGTATTGTCAAGGGGCTGCAGTGTAATTACAGTCGATTAGATCTCTAAGGAAGTTAACAGCGATTTTACAGGTGAATGGATTTACCAGAGTTTACTCCGCAATTTTGTCTTTTGCTATTTTCTCATTCCTGACTGGGAAGGAAAGAAGGAGTCAAATCCAGGATAGTGTGATTGAGATTGCATGTAAGTTCACAGGCAGTACATTAGAGTAGGTCTACATGCAGTACTCAACAGTAGACCTATAGGCAGTACAGGACATTAGTCCTACAGGCAGTACTCAACAGTAGGCCTACAGGCAGTACAGGACAGTTGGTCTACAGGCAGTACAGGACAATAGGCCTACAGGCAGTACAGGACAATAGGCCTACAGGCAGTACAGGACAATAGGCCTACAGGCAGTACAGGAATCTAGGCCTACAGGACAATAGGCCTACAGGCAGTACTCAACATTAGGCCTACAGGCAGTACAGGACAGTTGGCCTACAGGCTGTACAGGACAATAGGCCTACATGCAGAACAGGACAGTAGGCCTCCAGGCAGTACAGGACAATAGGCCTACATGCAGAACAGGACAGTAGACCTACAGGCAGAACAGGACAGAAGGTCCTACAGGCAGTACAATACAGTACAGTAGACCTACAGGCAGAACAGGACAGTAGGTCCTACAGGCAGTACAATACAGTACAGTAGACCTGCAGGCGGTACAAAACAGTAGGCCTACATGCATTACAAAACAGTAGGCCTACAGGCATTACAAAACAGTAGACCTACAGGCGGTACAAAACAGTAGGCCTACATGCATTACAAAACAGTAGGCCTACATGCATTACAAAACAGTAGGCCTACAGGCAGTACAATACAGTAGTCCTACAGGCAGTAGAAGACAGTAGGCCAACAGGCAGCACAGGACAACAGGCCTACATGCAGTACAGGACAGTAGGCATACAGGCAGTACTCGACAGAAGGTCTACAGGCAGAACAGGACAGTAGATCTACAGGCAGTACAATACAGTACAGTAGGTCTAAAGGCAGTACAATACAGTAGGCATACATGCAGTACAATACAGTAGGTCTACAGGCAGTAAATTACACTATGCCTACAGGAAGTAGAAGACAGTGGGCCTACAGGCAGTACAGTACAGTAGGCCTGCAGGCAGTACGGAGGAGAACAGTATGTCTACAGGCAGTACAGTACAGTAGGTCTACAGGCAGTACAGGACAGTAGGCCTGCAGGTATTACTGGACAGTAGGCCTACAGGCAGTACAATACAGTAGATCTACAAGCAGTACAGGACAGTAGGCCTACAGGCAGTACAGGACAGTAGATCTACAGGCAGTACAATGCACCACAGTAGGCCTACAGGCAGACAGGACAGTAGGCCTACCGGTAATACTTGACAGTAGGCCTACAGGCAGTACAATACAGTAGGTCTACAGACAGTACTCGACAGTAGGTCTAAAGGCAGTACAATACACTACATTAGGTCTACAGGCAGTATAGGATAATAGGCCTACACGCAGTACAATACAGTAGTCCTACAGGCAGAAGAGGACAGTAGGCCAACAGACAGTACAGTACAGTAGGCCTACAGGCAGTACAGTACAGTACTGTAGGACCTACAGGCAGTACGGTTGAGTACAGTAGGCCTACAGGCAGTGCAATACAGTAGGTCTACATTCGGTCCGCCATTACAGGTGTGAGGAGTGTCAGAACAGAAATGACAAGATTATTTTGTAATGAAGTTATTCCATCAAATGGCTGTTTTATGCAATAGAATAAGGGGTTATTAGAACGCTCGTCTGTGCGTGTTCTACTGAGGATGGGCCTCTGGAAGATTTACGATGTCTTTGGTTGATACCGCATTCCAGAGCATGAGTTAATGTTTCTGTTCTATAAGGTACCAGGGAGAGATGACTCCAGAGCCAGACCCTGAACTACTGTCTGCTGTGAATTATAAGTATTATAAGTAAATATACAGGGGCATAGTGACATCATATGCCTGGTATTTGTATTTGTATTTGCTATTAAAGATCCACTTGGGTGCAGCTACTCTTCCTGGGGTTCATCAACATTAAGGCAGCTTATATACAATTTTAAACATTACATAACATTCCATAACACTTAACCCAATACATTTAGTGTGATCCCTCAGGCCACTACTCCACTAAATACATATTTACAATACAACATCCATGTGTGTGTGTAGAGTGTGTCTTAGCATGTGTATGTGTGTCTGTGCTTGCGTGTGTGTCTCTTCACAGTCCTTGCTGTTCCATAAGGTGTCTTTTAATCTGTTATTTAAATCTGATTCTACTGCTTGTATCAATTACCTGATGTAGTACTGTGAGCCTCCCATAGTCTGTTCTGGTCTTGGGGACTGTGATGAGAACTTTGGTGGCATGTCTTGTGGGGTGGACATGGGTGTCTGACCTGTGTGCTAGTAGTTCAAACAGACAGTTCGGTGCATTCAGCAAGTCAACACTTCTTACAAAAACAAGTAGTGATGAAGTCAACCTCTCCTCCACTTTGAGCCATGAGAGATTTACATACATATTATAAATGTTAGCTCTCAGTGTACTGTAAAGTGCCTTGCAAAAGTATTCAACCCTCTTGGCGTTTTTCCTATATTGTTGCATTACAACCTATAATTTAAATGGATTTGGATTTCATGTAATCGACATACACATATAGTCCAAATTGGAAGTGAAATGAAAAAAATAACTTGTTTAAAAAAATTCCACAAAATAAAAAACGGATAAGTGGTAAGTGCGTATATATTTACCCCCTTTGCTATGAAGACCCTAAATAAGATCTGGTGCAACCAATTACCTTCAGAGGTCACATAATTAATTAAATAAAGTCCACCTGTGTGCAATCTAAGTGTCACATGATCTGTCACATGACCTCAGTATATATACACCTATTCTGAAAGGCCCCAGAGTCTGCAACACCACTAAGCAAGGGGCACCACCAAGCAAGCGGTACCATGATTACCAAGGAGCTCTCCAAACAGGTCAGGGACAAAGTTGTGGAGAAGTACAGATCAGGGTTGAGATATAAAAAAATATCAGAAACTTTGAACATCCCAGCAAGCATCATTAAATCCATTATTAAAAAATTTAAAGAATATGGAACCACAACAAACCTGCCAAGAGATGGCCACCCACCAAAACTCACGGATCAGGCAAGGAGGGCATTAATCAGAGAGGCAACCAAGAGACCAAAGATAACCCTGAAGGAGCTGCAAAGCTCCACAGCGGAAATTGGAGTATCTGTCCATAGGACCACTTTAAGCCGTACACTCCAGGGAGCTGGGCTTTACGGAAGAGTAGCCAGAAAAAAATAAGCAAACACATTTGGTGTTCGCCAAAAGGCATGTGGGAGACTCCCCAAACATATGAAAGAATATACTCTGGTCAGATGAGACTCAAATTAAGCATTTTGGACATCAAGGAAAACGCAATGTCTGGCGCAAACCCAACACCTCTCACCACCTGAGAACGCCATCCCGAATCATGCTGTGGGGATGTTTTTCATCGGCAGAATTGAAGGAATGGATGGCTCTAAATACAGGGAAATTCTTGAGGGAAACCTGTTTCAGTCTTTCAGATTTGAGACCTGGACGGAGGTTCACCTTCCAGCAGGACAATGACCCTATGCATACTGCTAAAGCAACACTCGAGTGGTTTAAGGGGAAACATTTAAATGTCTTGGAATGGCCTAATCAAAGCCCAGACCTCAATCCAATTGAGAATCTGTGGTATGACTTAAAGATCGCTGTACACCATCCAACTTGAAGGAGCTGGAACAGTTGTGCCTTGAAGAATGGTAAAAAAATCCCAGTGGCTAGATGTGCCAAGATTATAGAGACATACCCCAAGAGACTGGCAGCGATAATTGCTGCAAAAGGTGGCTCTACAAAGTTTTTCTGTCTTATTTCTTGTTCGTTTCACACCAAAAGCATATTTTGCATCTTCAAAGTGGTAGGCATGTTGTGTAAATCAAATGATACAAACCATCCAAAAATCTATCTTAATTCCAGTTTGTAAAGCAACAAAATAGGAAAAATGCCATGGGGGTGAATACTTTTGCAAGCCACTGTATATTTAAAGTCCAGCCATGCTGCCCTGTTCTGAGCCAATTGTAATTTTCTGAGGTCCCTCTTTGTAGCACCTGACCACACGACTGAACAGTAGTCCAGGTGCGAAAAACAAGAGCCTGTAGGACCTGCCTTGTTGACAGTGTTGTTAAAAAGGCAGATCAGCGCTATATTGTAGACAGACTTCTCCCAGGTTTAGGGTTTAGTGAATGATCTGTCCCAAATACAATGCTTTTAGTTTTTGAAATATTTAGGACTAACTTATTCCTTGTCACCCATTCTGAAACAAACTGCATACCTTTGTTAAGCGTTGCAGTGATTTCACTCACTGTAGTAGCTGACTTGTATAGTGTTGAGTCATCCGCATACATAGACACACTGGCTTTAATCAAGGCCAGTGCCATGTCATTCGTAAAGTTTGTAAAAAGTAAGGGGCCTAGACAGCTGCCCTAGGGAATTCTTAATTCTACCTCTATTGTGTTGGAAAGGCTTCCATTAAATAACCCCCTCTGTGTTCTGTTAGACAGGAAACTCTTTATCCACAATATAGGGGCGGCAGGGTAGCCTAGTGGTTAGAGCGTTGGACTAGTAACCGGAAGGTTGCGAGTTCAAACCCCCGAGCTGACAAGGTACAAATCTGTCGTTCTGCCCCTGAACAGGCAGTTAACCCACTGTTCCCAGGCCGTCATTGAAAATAAGAATTGGTTCTTAACTGACTTGCCTGGTTAAATAAAGGTAAAATAAATAAAAATAGCAGGGGGTGTAAAGCCATAACACATGTTTTTCCGTCAGCAGAATATGGTCGATAATGTCAAAAGTCACACTGAATTTTAACAAAACAGCTCCCACAATCTTTTTATCATCTATTTCTCTCAGCCAATCATCAGTTATTTGTGTAAGTGCTGTGCTTGTTGAATGTCATTCTGTAGAAGTGTGCTGAAAGTCTGCTGTCAAAGTAATTACAATAAAATTGCAAACACTGTTTTTTCCAAAAGTTTATTAAGGGTTGGTAAAAGTCTGAGGTGTTGGCTATTTGAGCCAGTAAAAGGGGCTTTACTTTTCTTGGGTAGCAGAATACTTTTGCTTCCCTCCAGGCCTGAGGGCACACCGTTTCTAGTAGGCTTAGATTGAATATATAGTAAATAGGATTGGCAATATCATCAACTATTATCCTCAGTATTTTTCCATCCAATTTGTCATACTCCAGTGGATTGTCATTGTTGATAGACAATCATATTTTTTTTACTTCTTCCACACTCAATTTACAGAATTCAAAATTACCACGCTTGTCTTTCATCATTTGATCACTTATTCTTAGATATGTAGTGTCAGCCTTTGTTGCTGGAATGTCAAACAGGGACTAGAGGAAAAACAGGAGTACAGGAAAAACGCTGGTAGGCTTGACGAGACAAGGCGAACTGGAAACAGACAAACAGAGAACACAGATATAAATACACTGGGGAAAATGGGGAAGATGGGCAACACCTGAATGGGGGTGGAGATAAACACAAAATAAGTGAAACAGATCAGGGTGTGACAGAATGAGCCATCTGATTCAATGAATGACGGAGCTGAGTTTGCATTTTTGTCCAAAGTTTAATATAAGATGCTCCAAAGCTTTTTAACTATCATTCTTCATGCCATTTATCTTTGCTTCATAATATAGTTTCTTCGTCTTTTTATTTCAGTTTAGTCACATGATTTCTCAGTTTGCAGTACGTTTGCCAATCGGTTGTGCAGATAGACTTATTTGACATTCCTTTTGCCTCATACCTCTCAATAAAAATGTTAAATTCTTCATCAATCCACAGGGATTTAACCATTTTTACAGTCATTTTTTTCATTGATACAATGGGTGCATGCTTATCAGTAACTGGAATAAGCAATTTCATAAATGTGTCAAGTGCAGCGTCTGGTTGCTCCTCATTACACACCACAGACCAACAAATATGATTACATTAACAACATAGGAATCACTACAAAACGTATTGTATAACCTCTTATACACTATTTTAGGACCAGCCTTTGGAACTTTGGTTTTCCCTGATATGGCCACTATATTGTAATCACTACATCTGATAGATTTGTATACTGCTTTAAAGCAGTATTATGCAGCATTAGTAAAGATGTGATCAATACATGTTGATGATTTCATTCCTGTGCTGTTTGTATCTATGCTGGGAGGTTGACTGATAACCTGAACCAGGTTGCAGGCATTAGTTACATTTGTAAAACTTTTTATTGAGTGGGCAGCTTGAAGAAAGTCAATCAACATTTAAATCACCAAGGAAATACCTCTCTGTTGATGTCACATACATTATCGAGCATTTCACACGTGAAAAGGGCTTCAGGAACGGGTTTCAGGGCGTTAGCCATATTACTTCAATATTATTTAACTTGAGTTCCTCTCTAAGTTTTACAGGAATGTGGTTCTGAATATTTGGCATTTCTGTCTTTTACGTAGATGTTATAACCATGTATCGCTACCACTGTGTCATCAAAGGTATTATCTAAGTGAGTTTCAGAGATTGTCAGAATATGAATGTCATCTGTTACTAGAAAATTATTGATTTAATTAACCTTGTTTCTTAAGATACATATGTTAAAGTGGGCTATTTTGTAGCACTTTTCTGAGATTTTTTATTGTTTTCATTGCTTTACTGGGAAGCTTAGCAGAAGTAGACATGCTCATGTTACTTCTGTTAGTGCAGTGTGCTAACTCAGTGCTAACAGTATAACTCTGGTTCATAGGCACATGATACTTCATACAATAGCTGTAGGATCAGCAGAGGCATTCAGGGCAGTTAGAGAGACATCAATTAGGTTACTTACATTGTGTCTTCCAACACCCCTGGGATAATGTACATTTGCTGAAGCATTATGAGAACTCAGCGACACAATGGTAGGGATTACCTGAGCTGGGCTTGGGTCATTGATAAGTCACTGTCTCAACGCATTCTTAAAAAGCTGTGAGTGGATCCAGGAACCTAAATGATTTGGGTGGATCCCATCCTCCTTATAAAACAAGCTTTGTTTCGAGAAGGTATCAACATTTTCAATTAAGTGTTACACCCACAGAATTGCAATACTCTCCTAGCCAGTTATGGGGAGCTAAAAGTCTGCTGAAATGTTCACTGCCAAAGGGCACAGGGACAGATAGTAGACACAGTTCGTTAAAATCCATCTTCAGCTGTTCTAAGCTGCCCTTCATAATGCCATTGTATCCGAAATGAACTATGATGGACACAATTTCCTGATGCAAGTTTAAAATGTTTGGGAGCAGCTTATTTATGGCTGTACTCGTGCTCCTGGATATCACACATTTTTTTGCTCCAGAGACTGAGACATTTCTCACCATTGAACTGCCCAATACAACAGCCAGAGAAGGGGATGGAGAAATATTCCCATTCTTACCCCTCACACAATTCGTTGAACCTTTCACGGGCCTACGAGAAGCAGGATAGCATATGGCCGCTGCTCCCGGCGATAGGTCCAGACTTCCCACTGCATGCAGTGCCCCGTCAGATCCAGAGAGAGGGAAAGGAGCCAAACTCGATGATGAAGCCACTGCTGGAGTCAGCGTAGTTGGGGTCTTCACAGCCGTTGCAGACACAGGCAATCCCAGAGAGGATGGCGCAGGTAGATCAGGCACCAGTGCGGTAAAGCTTTTCCTTATTTATGTCAATTAGCAGACACCCCAGTCCGCTTCGCAGCATGCCGCTGCCTTAAGTTTCAACGACTTGTGTAATGGACCAGAGCTGATTGGAACAATCCTCTTACTGTTCTCTGCCACTACAAGATGGAGGAGCAAAAGCAGATGGAGACGACTTCCTTGGCAGGCTAGTTCCAGGTAGCACAGGCCAATCGGATAGGGACAGATGACAAGGCAGGGGTAAATCCATCAGGAGTGGAGAATGAGAAATTTCCAATTTGAGTTTTCCCAATAAGTTCACGCAAGATTGACATTTGCCACCTCATTCCTGTAATCCTCAGAAAACAAACAATTCCCTCATTGGAACTCAATATTGTCCCAGACAAGAGCGTAATAAACACAGATTCAACAGCGCTGGAAACGTTTGTTAGCTATTCCAGGCGAAGTGGGCTCTGTTGCAACCTAGCGAGCAAGCTGGCAAGTTGGTAGCAGGTGTTGCCACAAAAACTTATGAAGAAAATAAAACTAAATAAACTTTGGAAACAACAGGCTGAATCAACAGGTTCAGGAGGTATCCAAGACATGACAGGAGATTGTGGAGTTTGTGAAGTTACGTAGCATGCCGATATAAAGAACTCAATGACAGCATAAATTTGGGGGCAGCAGGTAGCCTTGTGGTTGGGCTAGTAAGTAAGGTTGCTAGATCGAATCCCCAAGCTGACAAGGTAAAAATCAGTAATTTGTCACATCCTGACCGTAGTTCTTTTTTATGTCTCTATTTTGGTTTGGTCAGGGCGTGAGTTGGGGTGGGCATTCTATGGTTTTCATTCTATGTTTTGTTCTGTGTGTTGTATTTCTATGTGTTTGGCCTGGTATGGTTCCCAATCAGAGGCAGCTGTCAATCGTTGTCTCTGATTGAGAACCATACTTAGGTAGCCTGTTCCCACCTGTGTTTGTGGGTAGTTGTTTTCGGTCTCTGCACCAGACAGAACTGTTTCGTGTTGGTCTATTTTTGTTATTTTGTCTTAGTGTTCTGAGTTAAAATAAATATTAACATGGATACTTACCATGTTTTGGTCCGATCTTGACTACTCTTCATCAGACGAAGAGGATCGTTACATCATTTTGCCCCTGAACAAGGCAGTCAACCCACTGTTCCTATGCCGTCATTGTAAATAAGAATGTTCTTAACTGACTTGCCTAGTAAAATAAAGGTTCATTAAAATAAAGATGCAGTCTGTAACTTCTTTGTCCTCTAGGGTCAAAGGACAAAGTCTATTCTGAAACAAAACCACACATTCATGCAGGCGCGCACAAACACATTCCAATGCTTATGTCTATGACGTACCATAACACAAATACATACAATAAAGCCTGTTTTAGAATCTCTTCCCTCTTGTTGTCCGTCTTATTGGCGGAATCCCCTTTTACATCATGGCATCCCTTCGCCCCCGCCAGTCTTAGCAATCACCTCAACTTATCCTGTTGTCATCCTGTCCGCTGTTGTCCTGCTGCTCACCAAGGGACACATTAGCCTTGCTTGATTGGCATGGCTGGTATATTTTACCCTGCACTCTGAGAGAAGTAAACAGTGAGAGCACATAGCAACAGAATCTAACAATTAGAACCTAGCAAACGGTGGGGCATGGAAGCGAGCCTGTATCGTGCCATCAGGCTTAACCCACTTGAAGGGAATTATAACATGGCTATCACGTCCTGAACTTAGAGACACGTTTTTTCTCTCTATTTGGTTAGGTCAGGGTGTGATTTGGGTGGGCATTCTATGTTTTCTATTTCTTTGTTTTTGGCCGCATGTGATTCCCAATCAGAGGCAGCTGTCTATCGTTGTCTCTGATTGTCTCTGATTGGGAATCATATTTAGGCAGCCTTTTTTCGGAGTGTTTGTGTGTGCCACGGTTGCGTCACGTTCGGTTTCTGTTTAGCTGTTTTTTTTTTTGTTAAAGTTTCACTTTATTAAAGATGTGGAATTACATGCACGCTGCACCTTGGCTCATCAATGACAGGGAGTTTGAAGACAGTGAACGTGACAGTGGCTCATATTGCGAGGATTCCTACACTATTATTGAACTGATTAATCGTACGATTATGATTGTGAGCTTAGTAAAAGTATGTATTTTACTATTAATATGGGATGCGTTGCATCCTAGGCCCTACAGATCAAACATAGTAGCTAAGCTCAGGTAAACCCTAAGATAAAGATAAAGCATTCCTTTGAATTTGACTTAGAACACATAATTTTCCCAGTGCTGGCCTCTAGACTACTAAACCATACCCCTTGTGTGAATATTTATATGTCCTTCTGAGCAGCATGAGGTAACATTGGACCTTTCACTCACTCCTGAGCACATTTTGTGAAATTCTCTAGCCTGGTCCCAGAACTGTTTGTGCAACATAAAATGGTCATTGTCATGCCAAATGAGTTGGCAAGAAAGCAGAAACAGATCTGGGAGCAGGCTAGAAATTCTCTCCTCACATTCTTTGACAACATACTAAGCCACCCAGGGCCTTTGACAGCGTACTAAGCCATCCAGGGCCTTTGACAGCGTACTAAGCCATCCAGGGCCTTTGACAGCATACTAAGCCACCCAGGGCCTTTGAAAGCATACTAAGCCACCCAGGGCCTTTGACAACATACTAAGCCACCCAGGGCCTTTGACAACATACTAAGCCATCCAGGGCCTTTGACAACATACTAAGCCATCCAAGGCCTTTGACAACATACTAAGCCCTCCAGGGCCTTTGACAACATACTAAGCCACCCAGGGCCTTTGACAACATACTAAGCTGTCCAGGGCCTTTGACAACATACTAAGCCATCCAGGGCCTTTGACAGCATACTAAGCCATCCAGGGCCTTTGACAGCATACTAAGCCACCCAGGGCCTTTGACAACATACTAAGCCACCCAGGGCATTTTACAGCATACTAAGCCACCCAGGGCCTTTAACAGCTTACTAAGCCACCCAGGGCATTTTACAGCATACTAAGCCACCCAGGGCATTTTACAGCATACTAAGCCACCCAGGGCCTTTGACAACATACTAAGCCACCCAGGGCCTTTTACAGCATACTAAGCCACTCAGGGCCTTTGACAACGTACTAAGCCATCTAGAGCCCTTGTTGGATTCAGACAACACAATGCTTGCATAATTTAAACAGCACTGGCAGGAGACAGCTCCCTGCAGACAGTTGTATTTCCTACATTTTCAATGATGCCACAGTTGCCGTTTTTTTTAGATGGTAGATGTGATGGAAAGGAGGTTGACAAAACTGTATGAAAGAAGATGGGTGCTTCTTAGGACCTCTTTAACAAGGACAGTAATCATTTTAAGCCTGAACACTTTCCTCTAATTATATTTTTCAGTGACATAATGTAATGTATTTGTGGAAATTGCATTTGATTATTGCCCAAAACGAAACAAACCCTATATTAGCTCATTATTAGTCAGGCTATTTGACCTTTTGAACTATTTGAACAACCATTTTTTTACCTCACTTTATTCATATTTACAGCACCAGTCAAAAGTTTGGACACACCTACTCTTTCAAGGGGTTTTCTTTATTTTTATGATGTTCTACATTGTAGAATAATAGTGATGACATCAAAACTATGAAATAACACATATGGAATCATGTAGTAACCAAAAAAGTGTTAAACAAATCTAAATATATTTTCTATTTAAGATTCTTCAAAAGTAGCCACACTTTGCATTCATGACAACTGTGCAAACTCTTGGCACTCTCAACCAGCTTGATGAGGTAGTCACCTGGAATGCATTTCAATCAACAGATGTGCCTTGTTGAAAGTTAATTTGTGGAATTTCTTTCCTTCTTAATGCGTTTGAGCCAATCAGTTGTGTTATGACCAGGAAGGGGTGGTATACAGAAGATAGCCCTATTTGGTAAAAGACCAAGTCCATATTATGGCAAGAACAGCTCAAATAAACAAAGAGAAATGACAGTCCATCATTACTGTAAGACACGAAGGTCAGTCAATCCGGAACATTTCTAAAACTTTGAAAGTTTCTTCAAGTGCAATTGCAAAAACCAGCAAGTGCTGTGATGAAACTGGCTCTCATGAGGACCGCCACAGGAAAGGAAGACCCACAGTTACCTTTGCTGCAGAGTTCATTAGAGTTACCAGCCTCAGAAATTGCATCCCAAATAAATGCTTCAGTAGTGTTCAAGTAACAGACACATCTCAACATCAACTGTTCAGAGGAGACGGCGTGAATCAGGCCTTCATGGTCTAATTGCTGCAAAGTAACCACTACTAAAGGACACCAATAATAAGAAGAGACACGTTTGGGCCAAGAAACATGAGCAATGTATATTGGACCAGTGGAAATCTGTCCTTTGGTGTGATGAGACCAAATTTGCGATTATTGGTTCTAACCGAGTAGGTGAATGGATGATCTCCACGTGTGTAGTTCTCACCGTGAAGCATGGTAAAGGAGACGTGATGGTGCGTTGCTGGTGACACTGTCAGTGATTTATTTAGAAGTCAAGGCTACCACATTATTCTGCAGTGATATGCCATCCCATCTGGTTTGCGCTTAGTGGGACTATCATTTAGTTTTCAACATGACAATGACCCAACACACCTCCAGGCTGTGTAAGGGCTATTTGACCAAGAAGGAGAGTGATGGAGTGCTGCATCAGATGACCTGGCCTCCACAATCACCTGACCTCAACCCAATTGAGATGGTTTTGGATGAGTTGGACTGCAGAGTGAAGGAAAAGCAGCCAACAAGTGCTCAGCATATGTGGGAACTCCTTCAAGACTGCTGTAAAAGCATTTTAGTTTAAGCTGGTTGAGAGAATGTCAAGAGTGTGCAAAGCTGTCATCAAGGCAAAGGGTGGCTACTTTGAAGAATCTAAAATAGAAAATGTATTTTTATTAACACTTGTTTTGGTTACTACATGATTCCATGTGTGCTATTTCATAGTTATTTCATAGTAATATCTTCACTATTATTCTACAATGCAGAAAATAGTAAAAATAAAGAAAAACCTGTGAATGAGTAGGTGTGTCCAAACGTTTGACTGGTACTGTATGTAAACAATGTGATGTATGGTCGTAAAAAAAACGACTTAATTCATCTTAAAATTTGAAATCCTTTTAAAATATCTCTACTTGTCAAGTGAGGACTGCCTTTACTTGCATCTTTCTATAGCTGTCTGTCTGGATGGACTGTCCTTCCTCAGGGACCTGTTTGTCCTCTGACTCCCTCGCCACAACGCTCTGCAGGATGCTGTGGGCTCTGTATGATGATGTCATCACAGCTGGAGTTCATTGATTGACAGCTCGCCATTCTCTCTCGCGACCTGCTAAGACAGAGAGTTTGGACTTATGGAGTCTGAATGTTAAGAATCAGCATTCACTTTGTGGGGGAATGGATGGGGAATGGATCGATTTAAGGTGGTATTTAATAACAAATGGGAGTGTGTCATTTCAACAACACTTGATTCTTTATCCTGTGGCAGACGACTCAATACTGCTTCTTTCCATGAGCTCCTACGAAAAACAAAAACAAACAACCAAAACATTTTTGGCAGTAATATTGGGTAGTAATTCTTATCCTGAAATGTTTTTATAACAATTTCAGAAAAATAGGTAACTGTTACTTGACATTCTACCCTAATACCATATCACACCTATGGTGCAAGACTAATGCAGTTGTTTTCCTAACAGGAAGATAGGCATAACTACTTGACAGCGTCATGACCTCTCGGTGTGGAATGCCTTCATCTGAGCATACCAGACTCGTTTAACTAAGACGGGATGCTAAATAACAGGAATGGTGTGAATGGGTATTGTTCCTGTATTCCCTAGTGACCCCAACATGAGCACATTTTTCACATGCCACTGCCTTGCCAAGTGTTTGTAACGTGAGCCCTGGAGAGACGGACAGAACACAGAGAAGAGAGAGGGGGGGGTGGGGGGAGAGAGAGAGAGAGAGAGATAGAGGGGGGAGAGAGAGAGGGGGGGGAGAGAGAGAGGGGGGGGGAGGGCGAGAGAGAGAGAGTGAGTGAGAGGGGAAGAGAGAGAGGGGGAGAGAGAGAGAGAGGGGGGGAGAGGGCGAGAGAGAGAGAGAGAGAGAGAGAGAGAGAGAGAGAGAGAGAGAGAGAGCTGTGAGGGAAGGAGGGGAATAGGGAATATCTGTTACCCAGTCTGGGTATCTATTGCTGCTGCTATAGATCTGTTTCAATGGCATATACAGTGCCCTCCTGAATTATTTGCAACCTTTGAAAAGATGTCGTTGTTTATCAGCTTGATTTTGCACTCAACAAATCAAAAGGATTCTAACCTGAGTTAAAATTGTTTTATTATTTTATGCCAAATCATGCATCACAATTATATCCAATTATAAACAAGATGGCGTAGCAGTAAGATGTGTTTGTTTTTGTCCCGTGTAAATGTTCCGTTTTTTTTCCCCCCCGTTTTTTGTATACATTTCAATATATTTCAACCTCTTTTTTTCCATTTTCAGATAACATATACCTTCCTGCAACCCGCCTCACCCAATGTGGTACGGATCTGCTATTTTTTTTAGACCTTATAACTGGTACCTCCATCAGAAGATAGCCAGCTAATTAGCTACTAGCTATTTAGTCATTGTTAGCCACTGCTAGCGGTCTTTACCTTTAGCTCAGACACCAGCAGCTTTAGCCCGGATAGAACAATAATACCTGCCAGTCTGCACAGTGCGATATCAGCCCTGAGCATATCGGTCTGCTTTTTTTCCACTATATCACCGGATTCCTGCCACAAGCTCTAGACCATTACACCAGGTCATCGCAACTAGCTAGCTGCTACCGAGTGGCTATTGTGGCTAACGCCCTTTTCCAGAAGCATGCACCAGTTAGCCTCGAGCTAGCCTCGACCTAGGCCCATCTACCAGCTAGCAAACAAAGTACAGCAACTACAATACTTCTCTTGCCAATTGGCCTGGACCCTTTGTCGACATGGAGCCCCGCTGATCCATAACGACTGGTCTGCTGAAGTAATTAGGCCGATGTGCTCTCAACCGGTCTCTGCGTCGTGGATGTCGGTGAAGACCCATCTGCTAGCCCCAGCCCGCTAGCTTTTCTACGCTCGCCTAGCGTAGTAACGACTACCGAACGGCTCCCTGTTTCATCTATTGCTGCTCATGTGACCCTATGATCACTCGGCTACACAGCTGATGCCTGTTGGACTGTTCAGATACTTAATTTTGTTTATCTTTTGGCCCCAGTCTCGAACTCAGGCCCTATGTGTAGCTAACTGACTCTCTCTGCCCATTCATCGCCATATACCCGTTGTTGTTGTCTTAGTTGTTTACCCGTTGTTGTCTTACCCGTTGTTTTCTTAGTTCTCCCAATCAACACCTGTGATTGCTTTATGCCCCTCTCTCAGATCAAAATGCCTTGTATAGTGTTGTTTAGTGTAGCCCTCATTGTTTTATTTTACTGTGGAGCCCCTAGTCCCACTCAACATGCCTCAGATAGCTCTGTTGTTCCACCCCCCACACATGCGGAGACCACACCTAGCTTAACTGGCGCCTCCAGAGATGCAACCTCTCTCATCGTCACTCGATGCCTAGGTGTACCTCCACTGTACTTGCACCCTACCATACCCTTGTCTGTACATTATGCCCTGAATCTATCTTACCACGCCCAGATATCTGCACCTTTGATTCTCTGTTCCCAACACACTAGACAAACAGTTCTTATAGCCTTTAGCCGTACCCTCATCCAACTCTTCCTCTGTTCCTCTCGTGATGTGGAGGTTAATCCAGGCCCTGTGTGTCCCCAGGCGCTCTCATTTGTTGACTTCTGTAACCGTAAAAGCCTTGGGATCATGCATGTTAACATCAGAAACCTCCTCCCTAAGTTTGTTTTACTCACTGCTTTAGCACACTCTGCCCACCCTGATGTCCTAGCAGTGTCTGAATCCTGGCTTAGGAAGGCCACCAAAAATTCTGAAATTTCCATCCCCAATTACAAAATTTTTCATCAAGATAGAACTGTGAAAGGGGGCGGAGTTGCAATCTACTGTAGAGATAACCTGCAGGCAGAGCTCTGTCATAATATCCAGGTCTATGCCCAAACAGTTCGAGCTTCTGCTTTTAAAAACCCATCTCGCCAGAAGTAAGTCCCTCACTGTTGTTGCATGCTATAGACCCCCCTCAGCTCCCAGCTGTGCCCTGGACACCATATGTGAATTGATTGGCCACCATCTATCGTCAGAGTTCAAGCTGTTAGGTGAAGTAAACTGGGATATTCGTAACACCCCGGCAATCCTACAATCTAAACTAGATGCCCTCAATCTCACACAAATTATCAAGGAATTTACCAGGTGCAACGCCAAATCCGTAAACATGGGCACCCTCATCCTTACCAACTTGCCCTTTAAATACACCTCTGCTGTTTTCAACCAGGATCTCAGTGCTCACTGCTTCATTGCCTGCGTCTGATAAGGGTCCGCTGACAAAACACCAGCCCTCATCACTGTCAAATGCTCCCTAAAACACTTCTGCGAGGTGGCCTTTCTAATCGACCTGGCCCGGGAATCCTGGAAGGATATTGACCTCATCCAGTCAGCAGAGGATGCCTGGTTGTTCTTTAAAAGTGCTTTCCTCAACATCTTAACCTCAACATTTAAAAAGAAGTAGAACTAAGAACAGATATAGTCCTTGGTTCACTTCAGACTTGACTGCCCTTGACCAGCACAAAAACATCCTGTGGCATACTAGCATCGAATAGTCCCAGCGATATGCAACTTTTCAGGGAAGTCAGGAACCAATATATACAGTCAGTTAGGAAAGCAAAGGCTACCTTTTTCAAACATATACTTGCATCCTGCAGCACTAATTCCAAAAAGTTCTGGGACACTGTAAAGTCCATGGAGAATAAGAGCACCTACTCTCAGCTCTCCACTGCACTGAGGCTAGGAAACACTGTCACCACTGATAAATCCACGATAATCCTAAATTTCAATAAGCATTTCTCTACAGCTGGCCATGCTTTCCACCTGGCTACCCCAACCCCGGCCAACAGCTCTGCACCCCCCTCAGCAACTGGCCCAAGCCAGCCCCGCTTCTCCTTCACCCCAAATCCAGACAGGTGTTGTTCTGATAGCTGCAAAATCTGGAACCTTACAAATCAGCTGGGCTAGACAATCTGGACCCTTCCTAAAATCATCCGCCGCCATTATTGCAACCCCTATTACTAGTCTGTTCAACCTCTCTTTCGTATCGTCTGAGATTCCTAAAGATTGGAAAGCGGCCACAGCCATCCCCCTCTTCAAAGTGGGAGACACTCTAGACCGAAACTGTGACAGACCGACTCTTTTTTCTGTATATATCAATGATGTTGCTCTTGCTGCGGGTGATTGTTTGATCCACCTCTAAGCAGACGACACCATTCTGTATACATCCGGACCTTCTTTGGACACTGTGTTAACAGACCTCCAAACAAGCTTCAATGCTATACAAATCTCCTTCCGTGGCCTCCAACTGCTCTTACATGCTAGTAAAATTATATGCATGCTCTTCAACCAATCGCTGCCCGCACCCACTAGTATCACTACTCTGGATGGTTCCGACTTAGAATATGCGGACAACTAAAAATACCTAGGTATCTGGCTAGACTGTAAACTCTACCTCCAGACTCACATTAAGCATCTACAATCCAAAATTAAATCTAGAATCGGCTTCCTATTTCACAACAAAGACTCCTTCACTCACTCTGCCAAACATACCCTCGTAAAACTTACTATCCTACCGATCCTTGACATCATTTACAAAATAGCCTCCATCACTCTACTCAGCAAATTGGATGCAGTCTATCACAGTGCCATCCATTTTGTCACCAAAGCTCCATATACTACCCACCACTGCGACCTGTATGCTCTCATTGGCTGGTCCTCGCTACATATTCATCGCCAAACCCACTGGCTCCAGTTTGTCTATAACTGTCAGAGCAGCTCACAGATTACTGCACCTGTACATAGCCCACCTATAATTTAGCCCAAACAACTACCTCTTTCCCTACTGTATTTATTTTATTTATTTATTTTGCTCCTTTGCACCCCATTATTTTTATTTCTACTTTGCACATTCTTCCACTGCAAATCTACCATTCCAGTGTTTTACTTGCGATATTGTATTTATTTCACCACCATGGCCTTTTTTTGCCTTTACCTCCCTTATCTCACCTCATTTGCTCACATCGTATATATACTTGTTTATACTGTATTATTGACTGTATGTTTGTTTTACTCCATGTGTAACTCTGTGTCGTTGTATGTGTCGAACTGCTTTGCTTTATCTTGGCCAGGTCGCAATTGTAAATGAGAACTTGTTCTCAACTTGCCTACCTGGTTAAATAAAGGTGAAATAAAAAATAAAAAAATAGAATAAAAAGTCTTTGCTATGTAAAGCTCTGCCTTATCTCAGCTCACTGGTCACCATAGCAACACCCACCTGAAGCACGCGCTCTAGCAGGTATATTTCACTGGTCATCCCCAAAGCCAACACCTACTTTAGCCACCTTTCCTTCCAGTTCTCTGCTGCGAATTGCAAAAATCACTGAAGTTGGATCATTGTCCTCCTGGAAGAACCAACGACAACCTAGTCTAGCCTCCTGGCAGAGGCAGACAGGTTTTGGCCTAAAATCTCCTGGTACTTGATGGAGTCCATGATGCCCTGTATCCTAACAAGGTTTCCAGGGCCTTTGGAAGTAAAACAGCCCCACAACATCACAAATCCACACCATACTTCACAATGGGTAATAGGTTCTTTTCTGCCTGACCATTGCTCTTTTTCTGTTGTTTGTTGCCAAAAAGCTCTATTTCAGACCATAGAATCTCATTCCAATCAAATTTTCAATGACATTTAGCAAACTCCAGGTACATACATTTGTGGTTTGGTGTCAGCAGAGGCTTTCTTCTGGCAACCCTTTCAAATAACTTGTTGGCATGGAGGTGCTGTCTAATTGTAGTTTTGGAAACTTGTTGACCATGAGATGCAACCAACTTCTCCAATTCTACAATTGTGATCCTTAGAGATTTTTTTGCCACTTGAACTATCCTTCTCACTGTGTGTGGGGGCAAAATACCCTTGGGTCCTCTTCCAGACAGGTTCTTCCAGTTGTTTTACATTTCAAATTATTTTCCTAACAGTGGAGATTGGTATTTTCAGGCATTTAGCTATCTTTTTATAGCCATTGCCTTATTTGTGAAAGTCAACCTTTGTCTCATCCATTTTGATGGATGACTAAGGATATTTGAGCGTAAGATCAAGCTAATAAACAACAATAAAACATTTTCACAGCCTTTTTTGTTTATATTTACCTAGGCTGTACACTGCAGGTCACTGTGCTCTTGTGTTTGATCATATGCGCACTTTCAAGCCTAGGCGCCCCGCTAGCGGGACAACATCCGGTGGAACTGGAGGGTGCGCAATTCAAATACATAATCATAAAAATGATGGATATTAAACATTTAGGTATATGTATAAGTGTCAAATATCGGTTGAAAGCATATTTTTTTATTAATCTAACTGTCCGATTTACAGTAGCTATTACAGCGAAAACATGCCATGCGATTGTTTGAGGATCTTCCTCTGATTTGTCATCCACAGGGGCCCAGCTATAACATGTGTCATTTTGTTAGATAAAATCCTTCTTTATATCCCAAAAAGTCAGTTTAGCTGGCGCCATCGATTTGAGTAATCCACTCGTTCAACATGCAGAGAAAGGAATCCAAAAATCTACCCCTAAACTTTGTTTCATGTCTAAATATGTTTCTATTTACTCCTCAGATACCCTAAAATGTAATCAAACTATAATATTTCTCACAGAAAGAAGTATGTTCAATAGGAAACCGATTTTAGCACGTACGTCCTTTCTTCATGGCGTGCGCAAATACAAACTTCCAAGACTGTGTCCCTGTTCCTAATCTGATATTTCTTATTCGTTTTGGAAGTTTCAAGCCTGATACCTTGACTATAGACTGCTGACACCCTGTGGAAGCCATAGGAATTGCATCCTGGGAGCTAGAATTGAGTATTCCTTATACTTGCCATTGCCATTGTAAGAGCATGGTCTCTCTCTCAAAAAAATTCAGGTTGGTTTTTCTTTTTCTTTTTTTTCTCCTACCTTATCTATTTTAACATTTCTACAAACTTCAAAATGTTTTCTTTCCAATGGTACCAATTATATGCATATCCTGGCTTCAGGGCCTGAGCTACAGGCAGTTTACTTTGGACACATCATTCAGGCTGAAATTGAGAAAAAAGGGGCCTAGCCCGAAAAAGTTTTAATTGGCCAATGAATGACAAGTCATCTGGCCAATCATGTGATGTAAAGAAGGGCTCAATCAAACCCTTGCCCCAAGCCCCGTTGTCGATTAGGGGTAGTTTACGCATTTAAAGCTTCCTCTTATCCAGTACTTTCAGATCTGTGAGGAGCCTGAGGCTACTCTGTAAGAACAAACATTTTGTAGTTGCTGAGAAAACTGATCAAATCCTTAAATAAATAGAACATGAAAAAAATCCTGTGAAAAAAATACATTGTTTTTTAGACACCTGTGAACAAATCACATGAGAAAAATATCACACAAAAAAAATATAAACTCCTCACGAGTCAGACAACTGTCATATTTTTTTCACAGGTTTAATTTTCTGCTTTTTTTCCCTCCAAAGGTTTCTTTTCACCACTTCCAGCTACATCTGGTCTCCCATTCAGGACCCTGTTAAAGGCCGCTACAAGCTCCACTTCACTGATCTACGTGTGTGGGTGCACATGGGTGGAGTCGCTGTTTTAGCATCAGAAGCAAACCAGAAGTAGGATGGATGCAGGGTGCCATGTTGCTGGAATGAATGTGACAAATCTTGCAACTGGAAAAATGACAGCAAAAGCAACGGCCAGGGTAACAGCCAAAGACATGGAAAATTGAGGGAGGTGTTTTATTTTATCATGTTATCATACTTTATTTTCACTTAAAACTTTCCATTTACAAATAATTTGTTATTGCATTTTCGAAATTATTTAATTGTAATATTTCGTTTTTCTATCAATATATTTATGTTTATGTTTTGCTTTCTAAATCATTATTTTTATTTGCAATACTAAGAATTTTGTTCTCAACTTCAGAAGTTTTGCTTGATATTAATGGCAAAAAAGTAACTCACTCACTAGAAGAAA
The DNA here is from genome assembly GCF_045791955.1 of Oncorhynchus clarkii lewisi. Taxonomy (NCBI): domain Eukaryota; kingdom Metazoa; phylum Chordata; class Actinopteri; order Salmoniformes; family Salmonidae; genus Oncorhynchus; species Oncorhynchus clarkii. The sequence continues at coordinate 80,248,534 of NC_092149.1, forward strand.
AAAAAGTGTTATTGTCACATCCACTGGATAGGTGCAGTGAAATATATTGTTCCCCTGGAACAAATTAGGGTTAAGTGCCTTGCTCAAGGGCACATCGACCATTTTTTCACCTTGTTGGCTCTGGGTTTTGAACCAGCGACCTTTTGGTTACTGGCCCAACGCTCTAACTGCTAGGCTAAAGGTATTTAAAGTGTGAATACTCAATTGAAACATTAACGAAGTGTTTCCTCACCACAGTTTCAGTAAAAAGCTGATGGATGGGGCTGGAGAAATGCAACCACTCTCAAATTCATTCAATACACTTTGGATGCAAGGACCGACCATCCATGATATTAAAATTATATACTGAACAAAAATAGACGGGCAAAATGTGAAGTGTTGGTCCCTTGTTTCATGATCTGAAATAAAAGGTCCCAGTAATTTCCATAAGCACAAAAAGTTTATTTCTCACAAATGTGTTTACATCCCTGTTAGTGAGCGTTTCTCCTTTACCAAGATAATCCCTCCACCTGGCAGGTGTGACATATCAAGGATATGCAGTTTTGTCACACAACACAATGCCATAGATGTCTCAAGTTTTGAGGAAGCGTGCAATTGGCATGCTGAATGCAGGAATGTCCACCAGAGCTGTTTCCAGAGAATTTGATGTTAATTTCTCTAACGTAAGCTGCCTCCAACGTCATTTTAGAGAATTTGTGAGTACGTCCAAACGGCCTCACAACCGCAGACCACATGTACCCACGCCAGCCCAGGACCTCCACACCCGGCTTCTTCAGCGATGGGATCGTCTGAGACCAGCCATCCGGACAGCTGATGAGACTGTGGAGTATTTATGTCTGTAATAAAGCCCTTTTGTGTGAAAAAACTATTTTTTATTGGCTGGACCTGGCTCCGCAGTGGGTGGGCCTATAATCTCCCAGGCCCACTTTGTGCCCCTGACTAAGGATGTTTAGGATGTGTGTCACCTCATATTTATACCCCAGTGAAACAGGAAGTCATGGATGATCACTTATGAGTTCCCAAAGACTCAGATGAATTTCAAGAAGTTCAACCTCAATTGGAATTTACATCAACTAGATTTTGTTCATATGCCCAGACATGTGAAATCCATAGATTAGGGCCTAATTAATTTATTTCAATTGACTGATTACCTTATATGAATTGTAGCTCAGTAAAATCTATGAAATTATTGAATGTTGCGTTTATATTTTTATTTTATATTCAGTATAGTTTTAACCATGTTATGAGGCTATACGGCGGTTGTTTACGTTCACTTCGTTTACAAACATTGAAGTACAAAAGCTTCTATTTGAGGTTGTGATGGGGTACGTCAGTTGAACTAAGCTCATGAGGCATTTACAAGTTATATTCTTCAAGAATCAATAGGTACATATCATTCATTTCTAAGTCCAAAAATGTATGTAGGAACTAAGGATTGCCCCTTTAATTTGTCCCAGTGACATTGAACGTGATCCATTAATTAACCTGCCCCCCCAAAAATGTATTGTGTCCACTATTCATGTCCCGCAAAATTGTTCCCTTTATCCATAATTTGGGCTTTTTAGATGTGGTCGCTCTAATTCCACTCGTGGAAACATTGATACTGCAGTATGTGAACACGTTATTTTCATAAATTGAGAAGAATGACAGTTTTTCAACTCCAAATGTGAACATGCAATTCCACATGTGAAAGTGAGATTTTTACATGTGGAGTTTTCTTACATGTGAAAATGCAAATTAGATTTTCACTTAGGTGGAATTGCAATCTTATTAGTGACAATACATTTTCAAAACAATGCAGTTTTTCATGACTGTTTCATATGACTCTTCTTATTCGTTGCTGCTCATCTCAGCCAAGAGGCTGCAGCGGAGGGAAGCAGGCGAGAGAGTGTCGACTGACACAGTTTCAGAATCCAGGGAATTTAAAATCTGCATGCCCCGTGTGAATTGCAGCATCTTAACGATGCTTCCGAGAACTTGTCGAGCCCTCTAAATAGCATCGCCAGGCTTAGTAGGTCTCCAAAATAGTTCTCGCTTGAAAGTGGCAGTGAACTGGAGACAGTGGAAATCCCAGGCTCAGATGTCAAATCACTTCCTGTATTTTTGCCATGCCAGAGACGAAGCTGCCGAGTTGACTTAACTGCTGTCCAGAGGGTATACTATGTACCTGGTTTTATAAGTTATCGAAGTAACGGACATATGTCAAACAGACAGACAGGATCAAAGTTGCCTTGTGAACACCCTTCAAAGGAAGTCAACATGATTTATGGTCCGGCCATCATATGATTTCCACATGTTACAGCTGACTGACACATAAACACATTTCATCACATTCATGGATAGAACACACCAATGTTGCCCTGGTGTTTTTTCACCCTGTCAGAATGCTCTCCAATATTGACATGGCCTGGGAAAGAAACACGGAGCAGCTGTTTCTCATGCTGGTGCTGGGTTAGATGTTAGCACAACAAGATCTCCAGTTTTAGGTTCGCTGGTTCATTGCCCTCTCTCTCTCTGTACAGCTACAAGTGGTTCTACTTTCTATAATCTATCCTGCAGAGAAACAGTGATTAAAATGGTCATGGGCTTCCCGTAAACGGCAAGGCGTGCTTTGATGACGGGGATGTTTTGTGACTGGGCTCGTTTAACTTGTTACAGATCGTTACAGTCCCACACTAATCAGGACTCTGTTGTTTATGTCTGCTTTCTATTATTTGGTCCCATCAACAGCAAAGGCATTAAAGTCAAGGTGTTTTTATGACAAAGAAAAGTTTTCTTGAATAACATTATACTTCTAGTTCAAGACATTAACATCTTTCAGGGTTCGTATTATTATTATTTATTTGATGTACATTTTGCAGCTGGTATGCTCCTCTGTTTATTCTAAAAGGCAGGCCTATTTAAAAGGACAGGAAAAACATGGCCTCTCTCTGAGATTTTCGATTTATTAGGATCCCCATTGGCCGACGCCAATGGCAACAGCTGGTGTTACTGGAGTCCAGTATATAATGAAAAAATACATTACAGACAACAGACTTCACAATTTACATAAATTTAGAGAGTTGATAGAATCATGAGAAATGTCATGTGTGTCATTAGCAACAGCCGTGCAGACTATGAAACCACAACAGCCTACAGCTCCCTGTCAGAGATACTGGACAGTGGTGCCCCGGGTATGACTCTGGCGGGTCAAGCCCTTAGACCATGCCCTGTTTGCTTAGTCTGACATTTCTCATGTAAAACCCTCATCTCTTCCGTAACGCAAATGTATCGCTGTGGTACCTTGGGTCGATTCTTCAACTGTTCAAATAACGGGATACACTCCCCCGCTGTGATGATGTGTTTGGGATGCCATGTTTGCAGTTCAACACCTGTACAGCATGTGAAAAAAAAGTCAGAGCTGAATCTGGGTTTTGACACAAAGAATGTGTACAGGGGTACAGTATAGTAAGCTAATCTTCTGACTTCCGGCGCCGACAGAGATGGCCGCCTCGCTTCGCGTTCCTAGGAAACTATGGAGTATTTTTTTTTTTCGTGTTATTTCTTACATTGGTACCCCAGGTAATCTTAAGTTAAATTACATAGAGTCGGGAGGAACTACTGAATATAAGAGCAACGTCAACTCACTATCATTACGACCAGGAATACTACTTTCCCGAAGCGGATCCTGTGCTTTGCCCACCACCCAGGACAATGGATCGGATCCCAGCCATCGAACCAAAACAACGTCGCGGTAAAAGGGGCAGACGAGGCGGTCTTCTGGTCAGGCTCCGGAGACGGGCACATCGCGCACCGCTCCCGAGCATACTACTCGCCAATGTCCAGTCTCTTGACAACAAGGTTGATGAAATCCGAGCAAGGGTAGCATTCCAGAGAGACATCAGAGACTGTAACGTTCTTTGCTTTACGGAAACATGGCTCACTCGGACACGCTATCGGAGTCCATACAGCCAGCTGGTTTCTTCACGCATCGCGACGACAGAAACAAGCATCTTTCTGGTAAGAAGAGGGATGGGGGGGTATGCCTTACGATTAACGAGACGTGGTGTGATCATAACAACATACAGGAACTCAAGTCCTTCTGTTCACCTGACTTAGAATTCCTCACAATCAAATGTCGACAGCATAAACTATCAAGAGAATTCTCTTCAATTATAATCACAGCCACATATATTCCCCCCCAAGCAGACACATCGATGGCCCTGAACAAACTTTATTTGACTCCATGTAAACTGGAAACCACATATCCTGAGGCTGCATTCATTGTAGCTGGGGATTTTAACAAGGCTAATCTGAAAACAAGACTCCCTAAATTCTATCAGCATATCGATTGTGCTACCAGGGCTGGTAAAATCCTGGATCATTGTTATTCTAACCTCCGCGACGCATATAAGGCCCTCCCCCGCCCTCCTTTCAGAAAAGCTGACCACGACTCCATTTTGTTGCTCCCAGCCTATAAACAGAGACTAAAACAGGAAGCTCCCACTCAGGTCTGTTCAATGCTGGTCCAACCAATCTGATTCCACGCTATAAGACTGCTTCGATCACGTGGATTGGGATATGTTCCGCATTGCGTCCAACAACAACATTGACGAATAGACTGATTAGGTGAGCGAGTTCATTAGCAAGTGCATCGGCGATGTCGTACCCACAGCAACTATTAAAACATTCCAAAACCAGAAACCGTGGATTGATGGCAGCATTCGTGTAAAACTGAAAGCACGAACCATTGCTTTTAACCAGGGCAAGGTGACCGGAAACATGACCGAATACAAACAGTGTAGCTATTCCCTCCGCAAGGCAAATCAAATAAGCTAAGCGTCAGTATAGAGACAAAGTAGAGTTACAATTCAATGGCTCAGACACAAGAGGTATGTGGCAGGGTCTACAGTCAATCACGGATTACAAAAGAAAACCAGCTTCGTCGCGGACCAGGATGTCTTGCTCCCAGACAGACTAAATAACTTCTTTGCTCGCTTTGAGGACCATACTGTGCCACTGACATGCCACTGACATGACCCTCCTGTGGACTCTCCTTCACTGCAGCCGACGTGAGTAAAACATTTAAAAGTGTTAACCCTCTCAAGGCTGCAGGTCCAGACGGCATCCCCAGCCGCGTCCACAGAGCATACGCAGACCAGCTGGTTGGTGTGTTTATGGACATATTCAATCAATCCTTATCCCAGTCTGCTGTCCCCACATACATCAAGAGGTCCACCATTGTTCCTGTTCCCAATAAAGCTAAGGTAACTGAGCTAAACGATTACCTCCCCGTAGCACTCACTTCCTTCATCATGAAGTGCTTTGAGAGACTAGTCAAGGACCATATCACCTCCACCCTACCTGATACCCTAGACCCACTCCAATTTGCTTACTGCTCCAAAAGGTCCACATACGACGCAATCTCAACCACATTGCATACTGCCCTATCCCATCTGGACAAGAGGAATAAAAGAGGAATACCTATGTGAGAATGCTGTTCATCGACTACAGCTCACCATTTAACGCCATAGTACCATCCAAACTCATCATCAAGCTCAAGACCCCGGGTCTCGACCCCGCCCTGTGCAACTGGGTACTGGACTTCCTGACGGGCCGCCCCCAGGTGGTGAGGGTAGGTAACAACATCTCCACCTCACTGATCCTCAACATTGGGGCCCCACAAGGGTGCGATCTGAGCCCTCTCCTGTACTCCCTGTTCACCCACGACTGCGTGGCCATGCACGTCTCCATCTCAATCATCAAGTTTGCGGACGACACTACAGTGGTAGGCTTGATTACAACAACAACGAGACGGCCTACAGGGAGGAGGTGAGGGCCCTCGGAGTGTGGTGTCAGGAAAATAACCTCACACTCAACGCCAACAAAACAAAGGAGATGATCGTGAACTTCAGGAAACAGAGGGAGCACCCCCATATCCACATCAACGGGACAGTAGTGGAGAGGGTATTAAGTTTTAAGTTCCTTGGCGGACACATCACGGACGAACTGAATTGGTCCACCCACACAGACAGCGTGGTGAAGAAGGCGCAGCAGTGCCTCTTCAACCTCAGGAAGCTGAAGAAATTTGGCTTGTCACCAAAGCACTCACAAACTTCTACAGATGCACAATCAAGAGCATCCTGTCGGGCTGTTTCACCGCCTGGTACGGCAACTCCTCCGCCCACAACCGTAAGGCTCTCCAGAGGGTAGTGAGGTCTGCACAACGCGTCACCGGGGGCAAACTACCTGCCCTCCAGGACACCTACACCACCCGATGTCACAGGAAGGCCATGAAGATCATCAAGGACAACAACCACCCAAAGCCACTGCCTGTTCACCCCGCTATCATCCAGAAGGCGAGGTCAGTACAGGTGCATCTAAGCAGGGACAGAGAGAGTGAAAAACAGCTACTATCTCAAGGCCATCAGACTGTTAAACAGTCACACATTGAGTGGCTGCTGCCAACATACTGACTCAACTCCAGCCACTTTAATGGAAAATTGATGTAAAAAATGTATCATTAGCCACTTTAAACAATGCCACTTAATATAATGTTTACACACCCTACATTACTCATCTAATATGTATATACCGTGCTCTATACCATCTACTGCATCTTGCCATCTTTATGTAATACATGTATCACTAGCCACTTTAAACAATGACACTTTTATATGTTTACATACCCTACATTACTCATCTCATATGTATATACTGTACTCGATACCATCTACTGCATCTTGCCTATGCCGTTCTGTACCATCACTAATTCATATATCTTTATGTACATATTCTTTATCCCTTTACACTTGTGTGTATAAGGTAGTAGTTGTGGAATTGTTAGTTAGATTACTCGTTGGTTATTACTGCATTGTCGGAACTAGAAGGACAAGCATTTCACTACACTCGCATTAACATCTGCTAACCATGTTTATGTGACAAATAAAATGTTATTTTATTTGATTTGACTGACATCTGATTAAAACTAAATATATTTTTATAGTTGGCAAAATGTTTCTCAATATAATTCCAGCATCTTGGGGCTTTCATATTACATGATATCTTGTATCAGTGTTGTCACATCTCCAGTCGTTTTCATTTTCTGTATTACTACAACTGGAAAGCCAAACCCTTAATTGATTTGACAGATCACAAAAAGTAGGCCAGCCAGCAGTGGCTACAATAAGCTTTCACTTTACCTTGAAGGCACCTGAACAAATGCCAGTTGAAATGTTGCCACCAAACAGGCTAGATGGATCAGACCTAGTCTGCTCGCAGGTCAAGGAGAGTTCAGGATAGTACACCAGCAGAAGGCCATCATACCAGGAGCGCCCGGTAAGAGTGAAATAAACAAAAAGCTAATGTAGTGGCAAATACCAAAAGGTACAAGTTATCTGAAATTATCCCAAATACAGGTTGCCATACAAAAGTTTATCGGTTTGAATCTCACCCCACCCCTTAATTAAGTCTAAACCTAACCAATGAACATTTCTTAAACTCAACTAACCTTACTCGCCTAAACTGTGCCAATCACATTTCTGTCTCTGCGTTGTTATTTAAACACTGCACTTCTAATCTTCACTCACTTGTAGAATGTTAAACATGACTTAATCCACCTTTTAAAAACAATGCCATATCATATGATAATATATTATGATCAAGCTAATACAGACAGAGAGTGTTTCCCCACCTCACCTCAAGCCCTAGCACTTCTTTCCCCTTCAGGTTTCAGCACAGAGATGAAGCTAAATGATCTATTTGGTGGCTGCACACATCCAGGCAGACCTTTGTGTGCGTGCCGATTGAGCTCTTTTCATCTCTAAATCAGATGAAGTGGGACAGAGGCAGCGTTTCAAATGTCACTTTAATTGAGCAAAATAATGTTGTTAGGTCCCCCAAACAAGGAGCAATAAAAAGACTGCATTGTCTGTGGCAGAAGGTAGCCATCTGGAAAGAGACGATAACAAAGTCTATATTTTGTCTGCTGTGAACCCCTCTGACCTTTGTATAGTGCAGGATAACCTGGTTAAATAGCAGGCCTGGCTAGGGAAAAAGTGGTCAGTAATATGGGTAATTGGCTTTCATAGAGCAGGTGTGGGTGTTCTTATTTGGCCTTGAAAAGTTGTGCCTGCTTCTTTTCATGTACAATGTGTTCTGCTGTGACTACGTCGTTATGCCACCGCGTGATATAATAACATGCCTGATGATAAAGTCCCTGATGTTAATGCATAAATACAATGGGAATAAACACATTGTAACCTTTTGGCGGCTTATGGTTTTAACCTCACTGTAATCTGCAGGCTGATGTGCACAACCTGCACAGGACAACCTGCCAACATGCTATGACATATTACGCAATCTCATATGGGCCATCCCATTAGGGAACATTCTTGCTTCAGTGAAAGAGCAAGGCATGGGACCACCAGTGAGTACACTTTGTGGGAGCTATACATATATGGAGTTACGTATGCAAGACATCATCTCTACAGGGAGTTGAACATCAGAGCAAGTGAACAAGATGAATGTACAGTGTAGCCTACCGCATCGTGTGAATGTTCCATTTCCCACAGCATTTACCAGTTCCCAAGTGGCCTAAGATTAAATTAGTCTACGACTTCAAATATTGGCTCATTTAATACTATCTTCTACCCTTCTGCCTTCTGCTTGAATCCTGGAAACATGCACTTAAGAATGCTTGGCTTGATGCTCCATTCGTAGCCAGGCACTATGCCATTCATGTACTTTGGCTAGCTTTGGCTTTAATTCATGTACTTTGGCTAGCTGTGGCTTTCATTCATGTACTTTGGCTAGATGTGGCTTTCATTCATGTACTTTGGCTAGCTTTGGCTTTCATTCATGTACTTTGGCTAGCTAATACTCTTCAGTAATAAAAAATGCTTCACAAAATAATTTATAAGCAAGTGTCACTTGAGACACATTTGACAAAGCATCTGAGGTAAGGACCTACCTGTAGTACCCATGCAGTGTGATCCGGTCAGGTCAGAGAACAACATCCACACAAATATAGTATTATAGTAACAGTCAACAACAGTATGACTGTTACTATAAGTCCTGTCTTGTACCACATCACTCATGTCTGATAAATTGATACAAGTAGTTTTAAAGGTGCAGATTGCAGCTTCTATTTCCAGCCATTGCTTGCGTGTTGTTTTGGAAGACTGAATGGGGTGTGGGGTGTGGGGGAATACTGTAAGAACCTCCCAACCATAACCAATCACTTGCCTTGTACAGATCTGTACAACAAAAGATTCAATAGCTCATTAGGAACAGCTGTGCGATCGAATTACAGTTGTCTAACGTATTAATTCAGCTACAATGAGTGGCGATGCAAACTCAATGTATCAACACCTTTAACAAGAAACATGAGTGTAGAACAAATAGCTCAGTTCACTGAGGCATTATCACCAATTTAAGTCAAAAGTTAGTTTGGGTTTTTAAAAACAAACCATGAAACACTTGTTAATGAAAAGGTATTTTGGTCCCCCAAAAATATGACATGCCTTTTGAAGTTAGCATATTTATCGACCGGTACCCACAGGGTATGGATAAGGCTGTATGAATTAATGAGCTCTTGTCCATCCAACTGTATAGCTTTTGACAAAGTGAAATGAAGTGTGGATTATTATTGTGTGCAGTGCACAGGAACATTTGCTTAGGAAATTATCTATTCTACGCTGTTGTCAACCTAACGTCAATGTTAAAGGTTAAACTAACATCACTATTTTTACACTTCGGCAAGAGCATGCCCATACATGCCAATGCAGTGGTAACTACATGTCTGTTTACTTTAAAAGCTGCCAATTAGACCAATTAGCTTATTTGAGGAGTGTAATGGGATTTGAATAATGATAAAGGAACAGTGTCTTTACAGGGTGTCAAGAATGTTTCACTGTCTGCAGAGTATAGAAAAGAAAACAATGTAGCTATGTGCAGCTATTCACAATGTTGAACATTATAATGAATTATACGTAGTTCATAATGCACTACGATGAGTGATTAATGAGCATTCAAAGGCTTTCCTCTGTTTGTTTGGAGTTTACCACCCCTGAGGTCACAGACTGGTATAATTCACATCTGTACTTCTTTCCTCAAGTCGTAAGTGTCCATGGACAATTCGAAGACAAGCTTTCAAGGCTACACGGCTCACAATACTCTATTCTAAGTCATTCACATTTTTTATTTGAGAAAGTTTCTTACAATGGGATGACCGTCCTTTTCCATGCTGAAATTTGTGGATGACCATTTTGAGACATTATTCATTTTCATTAGGGTAATGTGATCCCTACACAATTTGATCGCATTTAATTTGTGGTCAATTTGTGACCTCACATCCAGCCCAGATGAAGAGTTGAGTGATTACATGTACTGACCATAGGGTAAAAGGAATGCCCAATACAGAATGTCTTAATTGGAGAGATTGTTATTATACAGGTGAAGTCGGAAGTTTACATACACTTAGGTTGGAGTCATTAAAACTTGTTTTTCAACCACTCCACAAATTTCTTGTGAACAAACTATATTTTTGGCAAGTCGGTTTGGACATCTACTTTGTGCATGACACAAGTCATTTTTCCAACAATAGTTTACAAACAGATTTTTTTCACTTGTGATACGTTGGATTATAACTCCAGTGGGTCAGAAGTTTACATACACTAAGTTAACTGTGCCTTTAAACAGCTTGGAAAATTCCAGAAAATGATGTCATGGATTTGGAAGCTTCTGATAGGCTAATTGACATCATTTGAGTCCCTTGGAGGTGTACCTGTGGATGTATTTCAAGGCCTACCTTCAAATTCAGTGCCTCTTGTCTTGACATCATGGGAAAATCAGAAGAAATCAGAAAAACAATTGTAGACCTCCATAAGTCTGGTTCATCCTTGGGAGCAATTTCCAAACGCCTGAATTTACTACGTTCTTCTGTACAAAAAATAGTATGCAAGTATAAACACCATGGGACCACAGAGACGTCATACCGCTCAGGAAGGAGACGCGTTCTGTCTCCTAGAGATGACGTGTGAAAAGTGCAAATCAATCCCAGAACAACTGCAAAGGACCTTGTGAAGATGCTGGAGGAAACCGGTTCAAAGTATCTATATCCACAGTAAAACGAGTCCTATATCGACATAACATGAATGGCCGCTCAGCAAGGAAAAAGCCACTGCTCCAAAACTGCCATAAAAAAGCCAGACTACGGTTTGCAACTGTACATGGGGACAAAGATCGTACTTTTTGGAGAAATGTCCTCTGGTCTGATGAAACAAAAATATATAATGACCATCGTTATGTTTGACTTGCAAGCCAAAGAACACCATCCCAACCGTGAAGCACGGGGTGGCAGCATCATGTTGTGGGGGTGCTCTGCTGCAGGAGAGACTGGTGCCCTTCACAAAATAGATGTCAAAGGCTGAGAAATAGCTTATGGTTGTGGATATTTGGTGTGTAGTTTTGCACTTTGAGTGAGAGGTTTCAAAAATTATGTGACATGAAAAGATTTTGTGTGTAAGCAGTTGGAAAAAACTGTAAAAGCAGCTGTCCTAAAGACAATTATACTCTTCTGTAATGCTTGCATCAACCAAGTGTTTAAACTCCACCAACTTGACTAGATCATCACATTTAAAAATGTTCAGGAGAGAATTCCAGGAGCTGAGTAACTAAAACTATTTCTACCATCACCTGTTCTCATTCTTGGTACTGTTAAAAGCAAATGAGAATGGGACTGTAATTTATATTAATTTACTGATCTGGTTAAAAAGAACAGAGATAGTGGTATTTTACCCAATATGGCCTTATAAATCAGTGTATACCAGTGATGAAGCATATGCATGGTCAATGATGACCAGCCAATGGCGCTGTAGAGATCACAATTATGTGTTAGTTTGATTGGTAATGAACCTGAGGGCTGCATGATATACTGAATCAAGTACTCTCAGGGTAGTGGTTGAGGCCTGCATATACTGTAACATCACTACAATCTAAAGCCGCCAGTAATGAACATCGTACCAGCTCCTTCCTGGCCAGAGAAAAATAAGCCTCATGCCCGTAATAAAAACCTATTCTCAGTTTGAGCTTGCTTATCAGGTTCTCCACATGAACAGTGAAGCTCAGCTTGTCATCCACCCACACTCCCAAATATTTGTACACTTTGACTTGCTATATAGTATGTCCAGCCAATGTAACAATGGCATGATTAGTAACATGCCTCGCATTTGAAAATACCATGCATTTTGTTTTACCCAAATTCAGGACCAGCTTCAAATCATACACATTCTGTTGTATGATGTTAAATGCTATTTGGGCATTTTCAAATGCTAACGATAAACTACTAGCACTTGAATAAAGAACAGTGTCACCTGCATAAAAATTATCATCTGCTGTTTCAATATGATCCCCAATGTTGTTGATATACAAAATGAACAACAGTGGGCCCAAAATGGAACACCTGAGCACAACTCTATGAACTCAGATTTACAGCCATCCACCATTACACATTATGTAAAATTGTATGGGTAATTTATAAACCAATCCAGAGCATGACCAGTAATTCCACAACATTTTTACCTTTGCACTAACACAGCATGGTCCACGGTGTCAAATACCTTGGACAAATCAATAAAGACAGACACACAATGTAACTTCTTGTCAAGAGCACAGTGGATGTCATTTAAAACCTTCAATGTTGCTGAAACAGTGGTGTGGCCAGACCTAAAACCTGATGGCATCCCATTTAAGATGTTGTTTTCTTGGAGGTTGGCCTTCAGCTGCCTACTAACTAAGGACTCCAGTACCCTAGACAGTACAGACAGTTGTGATATGGGTCGATAGTTGTCAAGTAGAGAAGGTTCTCCATCTTCCAGGAGAGGCTGTACAAAAGCAGATTTCCATAACTTGGGGATTTCCTTATCGTCAAGCGTGAGGTTAAAAATAGATGTTAAGGTGAGAACAATGATGTCTGCAGTTCGGTGTAGGAGACGATTCACACACTTCTGAACCAGAGAAGGATGAGAAGGAGAACCTGGCAAAGGAGTGCACTTTGGCTGAGTTGAATGTAAAAAACTATTATACTTGAGGTCATCAACAGTGTGTCGTGGAACTTACCACCAGGGACACCTGAAGTCAACATTCAATTAATCATTATTTATTATCAGCAGGTTCCAACAAACTTAATGCACCATAGTACACATCTGTCGGGAGCTCCGCCGGGGCAGTCCCGTTAGTTCTCTATTATACTGCTTACACAGACAAGTTATATTTTCATGATTTACAATATTCATTGTTCATCATTACTTCATCATTAACGTTTGGTTCATGCAGGTAACAGACCAATACCTCACAAGGCTTCTTCTCTCCAAGCTGAGACCTTGAAACTGAGACACCCCTTTCAGTCATCAAAGCAATGTTCTGGGCATACTGTCAAATTGCTTATACTGATATTGAGGATTCCTCCCAGGCAAAATCTATCAGTCACAGTCGAATTGGTTATTAGAAAAGCACTAACATAAAATTCTCCTTCACAAGTGCTTTAACAGCCAATCATCCTATTCCTCACCATATATCCTCTCTTTCCTCAGTTTCTTCTCTCTGACTTTGACAGCTCCTCAACCTGAACTGTCATCACAAAGCGGCAGGGGGATGCTTGAGAGAGAACCAAAGTCACGACAAACCCTCGAGGTAAGCAGTTACTGCCTGCGGTTCCCTTTGTCAATGTCAAAGCCAAGGGCAATCTTTACTGATGTTTGTGGCGGTATCTCACTGCAGGTTTGAAGTAGGCTATGCTAATGATGATCGACAATGAAGTTGAATCTGGCCACATTAATGCAATTGCACTGATAAAGCGTCACATGATATAGAGTCTTTATGTATGTGTTATGAATGACCGAAGGTGTCTGACTTTATAGAAAGTACAGCGTCACGTGATATAGAGTCTTTATGGATGTGTTATTAATGACCGAAGGTGTCTCACTTCAAGCTAAGTATTACAGGACTCTAAATAAAGTGTCAATAAATTGGTCATTAATGTTCTGCTGATTTCTGAAGGATCTCTCATGATCCACAGGTTACTGCAGGGTGAGAGAGCTATTTAAATAAGTAGATGGATCTGAAAAAGGTTGCGTTTGTGTGTATGTGTGTGTGTCAGAACCAAGATGATTTGGAGTAGTCCAATCAGGTATTCCTCTTCTGTTCCCATACTGGAGACCAGGGCTTGATTACAACCTGTTACAATGGTGCCAACATTTTGTGGCTGAACTTTCAGTGGGGGGAGTGGGTGAATGACTTGACTGGGCCCAGCACCGCGCGGTAATGTTCATTTTTGTTGTGTGCGTGTTTGTGTACTCTGTTCCAAAAGAAAGACACTTTCAATTTCTTTAAGTTTCTTTCATAAAGGTAAGTGTTACTGAGTGTAACGTCGTCCCCAGGCTATGGAACACACATCACATATAAGCCTGGGATATCAACCATTCAAAGTTGGCCTTAGTGGGAGTGATCATAGAATTCTATAGGAGTGACCTTACTGAGTAAACTATTTGTCATCGTCAACACTTAACACAGTCATAAAGTCACAATTATGGCTAAAGCCTGCTAATTTCTACAATTTGTCTTGTTAAAATGTGATTTTAAATCTAACCTTAACTAAAGACAGCCAAGCTTGATGCGTTTGTCCACCAGACCATTTGAGCGGAAGTGTCTTGGAATGAGATTAGGTGTTTTGTGACTAACATGACATCACGTATGCCAGCCTTCAGCACAACATGTCACCCTTTATAAAGCACATGTTTATATCATATTCGACATAGTGGGTTATGTCACATTTGACTATTGATTATGTCACACAGTTATGCCACATTTATCAATCCTGTATTAAGCAGGGCTCTCCAGAGGGTAGTGAGGTCTGCACAAAGCATCACCGGGGGCAAACTACTTACCCTCCAGGACACCTACAACACCCAATGTCACAGGAAGGCAAAAAATATCATCAAGGACAATAACCTCCCGAGCCACTACCTGTTCACCCCGCTTCCATCCAGAAGGCGAGGTCAGTACAGGTGCATCAAAGCTGGGACAGAGAGATTGAAAAACAGCTTCTATCTCAAGGCCATCAGACTGTTAACTAGCCATCACTAGCACAGTGAGGCGGCTACCCTACATACTACAGACTTGATATCATTGGCCACTTTAGTAAATGGAACACCAGTCACTTTAAGAATGCCAATTTAAGAATGATTACATATCTCACATTAGTGTACATACTTTATACTGTATCCTTCACTCTTTATTCTTTACTATCTATTGCATCTTAGTCGCTCTGTCACTGCTCATCCATATATGTTATACTTATATATTCTCATCCCATTCCTTTACAAGATTGTGTGTGTTAGGTTTTGTTGTGGAATTTGTTAGACATTAGGTTTTGTTGTGTAATTGTTAGATATTACCTTGTTAGATATTACAGCACTGTCGGATCTAGAAGCACAAGCATTTTGCTACACTCGCAATAATATCATTTTATTTTATTTTATTTGACATACGGTTATGGGGACTTTGTAACACATGTATGTAGTTCCTATGAAGGCATTATGGAGGGTTTGTGAAGCCTTTATAAGCTGTATGTCATTTAAAGCGGGACCAAAAATACAGTACATTACATTCTCAGTGAACCACTACAAGGCTGTTCCCACTAGAATAGTATGGAGCACAATGTGACCCGGAGGATTCTGTACGATCCAGACACATGTACTGTATCAGAAAATATATGACCCACTTCTGCTTCTCACATTTCCACACTATCCTCTCGGGGCACTTTAAACTCAGCATTTTGCTCGACATATGGAAGCTGGAATTCATCCTCCTGCAAACTGTATAGATACTGTACAGTCTCCAATACTTCCGTTGCGCTGTCTTAAGCTGTGAACAATTGGACTCTGTCTTTCATGCATGTCACAAGTTATCATCATTATGTGAAGGGGTTCATTTGGGATGGTTGGGCATGGGATACCCATCTTGACTTTCATTAGTTATTAGCTCTTGACCATATGGAAGTATCTTGGTTGTAAAGCAAGTGGATTGATTGTCTACAGTTTCAGAGACGTGCTTTAAGATATCAGATTCAGAGAAACATGAATATAATCACCACACATAGAGGAACCATGTGTTTATTCCAGGAAGGCTTCAGTGTACAAACCAAAGAAAGCATTTTGTCCCCCTGCGGCATTGGTCTTAGCTTGTTTTGGACCTTGTGATGTTCAAACTTGTTGGTAGAAATCTTCAGGGGGTTTCAGAGTGAGAAAACAGCTGAACGGATTGACTTCACTGAATACCTGCCAGTGAAATGGAAAGATAATTAATACCCACAATGGGAAAACATCCATCTCTTCCTTATTTCAACATGCTAGTCTTTTCATTCTCTAGGCATTTGTCATTTCAAATTTTAGTTATGGAATGTGATACTTCCGGCGCCGACAAAGATGGCCGCCTCGCTTCGCGTTCCTAGGAAACTATGCAGTTTTTTGTTTTTTTACGTGTTATTTCTTACATTAGTACCCCAGGTCATCTTAGGTTTCATCACATACAGTCGAGAAGAACTACTGAATATAAGATCAGCGTCAACTCACCATCAGTACGACCAAGAATACGCTTTTCGCGACGCGGATCCTGTGCTCTGCCTTACAAACAGGACAACGGAGTGGATCCCATGCAGCGACCCAAAAAAACGACTCCGAAAAAGAGGGAAACGAGGCGGTCTTCTGGTCAGACTCCGGAGACGGGCACACCGTGCACCATTCCCTAGCATTCTTCTTGCCAATGTCCAGTCTCTTGACAACAAGGTTGATGAAATCCGAGCAAGGGTAGCATTCCAGAGGGACATCAGAGACTGTAACGTTCTTTGCTTCACGGAAACGTGGCTTACTGGAGAGACGCTATCCGAAGCGGTGCAGCCAACAGGTTTCTCCACGCATCGCGCAGACAGGAAAAAACATCTTTCTGGTAAAAAGAGGGGCGGGGGCGTATGCCTTATGACTAACGTGACATGGTGTGATGAAAGAAACATACAAGAACTCAAATCCTTCTGTTCACCTGATTTAGAATTCCTCACAATAAAATGTAGACCGCATTATCTACCAAGAGAATTCTCTTCGATTATAATCACAGCCGTATATATCCCCCCCCAAGCAGACACATCGTTGGCTCTGAATGAACTTTATTTGACTCTTTGCAAACTGGAAACCATTTATCCGGAGGCTGCATTCATTGTAGCTGGGGATTTTAACAAGGCTAATCTGAAAACAAGACTCCCCAAATTTTATCAGCATATCGATTGCGCAACCAGGGGTGGAAAGACCTTGGATCATTGTTACTCTAACTTCCGCGACGCATATAAGGCCCTGCCCCGCCCCCCTTTCGGAAAAGCTGACCACGACTCCATTCTGTTGATCCCTGCCTACAGACAGAAACTAAAACAAGAGGCTCCCACGCTGAGGTCTGTCCAACGCTGGTCCGACCAAGCTGACTCCACACTCCAAGACTGCTTCCATCACGTGGACTGGGACATGTTTCGTATTGCGTCAGACAACAACATTGACGAATACGCTGATTCGGTGTGCGAGTTCATTAGAACGTGCGTTGAAGATGTCGTTCCCATAGCAACGATTAAAACATTCCCTAACCAGAAACCGTGGATTGATGGCAGCATTCGTGTGAAACTGAAAGCGCGAACCACTGCTTTTAATCAGGGCAAGGTGTCTGGTAACATGACCGAATACAAGCAGTGCAGCTATTCCCTCCGCAAGGCTATCAAACAAGCTAAGCGTCAGTACAGAGACAAAGTAGAATCTCAATTCAACGGCTCAGACACAAGAGGCATGTGGCAGGGTCTACAGTCAATCACGGACTACAGGAAGAAATCCAGCCCAGTCACGGACCAGGATGTCCTGCTCCCAGGCAGACTAAATAACTTTTTTGCCCGCTTTGAGGACAATACAGTGCCACTGACACGGCCTGCAACGAAAACTTGCGGTCTCTCCTTCACTGCAGCCGAGGTGAGTAAGACATTTAAACGTGTTAACCCTCGCAAGGCTGCAGGCCCAGACGGCATCCCCAGCCGCGCCCTCAGAGCATGCGCAGACCAGCTGGCCGGTGTGTTTACGGACATATTCAATCAATCCCTATACCAGTCTGCTGTTCCCACATGCTTCAAGAGGGCCACCATTGTTCCTGTTCCCAAGAAAGCTAAGGTAACTGAGCTAAACGACTACCGCCCCGTAGCACTCACTTCCGTCATCATGAAGTGCTTTGAGAGACTAGTCAAGGACCATATCACCTCCACCCTACCTGACACCCTAGACCCACTCCAATTTGCTTACCGCCCAAATAGGTCCACAGACGATGCAATCTCAACCACACTGCACACTGCCCTAACCCATCTGGACAAGAGGAATACCTATGTGAGAATGCTGTTCATTGACTACAGCTCGGCATTCAACACCATAGTACCCTCCAAGCTCGTCATCAAGCTCGAGACCCTGGGTCTCGACCCCGCCCTGTGCAACTGGGTACTGGACTTCCTGACGGGCCGCCCCCAGGTGGTGAGGGTAGGCAACAACATCTCCTCCCCGCTGATCCTCAACACTGGGGCCCCACAAGGGTGCGTTCTGAGCCCTCTCCTGTACTCCCTGTTCACCCACGACTGCGTGGCCACGCACGCCTCCAACTCAATCATCAAGTTTGCGGACGACACAACAGTGGTAGGCTTGATTACCAACAACGACGAGACGGCCTACAGGGAGGGGGTGAGGGCCCTCGGAGTGTGGTGTCAGGAAAATAACCTCACACTCAACGTCAACAAAACTAAGGAGATGATTGTGGACTTCAGGAAACAGCAGAGGGAACACCCCCCTATCCACATCGATGGAACAGTAGTGGAGAGGGTAGCAAGTTTTAAGTTCCTCGGCATACACATCACAGACAAACTGAATTGGTCCACTCACACAGACAGCATTGTGAAGAAGGCGCAGCAGCGACTCTTCAACCTCAGGAGGCTGAAGAAATTCGGCTTGTCACCAAAAGCACTCACAAACTTCTACAGATGCACAATCGAGAGCATCCTGGCGGGCTGTATCAACGCCTGGTACGGCAACTGCTCCGCCCTCAACCGTAAGGCTCTCCAGAGGGTAGTGAGGTCTGCACAACGCATCACCGGGGGCAAACTACCTGCCCTCCAGGACACCTACACCACCCGATGTCACAGGAAGGCCATAAAGATCATCAAGGACATCAACCACCCGAGCCACTGCCTGTTCACCCTGCTATCATCCAGAAGGCGAGGTCAGTACAGGTGCATCAAAGCTGGGACCGAGAGACTGAAAAACAGCTTCTATCTCAAGGCTATCAGACTGTTAAACAGCCACCACTAACATTGAGTGGCTGCTGCCAACACACTGACACTGACTCAACTCCAGCCACTTTAATAATGGGAATTGATGGGAAATGATGTAAATATATCAATAGCCACTTTAAACAATGCTACCTTATATAATGTTACTTACCCTACATTATTAATCTCATATGCATACGTATATACTGTACTCTATATCATCGACTGTATCCTTATGTAATACATGTATCACTAGCCACTTTAACTATGCCACTTTGTTTACATACTCATCTCATATGTATATACTGTACTCGATACCATCTACTGTATCTGCCTATGCTGCTCTGTACCATCACTCATTCATATATCCTTATGTACATATTCTTTATCCCCTCACACTGTGTACAAGACAGTAGTTTTGGAATTGTTAGTTAGATTACTTGTTGGTTATTACTGCATTGTCGGAACTAGAAGCACAAGCATTTCGCTACACCCGCATTAACATCTGCTAACCATGTGTATGTGACAAATAAAATTTGATTTGATTTGATTTGATTTTCAATTTCATGGTAAAGTTTGATTCCTGTACATGTCTCAGATCATTATACAAACTACTTTATTTTAGTTGATATAGGCACTTGGCACGTGTTCCAATGTAAGTCAATCATTATTTATAGTATCCTAATATCCTAATCCTAATAGTATTGACAGCGTTGTAATACAACTATTTTGGGGGAGACATATTTGCTAAAAGAGTTGCTTTCCAAAATGCTTCAGCTTTTGGCAGTTGGAGCCCGTAGAGAAACAGTGATAGGATGCATTTCCTCCCTGTGAATCAGACTTGGGTTCAAAAACTATTTGAAATATTTCCAAAAACTTGAAAAAAAATGAACCAATAGAAAAGTCCCAACATTCCAAACACAACCCGCATGGCTGGCTCAAGCAAATCTTCAAAAGACCTTTGAAAGATTACAAATAGTAGTTGAACCCAGGTCGGCTCTGAAGTGATTTGAGTCACTATATTTTATGGCAACCACCAACCTTTGACTGGTCCTATTGTGTGCTCCTCTCTGTCTATGACAGAGCCTAGCATTAAACAGGAAAAAGCATGACAAGGGTTCAGCTAGCACGTGTTGGAAGGTCAACACACTGCTTCATAGCTTCACTCAGAGGCAGGACCTCTGTGTCTTCATGGCGACACGGGTCCGGTGTTAACGTTGATTTAGACCACACATCCATTTTCATTTTTAGTCAATGGTGAGTTAGTATCAAACAGTTCATAATCACTTGTTCTGTTGACATTAATTGTTTGCCAATAATCTGACAATGATGCTTCATTATTGCTTCGTTGTTCTTTACCATGCAGAAACAATGGATTTGACAGCTATACTCATGTACTACATTCAGCCTCTTCTGTTGCTCATACGTTGCACCCCATTTGACAATGACCCCCCCCCCCCCCCCCCCCCCGTTTGAAATGAGGAACACATTAGAATTGGGAACATGTCAAAGACAGGAAAGAGATGATTACTGGGATATGAGAAAGCTGGAGCCACTCTGACAAGCACAGTAACCCATTATAACACATGAATAAAGCTGCTAGGAAGAGGTTTTATGAGGAGATATGTGTGACAATGGCAGCATTGTCACAAAGGTTGAGCGGGGGTGAATGAAAGAAAGCCGTTCCTGGAAATCTTGATTGGTGATGAAGTCCATAAGCGTTTCCCTGATTGCAGAGCTTCTACAAAGCAATTACGGGCATATTTTTAGTGCAGGCAGTGAAAGAGAGACATATTAATAGTGCTTTCTCCATGGTGATTTGGGGATGTCAGAGGAGTGAAGCCCAGTGGGATTGTATCACCACTACTAACAAGCCTTTCTTTAAACTCTGTTGAATTGTATTGTCTTTTCTTGTTTTAGTCATGTCAGATGTCAGAGCATTTTGAAATGTATTAATGAGAATGTCAACACGTCTGGGAAGATATTCATATTTTAGTTGTCGGTTCTGATGATGACATTAAACCAGAGACATGTTTTTCTTGTCACAAAGGACATCATTGCAAGACGTTTTGAGGTTAGGAAATGGTTGCACTCCTATATTACCCTAAACTATTCCAACATTGTATTCCCAGTGTAATATACACTCTGGGAGCAGTATTTGTCATTGTACTTTGTTGATTCAGTCTTTCTATATACTGTATATGGGGGGAGGGGGATGGAGGGTGATGGAGGGGAGGGGGAGGCAGAGGGGGAGGGGGGAAGGGGGGGAACAGAGGGGGGAGGGCAGAAAGGGGGAGGGGAGAAAGGGGGTGGGGGGGCGGGGGTGATGGAGGAAGACAGAGGGGGGGGGGGGGAAGGGGGGAAACAGGGGGTGAGACGGGGGGGGGGGGTCTAAGTCAGCAAGTAGCAAAGTCGATCTTATACAAATTATTCTAATAATTCTGTTAACATGGGGTCGAATGTTAACCTGAGATCTACACGGTTAATGTCTGACTTTGGCGTCGATGATGCATGACTGACAAGCCCATATTAAATAAATTCATTGCTAGTGTTAGAGATAGAGTTCTCTATGAAGTTGCCAAGGTACGTGGATCATTTCTTACTTTATATTTTGCAGAAACGATCCCTTTAGGCAAAAGATCAGTTCCCTGTGTAGCTGTCTGTCATTTCACTTGGGCAGACCTAAAAGCAACAGTAAATGAAATATACTCAATATGAGCTGTAAGCTATTAGGGAGACGTTCTGTGGCAAGGCATGAGGGATGGCATTTCCATTGAGCTGAGCCCTGCTCCTTAATGCCGTCTTCGGCCAATAAGCTGTTACAATATTTTTTTTAATGTTCTCACAATTCCATAGACGCTACATTTGACATAGAAAGTGTCATCTCCTTTTTTTCACATTGTTGGGATGTAGAATTCTAGTTTGCTCCAAACATTCTCAAATTAACTGTATTTCAGCTCTGTTGCGAAGCATGTTTTTTTTGTGTTTTTTTGTGATCAACTATGCCACATCCTGTATGCAAATTATTGTGGTTGGGAGTTTTCCTTCTTTCATGAGTCAGGAGTGGTCCGGGAAAAAAAACTGTTGTGAGTGGCGAGAAAAGGTCAGAGAGCGTGTAGTACCCGAGTGGTCACTCTCGGTCGGAGTCAAAGTCTGGGTCTCAAACCAGATTAACTCTGCCCAACGGTAGATGACCAGCCTGTCTGTGCCCAAAGACCTTATAACTAGCAATGCAACAAACAAAACAATGCAAGGACACCTAAACTTTAAGGACAGACAGACTGAATTTTGCAAACAAAAAATGATGAAATGTATTTTGTTGTGTCTGTTATGTCTGTTATGTATGTTGTGTCTGTTATGTCTTTGTTATGCCTGTTGCGTCTGTTACGCCCTTGTGTCTGGTGTGTCTGTTATGCGCGTTTTGTGTGCTGTGTCTGTTGTGTCTGTTGTGCTTTTGTCATGTGTGTTATGTTATGTCTGCTGTGTCTCTTATGTATGTTATGTCTGCTGTGTCTCTTATGTATGTTATGTCTGTTATGTATGTTGTGTCTGTTATGACGGTAATACATTTTGTTTCTGTTGTGTCTGTTGTGTCTGTTATGTATGCTGTGCCGGTTATGCCTTTAGTATGTATGTTAAGTCTGTTGTTTCTGTTGTGTCTGTTGTGTCTGCTAAACCTTGGTTACGTGTGTGTTGCCTTTGTTGTGTCTGTTATGTCTGTTGTGTATGCTGTGCCGGTTATGCCTTTGTTGTGTCTGTTGTGTCTGTTGTGCCGGTTATGCCTTTGTTGTGTCTGTTAGGTCTGCCTTGAATATTATGTATGTTATACCTGTTATACCTTTGTCGTGTCTGTTATGTCTGTTGTGTCTGTTATACATTTGATTTGTCTATTGTGTCTATTATATATGTTATACCTTGTGTCTGGTATGCCTTTTATGTATGCTATGCCTTTGTTATGTCTGTTATACACTGGTATGTCTGTTATGTCTGTTATACCTTTGTTATGTCTGGTGTGTCTGTTAAGGCTTTATTATGTCTCTTATGCCTTTGTCGTGTCCGTTATGTCGGTTGTGTCTGTTATGTATGTGGTTTCTTTGTTATGTCTGTTATGTCTGCTGTGTCTGTTATGCCTTTGTTATGTATGTTAAGTCTGTTGTTTCTGTTGTGTCTGTTATGCCTGTTATATCTTTGTTTTGTCGGTTGTGTATGTTATCCCTTTGTTGTGTCTGTTGTGTCTGTTATATCTTTGCTATATCTGTTATGTCTTTTCTACCTTTGTTGCGTCTGGTATGTCTGTTGTAGCTGTTATACCTGTGTTATGTATGTTATACATGTGTATACATGTGATACGTCTGTTATGTCGGCCTCCCGGGTGACGCAGTGGTTAAGGGCGCTGTACTGCAGCGGCAGCTGTGCCATCAGAGACTCTGGGTTCGCGCCCAGGCTCTGTCGTAACCGGCTGCGACCGGGAGGTCCATGGGGCGACGCACAATTGGCCTTGCGTCGTCCGGGTTAGGGAGGGCTTGGTCGGTAGGGATGTCCTTGTCTCATCGCGCACCAGCGACTCCTGTGGCGGGCCGGGCGCAGCGCACGCTAGCCAAGGTTGCCAGGTACACAGTGTTTCCTCCGGCACATTGGTGCGGCTGGCTTCCGGGTTGGATGCGTGCTGTGTTAAGAAGCAGTGCGGCTAGGTTGGGTTGTGTATCGGAGGATGCATGACTTTCAACCTTTGTCTCTCCCAAGCCCGTACGGGAGTTGTAGCGATGAGACAAGATAGTAACTACTAACAATTGGATACCACGAAATTGGGGAGAAAAAAGGGGGTAAAAAAAAAAAGTCTGTTGTGTCTGTTATATCCGTTATACATGTGATGTGTCGGTTGCGTATGTTATGCCTTTATTGTCGGTTATACATTTGTCGTGCCTGTTATGTCTGGCATGCCTTTGTTATGTCTGTTTTGTCTGGTATGTCTGTTATGCCGTTGTTATGTCTGTTGTGTCTGGTATGTCTGTTATGCCGTTGTTATGTCTGTTGTGTCTGGTATGTCTGTTATGCCGTTGTTATGTCTGTTGTGTCTGGTATGTCTGTTATGCCGTTGTTATGTCTGTTGTGTCTGGTGTGTCTGGTGTGTATTTATTATGTATGTTATGTCTGTTGTGGCTGTTATGCCTGTGTTATGCGTGTGTTGTGTCTGTTATGTCTGTTAAGACTTTGTTATATCTGTTATGCCTTTGCTGTGTCTGTTGTGTCTTCAACCCCTTAGTGAAAGCAGAATCATAGCCTACCAGACTTGTGCCCCGCCGACCAAAGAGAGAACCATAGAAATATAAAGTGTGGAAGTGATTCTCCCCCGTTTCTTTTTATTCAGTCGTGGTGAGAGAAATGACACAAACACTTGTCTGCCAGGGGGTAAGTGGATAGGGGGACGCACGTCACCCTGCCTTGTTGACAAGCTCAGGAAACTGATTTGAAGGAAGGAAGGAATTGTTCATGCATTTTTTTGGGGGGGGGGGGGGGCAAAGTGCTTTTTCAACTTTGAAGACGGGTAAACAAATAGCATTGTTAATGGGAGACCAGCCAAAAAAAAGAGCAAGGAAAACAACACAGGAAGGAGGTCATTGTGTTGCTGGCTTTCTTCCTACAATATAAAATCAAATAAGACATTGTATTTGTCACGTGTGCCGAATACAACAGTGAAATGCTTACTTCAAAGTCCTTAACCAAGAATGCAGTTTTAAAAAGTAACTAAGAAAAATGTGCTAATTAAACAAAAGGAGAAATTGTAAGAATAGAATAAAATCAATTTGCAGGGGTACGTGTCAGTCGAGGTAATTGAGGTAAAAATGTACATGTAGGTAGGGGTCAAGTGACTATTTATAAATAATAAACAGAGAATAGCAGTGTATGTGAAGAGTGTGAAGGAATGTGAACGTGTGTGTGTTTATGTGTGTGTGTGTGTGTGTGTGTGTGTGTATGTGTGCGTGTGTGTGTGTGTGTGTGTGTTTTATGTGTGTGTATTTGTACGTGTGGGTGTGTGTGTGTGTGGCATCAATATGCATGTGTGTGTGTTTTGTGTGTGTTATGTGTGTGTGTGTGTGTGTGTGTGTGTGTGTGTGTGTGTGTGTGTGTGTGTGTGTGTGTGTGTGTGTGTGTGTGTGGCTTCAATAGGCATGTGTGTGTGTGTTTTGTGTGTGTGTGTGCGTGCGTGCGTGCGCAAATAGTCTGGGTAGCCATTTTATTAACTGTTCAACAGTCTTATGCCTTGGGGGGAAGAAGCTGTTGAGCAGCCTTTTGGTCCCAGACTTTGCGCTCCGGTATGACTTAGGTGGCTGGAGTCTTTGACAATTTTTAAGGCCTTCCTCTGATATCTTTCCTTTTTAAAGACCTAATCCAGATGACACACAGTCAGGCCATAATGATGAAAGGAGGTAGCCTCACATATTTTCCTGATTCCTTTTCTATTTCATTTGTATCGACACTTTACTTTGCACAGGCCCATAAGGTCACAGTGAAATTGTGAGCGTGAAAGAACATAAGCTGACCTAGGCAAAACGCCATTTTGACAATGAAGGTCTCAGTGGTCACCGAGGAGACTTTTGGTGTTGAACTCTATAGGCCTATGTGTTTCATTTATCAGGAATACCAACTCTGGTTGGTTAATGAATCCAGACTGCTTGAATAACTGGGACTTAAATTCACATATAAGAGTAAATAGCTCATGTTTCAGCTTCAGAGGTTAATGCCTGAATAAATAGCTCATGTTTTAGCTTTAGGGGTTAATGTAAGTATAAATGATGCACTACACTATGGGCTTTCTGGTATGTATGTGTTCCATACCATTCCTTTCATTCAATTCCAGCCATTACTATGAGCCCTCTCAATGAAGGTACCACCAGCCACCTGTGGACCATACATTGATGCTATTTATTCCCCATGGTGAACCTTAGCTGCTTTAGTAAATATGTCCTCATGTGTGCTCCGCTTGACTCCATTGTGTGTGTAAAGGTTATATTTGCCAACTGTGTCAATTTCTTTTCCTGAAATATACCATCAGTGTCAGTGTTTCCAACGTGAGTGGAAGCACCTGTAATGTCCTCCACAGTTTCCGAGGAAGCCACATGTGTAACAGAGTGAGGAGATATTAATGACAAAGGACATTCATACAATGCCATCCTTCATATGTTGGAGATGGAAAATCTCCGAAAGGAAGAGTCTAATACATTGACCATGCTGGGGCCCAACTTCCTCCTGGAAAGTACTCAATCTATTTTATGACTATTGTATATCATCAAAACAATGATATTATAGCTGTCAGGGATGCCAAATGCTATTTTTGCTTGGATTAAATAGAGACGACTGTTATACATTGTAAGGACCACACATCTACAACTCATGCTGAAAAGATCTTTGATGAAAATGTTATTGAACAATCAGCTTATTTTTGTATTTTTATTTCACGTTTATTTAACTAGGCAAGTCAGTTAAGAACAAATTCTTATTTACAATGACGGCCTAGGAACAGTGGGTTTCCTTGGTCAGGGGCAGAACAACAGATTTTTACCTTGTCAGCTCGGGGATTCTATCCAGCAACCTTTCGGTTACTGGCCCTATGCTCTAACCACTAGGCTACCTGCGCCCCCTATTTGCCCCACTGTTGACCTCATCCCTGTGCAGTGACAGTTTAGTCTGTTATCATCCTTATCCTTTACTATCTGAAATCAGTATTATAAAGTGCATTCGGAAAGTATTCAGACCCCTTGACTTTATCCAAAAATGGTTTAGTCACAGTATTATTCTAAAATTGATTACGTTTTTTTTTTTCTCACGTCAATCGACACACAATACCCCATTATGATGTAGCAAAAACTGTTTTTAGAAATGTTAGCAACTTTTAAATAAATAATTATCACATTTACATAAATATTCAGACTTCTTAATCAGTACTTTTTTGAAGCACCTTTGGCAGAGATTACAGCCTCGAGTCTTCTTGGGTATGATGCTACAAGCTTGGCACACCTGCATTTGAGGAGTTTCTCCCATTCATAATCACAGACAGCTTAAACAATGTTAAACAGATGTGCTATTCTCTTGCCAGACTGTGGGGTTTCATCCCTGTCAATCATACTGTGACAGTTGCACTTGCAGCCATGTCTGAACTGTCAAATCAAGAAGCATGGATGCAGAAAAAGGTCATGAATATCACTGGCTTTCAATAAATTCCCTGGTAATCCTGAAATCCTGGTTGGAGGACTCCTGGAATCAGGAAAAAATAAGCAGGAAATTTGTAAGCCTCCATCCAGGATTTCTGGAAAACCAGGGACTATATTCAGTGGCGATTTTAGCATGTAAATATTGGTGGGGAAAACACATTTTTGGGGGGGATGCATGCCAGCAAAGCCACTACACTACACAACACTAAACAGTACATTAAATGCCCTATAACGGTGACAAACGTAGCCCACCTACATAAGGGCCTACATAAAGCTGACCCACCAGCAGAGTCCCAACACCTTACCACTGCTACACCTGGCGATCAGCAGAGCCTTGTCGGCCAGCGAAACAGTTAATTCAGCCTCATTTACTGGCTTTTAACAAAATATAGCTAATATGGCTGATTGCTTAAACAAATGTGGTTTCTACTGACAATTGAGATGTTTGAACTCTGACCTAAGGGGATGATGAGCGCATAAGAGGAAATCCGTCATTTCATTTTTTTTCACCTTTATTTAACCAGGTAGGCTAGTTGAGAATAAGTTATTATTTACAACTGCGACCTGGCCAAGAATAAAGCAAAGCAGTTCGACACATACAACAATTCAGAGTTACACATGGAATAAACAAACATACATAAATTAAGACATTAACGAGCTAGCTAGGAAGGTCAATATAACTATTTGTTCAGAGCATTTTAAATATTCAACAGCAACAGAATTCAGAACATGGGCCGTTCTTACAATATTCTCCCTGTACACCAAGTCAGAACCGGAGGATAAATAAAGGGGGCATATAAGCAGACAATGAAAGGCCTTCCAACATTTGATGATTACATTTCTACATGTGCACCACCAAGTCAGAACTTTCTTAGCTACAGTATACTCATCTCCCTGGCATATTACATAATTTATGCAGCAGCATACAATATATTTTTGGACTCACTTGAACTTGATTTTGTTATCAAAGTTTGTCATTCTCTGGATTTATGGTGCTTTAAAGACAACTGGGAACTCGGGAAAAAAGCAAGGTTGAATAATGATGACATCCGTGATCTTTGAGTCTTACTCTAGAAGAGGCCCAAGTTCCGACTAACAATTCAGAGTTGGATGACCATTCAAAATGTATTTTGCCAGTTGGAGCTCATTTTTTCAGGGTTCCCAGTTGTCTTGAACTCACTGAAGTCAGATTTCCCAGTTCCGGGTTCAGTTGTTTTGATCAGAAAATCATGCTGGATTTACAGCTAGGCCAATGTTGAATGTTGATAATTTAAACTTGGAAAAGAGACCCTTAAACCCAAAATTGTAACCACACACCCACTCCACTGAATAGCAGGCTAGTGATTGCTTTGAAATGCTTTCAGTTAGCCACTGATTCCTTCCGACTCTCTCATTGTTGAATTTGCGATTTCCAACTTGCTGTGTAATGATCATGTCCAATGGCCGATGAGCATCGATACGTTTTCTCTATAGTATCTCTTCATTATTTATCTTCATATGACAAGGATTAAAAATGATTTGTGTCACGTTCTGACCTTGATTTCCGTTGTTTTGTATTTGTTTGGTATGGTCAGGGCGTGAGTTGGGTGGGCAGTCTATGTTTGTTTTTCTATGTTTTGGGGCATTTCTGTTTTCGGCCTAGTATGGTTCTCAATCAGAGGCAGGTGTCATTAGTTGTCTCTGATTGAGAATCATACTTAGGTAGCCTGGGTTTCACTGTGTGTTTGTGGGTGATTGTTCCTGTCACTGTGTTTGTTGTCACAGGATAGGCTGTATAGGTTTTTCACGTTCCGTTTGTTGTTTTGTAGATTTAAGTTATTTCATGTATCGTTCATTTTCCATTAAAGAACATGAGTAACCACCACGCTGCTTTTTGGTCCGCTTCTCCTTCTACAGACGAACGTCGTTACAATTTGCAAGTAGATTGACGACTTGATTCATGATGATGACTGCTAGCTAAGATTTTCGAAGTATGATATTGATATGATCAGTCCAATCAAATCTACTGTAGATATAACGTGATTTGCTTTCATTTTATCTGTGGCCAATGACCTTGAGCCTTCTTGGATGGGCACATCTAATGTAACTCTATGGCAGCACCCATTGGGCTTCAATTTTGTAGCTCTACCCTTAGATTTGGCAGTGACTTAGAGTCCCCATGAGTGACAGAACACTGAGCCAATCATGGCACAACTAGAGAACATTACCAACCACTAACATTACCTCCGTATGTTCTGCTAGCTGCCCCACAACCACCACCACAATAAGCACTGAGCTAGGCTGAAACACTCGCATTTTGGAGCTGCCTTACTCAAGAAAGCAAAAAAGAGACCATGTTTGTTTGGAGGCTTTATTAACTCAATGATTTATTTAGATTTTTTTTATTTGTTTGCAAACTGATATGTGACACAAATGAATGCCAAAATATTATGCATTTTTATTAATTTTTTTGCTAAAAATGTTGGGCTCAAAACAGGCTCTGCCTCAGCTGTCCTGAATGTCGGTTCACCACTGAATGTATTGAATGTTCCCAGAATGTTGTAACTTGGATAACATCTATGAGAAGTGACCTCATTTATTAGTCATTCATAATAACAGAACATTCAGGGAACTGAACTAAAATCACGGAGAACATTCAAAGAACATTAAAAAAAAAACATAGCCAACGATCATAACCAAAGGTGACAAGCAACATTCAGAAAATGTAGTAAAAAATCATGGATAACATTCAAGAACATAGCCAAAGATCAGGAAGAACAATCTGAGAAATGTTGGAGGACATTGGAGTGAATGTTGGAGAACAATGTTGGGGAACATTCAGAGAACCTATCAAAAGATGATGGAAAACATTTTGAGAATGTAGCCAAAGATCACAGTGAAAATTCTGGGAATGTAGCCAGTGGGCAGAGAAGTGAAGGGCCTCTCCCTGGGTCAGCAGCCATCTTCTCTGGAGACTATTACAGAGGGCAATTTACATCTGCTTTACACTCCCTCTAAAGCTGTATGGAAATCCCATTGAATGAACTGTGACTAGTTAACATGTGAAAGAAGGAGATGTTGGACTCCCATACAATAAGTACTGTAGGAACAACGACAGTGTAACACGCCTTTGTGGGTTCAAACCCGGGTCTACCAGCCTGTAGGTGGACCTGATAACCACTGCTCCAATAAAGGTTTCAGTATCTTAGTATTATTACCTATAATTACCTAAGACAATATCAACAATTGGCCATGATATAGAAAACACAGCCTTAAATCAAAAATCTAATCAAATCAAAGTTTAGTGGTCGTGTACACAGATTTTGCAGGTGTTATGGCAGGTGTAGCGAAGTGCTTATGTTCTTAATAAGTAAAGAAATCCCAATTCCTCAAGGTTTTCATTTCATTAATGCTTTTGATATTGAACTAGCACTAGTTCAGTCCCCTGTCTCATTAAATCAAATAACATTTTAAATTATGAGAAGTGCGATCCTGCTGCTCTGTGCAATTATTATCCCTGCTCTGACAGTATTTTTTGCCCTTCTCTTCCAACTTTATTCATCTAGAAATAGCTCTGGCCTACTAATGAGGCTCTTTCTGTCTCAGGCTTCATTTGGCACAGCACAGAGACTCAGCTGGCTATCCCCCGCAGGTTCACTAGACTTGTCATAAAATTTGATTTCAGATTCCTCTGTGTCATCCTCTGGAAATGAAGCTTGATCCCAGATTCCTCTGTGTCATCCTCTGGAAATGAAGCTTGATCCCAGATTCCTCTGTGTCATCCTCTGGACACAAAGTTTGTTTACAGATGACCCCTCCTCTATGATATCCTCAGAAAACGAAGCTTGATTCCAGATTCCCCCTCCTCTGTGTCATCCTCTGGACACGATTCCTGGGTTCCAGATTCCTCTGTGTCATCCTCTGGACACGATTCCTGGGTTCCAGATTCCTCTGTGTCATCCTCTGGACACGATTCCTGGGTTCCAGATTCCTCTGTGTCATCCTCTGGACACGATTCCTGGGTTCCAGATTCATCTGTGTCATCCTCTGGACACGATTCCTGGGTTCCAGATTCCTCTGTGTCATCCTCTGGACACGATTCCTGGGTTCCAGATTCATCTGTGTCATCCTCTGGACACGATTCCTGGGTTCCAGAAAGAAAAAATGCATGTTAAAGAAAAAATGCATCAGGCGTTCCTCGCAAAACCCCCAGATAACGAATTCAAAAAGTCACTCGCACATCTGAGCTCTTCGTGCAGGTGAATATGACGTAACTTAAAATAACTGCCGTTGATAGTTTCACAGTTTTTATGTCACACTTACGTGTCGGCTCCAGACAAGGGGGCAAGAGAAGGAAAGGAGGAAAGAGAAAGAAAGGGGATTCAAGCCTCTTCAAGACTCTTGCACTTCTCAGTCTGCAATGCCCTGTCATGGACGATAACACCATTGACGATAATACCATGGAGGATAACATCATGGGTGGTAGTCATGGAGGAAAACATCATGGAGGATAACACCTAAAACCCTGACAAACTTTTACAGATACACAATCGAGAGCATCTTGTCAGGCTGTGTCACCGCCTGGTATGGCAACTGTACCGCACTCAACCGCAAGGCCCTCCAGGGGTGGTGCGGTCTGCACAACGCATCCCTGTGGGCAAACAACCTGCCCTCCAAGACACCTACAGCACCTGATGTCACAGGAAGGCCAAAAAGATCATCAAGGACAACAACCACCCGAGCCACTGCCTGTTCACCCCGCTACCATCTAGAAGGCGAGGTCAGTACAGGTGCATCAAATCTGGGACCATGAGACTGAAAAACAGCTTCTATCTCAAGGCCATCAAACTGCTTAACAGCAATCACTAACTCAGAGAGGCTGCTGCCTACATAGAGACTCATATCACTGGCCACTTTAATAAATTAATCGCTAGTCACTTTAAACAACGTCACTTTAATAATGTTAACAAATCTTACATTATTCTTCTCATATGTATATACTGTACGCTATACTGTACCAATTGCACCTTGCCTATGCTGCTCGGCCATCGCTCATCCATATATTTATATGTACATATTCTTATTCCATCCCTGCAGATTTGTGTGTTTTAGGTAGTTGTTGAGGACTTGTTAGATTACTTGTTAGATATTAGTGCACTGTCGGAACTAGAAGCACATGCATTTCGCTACACTCGCCTTAACAACTGCTAACCATGTGTGTATGTAACCAATACAATTGTATTTTATTTGATTTGGAGGATAACCCAATGGAAGATAACATCATGGAGGATATCATGGAGGATAACACCATGGAGAATTATATCATGGGTGCTGGCCATGGAGGATGACATCATGGAGGATAACATCGTGGAGGATAACACCATGGAGGATAACATTGTGGAAGATAACACCATGGAGGATAACATTGTGGAGGATAACACTATGTAGGATAACACCGTGGAGGATAACATCGTGGAGGATAACATCGTGGAGGATAACACCATGGAGGATAACATTGTGGAAGATAACACCGTGGAGGATAACATTGTGGAGGATAACACTATGGAGGATAACATTGTGGAGGATAACACCATGGAGGATAACACCGTGGAGGATAACACCATGGAGAATAACATTATGGAGGATAACACAGTGGAGGATAACACAGTGGAGGATAACACCATGGAGGATAACATTATGGAAGATAACACCGTGGAGGATAACACCGTGGAGGATAACACCATGGAGGATAACACCATGGACGATTACATTATGGAGGATAACATCATGGAATATAACATCATTTGATGGTGGTGGTGGTGTGGGGAGGTTCACTGAGGTTTTCCTCATAAGTGATTGAATCTGGACACATTGGCAGGCATGTTCAGTCTCACTGTGAATGGGGGAAAAAACTGTTAAAACACGGACACTGACAGCGCAAGCAGACTGACAGAGAGTCCCACTGAACCCATCGTTGTTCTAAGAAAAGAAGGACAAATGGGAGCAGTGGTCGCTCTGTTCCAAATGGTCACAGACAGATTAATCTTGCCACATGTAAGAAGTTTCCATGGGGCCTTCCCACCACAAACCACTGGGACGGCTAATTTCGGTTAACACGAACCCAACACACCCCTCTTCCTTCCCCTTCCCCAGTTGATCTGATACTACAAAAGGGAGGGGTGGGGGACAACAATTTCTTGCTCCACAGAACACTCTTCACTCAGTTCCCTGTTGCGCTGTAGGATATTGTAAATACCTAACCCTTAGGGCAGATGTTGTGCAAATCCCGGTCGCTCTCTGTTATGCACATTACCTTAGGGATGGCTTGGCAGCCATACTAGACTCTTGCTAAGAGAGGGAGGGGGTACGGTCCACATTTTAGGACAACCTCAGCCTCACGTAAGGCGAAGCTGACGATGTCCTAAAATGTACACTGTAAAGGAGAGGGGAGTAAGCTCAGAATGACTCTGTAAAATGCCTATTTTTCCCTTCAGCTCCTCCTTGTCCTTCCTGCCCAATCCCTTGTAACTGCTAACTCCTTGAGGACACTGGGCAGTCTCCTTCACTTAGCCACCACACCCTTGGTGTGCAGGAATTCAGGAACACTTTCACAGAAAATGTGTTGTCTAGCGAAAGCACTCTGACCTCTCCACCTCAGTGCTGTTAGATTTTCCATTTGGTCCTCGCCCTACCTCGCCTTTGTAGTCTTTGTAGTCCTCAACTCATGTTTCCATTGCATTCGCTGATAATAGCCCACAAAATGTAATCAGTGGTCATGGTTTTCTGCTCTCCAAGTGTTAGTTGGTGCATGTCGTTCTAGTCTAGACATAGTTCAATTTAACATTTCAGATAAAGCTATGAGGTATCTATTTTTGAAACCTTGGATTTTCACATACAGTCAATTGCAAATGTAATAAATATAATAAAATGTTCTAGAAGACTACTGTGTTGCCTGACTCTGGTTGGACCAGGCCTGAGAAATAACATGGAATCTAAAACTGCTCTTTAGGTTTGAGAGGTCAAGGTTCATCCTTGGGCCCACCACTGCCCCTTTATGGTGTTTGGCAGGCTCTCCACAACCAGACAGTAAACTGTGTGATCCCACATTCCACCCTTTCCCAGAGCCTAGATGTATTGGGCAGGGGCAGAACAATGGCAGGAAATAGACAAAGATTACATTTTGTTCCTAGAGGTGGAAACTTATTTCGGAGGAACACCTAACTGAAAAGGGATGCCACTCAAATCAAGCCCAGAATGCGAGGCAACCAGAATGTCCTAAAGCTAACAGTGGATCAAATGAAGGATCCTGTACTAAGCACTCCCAGTGTGCTCTTTTTCTCCACTCCTTCATTGACGAAGATTTAAAAACATGGAAAGCAATACGAAGGATGCCTTCCAGGAATATGCTTTCACCTGTAGAAGGGCAAGAATAATCTGTATCCTGAATATGCAGTGTGTATCATGAATGCAGTCTCTGCAAACCTGGAACATTCCCTTTAAATTTCAATTGCCCTGTAACGCGGATCTTCCACGACATGCATTGAATCTAGGCCCAAGTCTCTGATGTTAGATGAAAGAAAGAGACAGAATAAAGGGTAGCCTCAGCCCTACATTAAAGGCCTAAATTGGTGAAAGAAAATTGTGATAAATAAAGAAGTATACCAGTTTTATTTATTCAATTGAAATTATTATTCAAATTATTATTCAACAAATATAAAATAACATCTATAGAGTTGAGGTGGGACGTTTACATACACCTTAGCCAAATACATTTAAACTCAGTTTTTCACAATTCCTGACATTTAATCCTAGTAAAAATGTGTTGTTTTAGGTCAGTTAGGATGACCACTTTATTTAAGAATGTGAAATATCAGAATAATAGTAGAGAGAATGATTTATTTCTGATTTGATTTCTTTCATCACATTCCCAGTGGGTCAGACGTTTACATACACTCAATTAGTATTTGGAAGCATTGCCTTTAAATTGTTTAATTTGGATCAAACTTTTCAGGTTGCCTTCCACAAGCTTCCCACAATAAGTTTGGTGAATTTTGGCCCATTCCTCCTGACAGAGCTGGTGTAACGGAGTCAGGTTTGTAGGCCTCCTTGCTCGCACACTCCTTTCCAGTTCTGCCACAACAAATCTTCTATAGGATTGAGCTCAGGGCTTTGTGATGGTCACTCCATTAGCTAGACTTAGTTGTCCTTAAGACATTTTGCCACAGCTTTGGAAGTATGCTTGGGGTCATTGTCCATTTGGAAGACCCATTTGCGACCAAGCTTTAACTTCCTGACTGATGTCTTGAGATTTTGCTTCAATATGTCCGCACAATGTTCCTGCCTCATGATGCCATCTATTTTGTGATGCGCACCAATCCCTCCTGCAGCAAAGCAACACCACAACATGATGCTGCCACCCCTGTGCTTCACGGTTGGGATGGTATTCTTCAGCTTGCAAGCATCCCCCTTTTTCCTCCAAACATAACAATGGTCATTATGGCCGAACAGTTCTATTTTTGTTTCATCAGACCAGTGGAAATTTCTCCAAAAAGTACGATATTTGTCCCCATGTGCAGTTGGAAACCGTAGTCTGGCTTTTTTATGTTTTGGAGCAGTTGCTTCTTCCTTGTTGAGCGGCCTTTCAGGTTATGTCGATAAAGGACTCATTTTACTGTGGATAGGATAACTTTTGTACCTGTTTATTCCAGCATCTTCACATGGTCCTTTTGCTGTTGTTCTGGGATTAATTTGCACTTTTCGCAGCAAAGTACGTTCATCTCTAGGAGACAGAACGCATCTCCTTCCTGAGCAGTATGGCGGCTGCATGGTCCCATGGTGTACAGAGGAATGTGGTACCTTCAGGCGTTTGGAAATTGCTGGATGAACCAGACTTGTGGAGGTCTACAAATTTTTTCTGAGGTCTTGGCTGATTTCTTTTGATTTTCCCATGATGTCAAGCAAAGAGGCACTGAGTTTGAAGGTAGGCCTTAAAATACATCCACAGGTACACCTCCAATTGACTGAAATGATGTCAATTAGTCTAACAGAAGCTTCTAAAACCATGAGATCATATTCTGGAATTTTCCAAGCTGTTTAAAGGCACAGCCAACTTAGTGTATGTAAACTTCTGACCCACTGGAATTGTGATATAGTGAATTATAAGTGAAATAATCTCTTTAAACAATTGTTGGAAAAATTACTTGTGTCATGCACAAAGTAGATAGTGTCATAACCGACTTCTCAAAACTATAGTTTGTTAACAAGACATTTGTGGAGTGGTTAAAACATGTGTTTTAATGACTCCAACCTAAGTGTATGTAAACTTCTGACTTAAACTGTATATGGGGGGATATAACCATTCCAGCTCTGCAGATTTAGCTGAAAAAAAAAGTCATAGTCAATCTATAAATAATATAATAATACACTTAGCAAAAATGTTGAATCTTTAATTTGCTATCTGTAGAAATTATGAGAATAGAACGGTTCAGATCTTTTGTGAAACATCACAGAACAGTTGAAAAATACAGTGCATTCAGAAAGTATTCAGACCCATTCCCTATTTCCACATTTTGTTACGTTAAAGCCTTATTCTAAAATTGATGATATTAATTATATTCCTCATCAATCTACACACAATACCCCATAATGACAAAGCGAATATAAAAATAAAAATGGGAGAACCTTCCAGAAGGTCAACCATCTCTGCAGTATTCCACCAATCAGGCATTCATGGTTGAGTGGCCAGATGGAAGTCACTCCTCAGTAAAAGGCACATGTTTTTTAACATCAGGGACTGGGAGACTAGTCAGGATTGAGGGAAAGATGAACAGAGCAAAGTACAGAGAGATCCTTGATGAAAACCAGCTCCAGAGCACTCACGACCTGACTGGAATGAAGGTTCACCTTCCAACAGGACAACGACCCTAAGCACACAGCCAGAGCCCAACTTTAACCCCAAAAAACATCTCTGGTGAGATCTGAAAATGGCTGTGCAACGATGCTCCCCATCCAACCTGACAGAGCTTGAGAGGATCTGCAGAGGAGAATGGGAGAAACTCCCCAAATAAATGTGTGCCAAGCTTGTAGCGTCATACCCAAGAGGACTAGAGGCTGTAATCGCTGCCAAAGGGTCTGAATACTTATGTAAATGTGATATTTCATATTTTTTATTTTTAATACATTTGCAAAATATATATATATGTAAACCTGTTTTTACTTTGTCATTATGGGGTATTGTGTGCAGATCGTTGAGGGGAAATAAATGAATTAATACATTTTAGAATAAGGCTGTCACGTAACAAAATGTGAAAAAGTCAAGGTGTCTGAATACTTTCCGAATGCACTGTATATGGCAAATAGAAATCAAAACTGGATGGTCTTCAGAGATAGATGGGAGGGGTAGGGTGGGATGAGACTAAAAACAAACTAAATGTAACTATAGTAAAATATACTGTGTCGGTAAAATCTATATAGTGCATGTGTAGAAGCCTAAGTGTTGCCTGTTCATTCGTTTACTAGTTTAGGGGTGATAGGGCTAGGGGAAAATAATAAAGGAAAATATATTTTATATATATATACTAACAAAAACATATATATGGGGGATTGGAAACGTAGCAGACAATTACATTGACGGAAGCCACAATCTACTGTATCTGCTATATTAAAGCTTATAAAAAAAGAAAGAAGGGGAGTCGGAATTAAAGGCTGTTGGGAGGCCACTTTGGCCTAGAGTACACTTCTTCATCTGATGAAGCTTTAGTGTCATCACAACACCCAGAACCATGGCCTGCCTACTTACAGATGCAGGATCTTAATTCGATCAAACTTTTGTTTCTGAGCAACTTTGTAATTTTCACTTTGAAATTTTAGACTTGATTTGCCCTAACAAAAAATCTATCAACCCCTAAACAAATGTCCATTAATTAGAATAATATTATATAAAATGTTCCTGCTGAAACAAACAGGCTCAAATTAAGATCCTACATCTGTATGGCAACTCTCTGCTTGTGTTGACCAATATGGAAGTCAATATGGGCATTTGGAAATGGCTACACATCACCAATAGTGCAGTAGTTTCACAATTTGTTTTATTAATAGGCATGTTTTCTGACTTTATTGAACAAAATGAAACATTTCAGCTCACTCAGTCCAAGTTCATTTCAGTGTCAGCATATTGCACCCGGAAAGAGATACAATGTGTACTGGCTAGATTAGGGCCATTGTTTTAAGAAATATTAAAATTATTATTGTCTTCTCTTTCAACCAAAGTTTAGACAAACACGCATCCAATGGAGCTTCCAAGGGGAGGGTTGATGTCATCACATGCTGTAATGGGATGAGTGTGAATTTATTGCCCCGTGAATCCTTATGACATGATGATTCCGACACTTCCTGAAGCGCCACCCAAAGCAGGTCGCCACAGCAACCAGAATTCAGAGTTGTTGACTCACCCTGTCACCTTTCGCCAAGAGCTGAAACCGTTGTCCCCTAGAGTCCTAGGACTTCAATCTTGGTTAGCTGGCTAATCTTGACAGAAAAGCAGTAGACGCTACTTACTATAACATACTATAATTTATTATCTGCAGTCTGGGGATGATTGCAGAGACAGTGGCTGAGGTGTTGGCAACTGCACAACATTTGGCAGCCCTACAAGGGCTGGGTTCATCTTTCATATGCATACTCTAGAAACCACGGGTCATGGACTTGACGTGTGTACATTGAATGCCTTGGGAGCTTCAAGTCGAATAAATAGTTTCTGTTTGCTGAACTGGATTTGTACTTTGTTGGCATGTCACTGCTTTGCAGCATGGAACTTTGATACAGAGTGGGCGTCGTTACAATGAAAACTGAGTGGAAAATATATTGCATTTAATGGTTTCGACAGATGTTTTATCAGTCCTTTGACAGTGCGAACCAATCTCGTTCAGACAGTGCCACAGAGATGCTATGATAAAAGGTCAAATAATACATAACTGTTTTTAACTGCTGTCTATGTTCTTTTACAACGGTGCTTACAACAAAGATGATCAATGTTATGTTGATGGATACATTTAATAAGTGACCTTTTTCCACCAAATGTCTTGGGAATATGACACCAGGATGGCCCTGGAACTGAAGAGAACTGCTGAGCCACACACAATTTCTACTCCCCATTAGCAGGAGTCTGGGTAACGGTAACCGAAGAAACCCTGTCCGTTGGCACCTTTTAAAAAGCTTGGCAGGGGACTGTGCTTCACGGAATGGGTAATATAACTCCTAGGATATATCCTCCGTTGTGATGATGCACATCACACAGGCTGCTGGATTGTATCTTTGTCGCCACTGAACCCCCACCCTTTGGGTACTCTGTTGACCTTGCACGTCAGTGATGTGTGCTTTTTGGCAGGCTTCACAGTGAGTTCCAGCCAATGAAGGGATCTAGTTCTCCCAGTGGATGCTGACTACAATCTAGGAACGGTGTCATGTTCATCACTCATCATTATTTTATTTATTTCATTTTATACTGATTTATAATTTTCTAACAAATTGAAAAGTTTAATAAAGACTAAAACGTTGTTTAAACCTGACAGTTTTATAATGCAATAATAACAATGGCAGTAATGTATTGTATTTATAATGTATTTATATTGTATTAATATAATCTGATGCATCCATCAATCATATCTTTATAGAAGTACAGCTGTAACTGTACAGTAGCTATATTCAGTTTTATAAATAAGCTCTGATATATCCTGTATCTTAGGCAATGTCCTGGGTTTAACCAACACACAGACACAGAACCACAAAAGGTCAATTATACAAAATACTTTGTGCTCTAAAAATACAACAAATATTTCAGTGACCCAGTTTCGGTTAAAAGGCCAAATAACACCAAGTGTTCAAACCTTTCTCCAGATATTTATGGAAACCATGCGTTTGATGTATTTGATACCATTCAACTGATTCCACTCCAGTCATCACCACAAGCCGTTCTCCCCAATTAACCTAAGGTACCACTAAGCTCCTGTGTTCAACTTGCATAAGGGGTGGTGGGGGTGAGCTATTTCCCAAAGACATCAACATGTAACTAGAGAGCTCCTAAATGTGAGCGACATGACCAGTCTATTGTTTAAACATTATTATATGCTACTTGTGCAGTTCGAAGTGGATTGACAGGCCAGGTTAGGCATTGTTACCTTGACTCATTCCCGTGTATAATGCAGTCAGTACCACAGTGGTGAATAAAATACACATAACTATTATGCATTTCTGGAGAAGCTCTTCAATAAATAACACTGCTTCCCAAAAAAACACCTTTTAAAGTATTGTCAATTATACCGACCATTCTTTGTAGAAATACTATTTCTGCTGTACTAGGAAATTGTTGATGTTTTCATTGTACGAGTGACTGCTTTAATTTAGACATATTCTTAAAATGTGTGAATAGCAGCAAGGTTAACAACGATCTGTTGAAATCTGTTAGTATTTATTTCCTTAACAATGGGGAACCAGCTGGGGAGCCAGTTAAAACCATTCAACACTGACCCAATGTTAGAACATGGACACAACTTCACAACATGACTAGACTGCAACATTCTAATATCTTTGAAGACTTGGAACCTGGACACAACGTCACAACATGACTAGACATCAACTTTGTCATATATTTGAGGATCCAACAAATCCAGAACCATTCCATGAAAACCACAGCTGAGGCTCTCCCATTTTATGTTCATCTCTATCTCTCTGGAATTTTCAAGGAAGTGTTTCACAATCACATGTAATACTAAAGTTAATAAGAGCCACACAGATGTTCCTGCTGGGGGAAGATGATTTGAAGTGGCACCATAATCTGACGTTTGAACTATCCTGTGGGACAGTGAAAAGGTGAATTGACATTTAATTTAATAAATGTTCCTTGTTTAAGCTTGGCAGGTAATAGTTGGAATATACTGTGGGACAGTGAAAAGGTGAATTTACATTTAATTTAATAAATGTTCCTTGTTTAAGCTTGGCAGGTAATAGTTGGAATATACTGTGGGACAGTGAAAAGGTGAATTGACATTTAACTTAATAAATGTTCCTTGTTTAAGCTTGGCAGGTAATAGTTGGAATATACTGTGCGACAGTGAAAATAAAGTGAAGCAAAAACATTTTCCTACTGAAGAAGATGATTTGAGGCGCACCACCATCTGGTCTTTGGAATATCCTGCGGGACAGTGAAAGGGTGAACTGACATTTAATCATTGTTTAAGACTGGTTAGTCTCTCCTCTGGCTTGGTAGGTCTGTCCTCAGGCTTGGTAGGTCTGTCCTCAAGCTTGGTAGGTCTCTCCTCAAGCTTGGCAAGTCTGTCCACAAGCTTGGTAGGTCTCTCCTCCAGCTGGGTAGGTCTGTCCACAAGCTTGGTTGATCTCTCCTCAAGCTTGGTAGGTCTCTCCTCAAGCTTGGTAGGTCTCTCCACAAGCTTGGTAGGTCTATGAGGATAAACAGCTGCGGTCTCGATATGCTCCGTGATCCCCATTAATGTGATTTTAGCATCTTAATGGTCTTCATTTCCAAGCTAAGGGCAAAGGAGCAAGGAAACATTTCTAAATAACTCCTGCTTTGTTTATGGAGCTGTCCTATCTAAATACATGCTGGAGATTGAATATTAGGCCCATTTATTGTTGTTGGTGTGTCCAAAGGAACATACTTGGATAAATGTCAACTCAATGTTTCCATGTTGGTTTATAAACAGAATTCAAACCAACTTTGTCCAAGCAATGATTTGATTAATAATGAAGGATTGTTTCATTTGCATTGTCATGCCAAATTTAAACTACAGTGCTTCAAAGCACTGCACTAGTTTCTCTTCAAAGTACAACAGAGAAGGAGGTGTCATTTAAACCACTAACGATTGATTTGGGATTTACATTAAAGTTTGAATTGCACGCTTCTCATGTCAGGATTATGCTTACTTCAATGTAATTTCAACTCTTTCAACTCTCTATCGGGATGGATTTCCACTAGCAGTTTATCTTGGTGTCTATATGCACAAGACATTTTTTTAACCTTTATGGGACTCCATATGAAGGACATACTTAAGTCGCCTGATGACTACAAGTAAAGACAAAATCCCCCTGGCCGGTGATTTCCCATAATCACAGGAAGGCTGCATATCGTGCTCATGACCCTCTTACTTGAGAGTGTAAAGTGACCGAAAACAAATATTTCCTCTATTTACTCTAGTAGTACTCACCATTGTTAGTGGTCATCCGTCTACTGGCTCTCATAAACAGAGTCTATTACAGACTCTTCCCTGGTTTTCTTAGAGTAATCACTGCAAACGGTGCCACTGTACATTCCAAGGGGGTCAGACGATGACAGAGTTAGCTTAAGCAACTCGATGTCTTTGTGAAACTTCACAAATAAACAATGCTCTCTGACTAATCATGAGATACTCAACCTTGCCCTGATACAGTAAGGACCTGATGGCACTTCCACACAGGCATACAGTCCAATCGGAAATTATTCAAATCCCTTGACTTTTTCCACATTTTGTTACGTTACAGCCTTATTCTAAAACGGATGAAATAAAAATCTACACACAATACCCCACAATCTATACACAATACCCCACAATCTATACACAATACCCCACAATCTACACACAATACCCCATAATCTACACACAATACCCCACAATCTATACACAATACCCCATAATCTACACACAATACCCCACAATGACAAAGTTAAGTAAGTTTTTGTAATGTTTTTTTGCAGATGTATTTTTTTTTAACTACAGAAATATCAAATCAAATGTTATTAGTCACATGCGCAGAATAC
Organism: Oncorhynchus clarkii lewisi; assembly: GCF_045791955.1. Lineage (NCBI taxonomy): Eukaryota > Metazoa > Chordata > Actinopteri > Salmoniformes > Salmonidae > Oncorhynchus > Oncorhynchus clarkii. The sequence continues at coordinate 80,291,900 of NC_092149.1, forward strand.
AACAGGTACGCAGAATACAACCTTACCATGAAATGCTTACTTATGAGCCCCTAACCAACAGTGCATTTTCAAAAGAATACGGATAAGAATAAGAGATAAAAGTAACAAGTAATTAAAGAACAGCAGAAAAAACTAACAATATATACAGGGGGTGCCGGTACAGAGTATATGTGCGGGGGCAACATTTAGTTGAGATAATATATACATGTAGGTAGAGTTATTAAAGTGACTATGCATAGATGACATCAGAGAGTGGCAGTGGTGTGGAGGGGGGGCAATGCAAATAGTCTGGGTAGCCATTTGACAATATGTTCAGGAGTCTTATGGCTTGGGGGTAGAAGCTGTTTAGAAGCCTCTTGGACCTGACTTGACAGACCGGTACCGCATGCCGTGCGGTAGCAGAGAGAACAGTCTATGACTAGGGTGGCTGGAGTCTTTGACCATTTTTAGGGCCTTCCTCTGACTCTGCCTGATATAGAGGTCCCGAATGGCAGGAAGCTTGGCCCCTGTGATGTACTGGGCCGTTCACACTGCCTTGCTGTCGGAGGCAGAGCAGTTGCCATACCAGGCAGTGATGCAACCAGTCCGGATGCTCTCGATGGTGTATCTGTAGAACCTTTTGAGGATCTGAGGATTCATGCCAAATCTTGTCAGTCTCCTGAGGAGGAATAGGTTATCTCATGCCCGCTTCACAACTGTCTTGGTGTGCTTGGACCATGTTAGTTTGTTTTTGATGTGGACACCAAGGAACTTGAAGCTCTTAACCTGCTCCACTGCAGCACTGTCAATGAGAATGGGGGTGTGCTCGGTCCTCTTTTTCCTGTAGTCCACAATCATCTCCTTTGTCTTGATCCCGTTGAGGGAGAGGTTGTTGTCCTGGCACCACACGGCCAGGTTTCTGACCTCCTCCCTATAGGCTGTCTCGTTGTTGTCGGTGATCAAGCCTACAATTGTTGTGTCATTGGCAAATTTAATGATGGTGTTGAAGTCGTGCCTGGCTGTGCAGTCATGAGTGAACAGGGAGTACAGGAGGGAGCTGAGCACGCACCCCTGAGGGGCCCCTGTGTTGAGGATCAGTGAGGCGGATGTGTTGCTACCTATCCTTAGCACCTGGGGGCGGCCCATCGGGAAGTCCAGGGCCCTCCCTGCAGAGGGAGGTGTTTAGTCCATGGGTCCTTAGCTTATTGATGAGCCTTGAGGGCAGTATGGTGTTGAACGCTGAGCTGTAGTCAATGAATAGCATTCTCACATAGGTGTTCCTTTTCTCCATGTGGGAAAGGGCAGTGTGGTGTGCAGTAGAGATTGCATTATCTGTGGATCTATTGGGATGGTATGCAAATTGGAGTGGATCTAGGTTTTCTGGGATGATGGTGTTGATGTGAGCCATGACCAGGCTTTCAACACACTTCATGGCAAAAGACATGAGTGCTATGGGTCGCTAGTCATTTAGGCAGGTTACCTTAGTGTTCTTGGGCACAGGCATCCTCTTAAGGATAGGACCCTTTTTTTCAATTTTCGTCTCAAATGACATGAAGCTCAGGCCCTGAGGCAAGGATATGCATATTATTGGTACCATTTGAAAGGCTAAAATTTGAAGTTTGTGGAAAGGTGAAAGGAATGTAGGAGAATATAACACATTAGATCTGGTAAAAGATAATACAAAGAAAAATACAACCGTTTCTTGGTATTTTTTGTAGAATCATCTTTGAAAGGAAAGAGGAAGGCCATAATGTGTTACTCCAGCCCATGTGCACTTTATATTTTGGCCACGAGATGGCAGCAGTGTATGTGCAAAGTTTTAGACTAATCCAATGACCCATTGTTTTTCTGTTCAAAATGTTGTATCAAGACAGCCCAAATATGCCTGATTTGTTTATTAATATGTTCAAAACTCTGCACTCTCCTCAAACAATAGCATGTTATTATTTCATGCTATTGGCATGTCTAAAGGTCTTACTCACATTGGCTGCAGAGAGTGTGATTACACAGTCTTCCGGTTCAGCTGGTGCTGTCATGCATTTTTCAGTGTTATTTGCCTCAAAGCGAGCATAGAAGTAGTTTAGCTCGTCTGGTAGGCTTGTGTCACTGGGCAGCTCTCGGCTGGGCTTCCCTTTGTAGTCTGTAATAGTTTGCAAGCCCTGCCACATCCGACAGAGCCGGTGTTGTATGACTCGATCCTGTATTGACGCCTTGCCTGTTTGATGGTTCGTCGGAGGGCATAGCAGGATTTCTTATAAGCTTCCGCGTTAGTTGGGGTATGTACGTACGGTCAATGTGGGGACGACGTTGTCGGTGCACTTATTGATGAAACCACTGACAGATGTGGTGTACTCCTCAATGCCATTGGAGGAATCCCGGAACATATTCCAGTCTGTTCCAGCAAAACAGTCGTGTAGCATCTGCGTCATCTGAACACTTTTAATGGATCTAGTCACTGGTGCTTCCTGCTTTAATATTTGCTTGTGAGCAGGAATCAGCAGGATAGAATTATGTTCAGATTTGCCAAATTAAGTATGAGGGAGAGCGTTGTATGCGTCTCTGTGTTTGGAATATAGGTGGTCCAGAGTTATTTTCCCTCTGGCTGCACATTTATTAACATGCTGATATAAATTTGGTAAAACTAATTTAAGTTTCCATGCATTTTAGTCCCCGGGTACTAGGTGCACCTCCACTGGGTGAGCATTTTCTTGTTTGATAATGGCTGAATACAGCTCATTCAATGCTATCTTAGTGCCAACGTCTGACTGAGGTGGTATGTAAACAGCTACGAAGAATACAGATGAAAACTCTCTCGGTAGGTAGTGTGGTCTACAGCTTGTCATGATATACTCTACAGGCGCGCAATAGCTTGTGACTTCCTTAGATATAGTGCACCAGCAAAAATACTTAGTCCCACACACCTTGTTTTACCAGACGCCGCTGTTCTATCCTGCCAGGACATCGTTTAACCAGCCAGCTGTATGTTGATATTGTCGTCGTTCAGCCACGACTCCGTGAAGCATAAGATGTTACAGTGTTTAATGTCCCATTGGTAGTTTAATATTTCCAGTAACTCGTAGATTTATTGTCCAAAGATTGCAGGTTTTCTAGCAGAATTGAGGGAAGTGGAGATTTATTAGATCGCCTCCGAATTCTCAGAAGGCAGCCAACTCTCCGGCCTCTCTTTCTCTGCCTCCTCTTCACGCAGATCACGGGGTTCAGGGCCTGTTCCCAAGGGATCCGTATATCCTCCACCTCGGGCTCGTTAGAGTCGTGAAAGAAGAAAACGGATTCTGTTAGTCCTTGGTGAGTAATCGCAGTCATGATGCCTAGAAGGTATTTTCGGTCATAAGAGAGGATATGTACAAAATGTACAACAACATGTACAAAATGAGTAAGAAAATAAGTTACATACAACGCAGATAAACTAACAAAAAAACACAATCGGTTGGGGGCACGTAAAACGTCTGCCTTCTACTCCGGCGCCATCTTATTGACGTAAGTATTCAGACCCTTTGCTACGAGACTCAATTTCGCTCAGGTGCATCGTGTTTCCATTGATCTTCCTTGACATGTCTCTACAACTTGATTGTAGTCCACTTGTTGTGAATTCAATTGATTGGACATGCTTTGGAATGGCACACACCTGTCTATTTAAAGTCCCACAGTTGACAGTGCATGTCAGAGCAGAAACCATAAGGTAAAAGGAATTGTCAGTAGAGCTCAGAGACAGGAATGTGTTGAGGCACAGATCTGGGGAAGGGTAAGAAAACATTTCTGCATTATTGAAGGTCCCCAAGAACACAGTGGCCTACATCATTCATAAATGGAAGAAGTTTGGAACCACCAAGACTTTTCCTAGAGCTGTCTGCCAAGCCAAACTGAGCAAGCAGGGGAGAATAACCTTGGTCAGAGAGGTGACCAAGAATCCGATAGTCACTCTGACAGAGCTCCAGAGTTCCTCTGTGGAGATGGTTGTCCTTCTGGAAGATTCTCCCTTCTCTGCAGCACTCCACCTATCAGGCCTTTATCGTACTGTGGCCAGATGGAGTTGGCAAAAGGCACATAAAGGACTCAGACAAGATTCTCGGGTCTGCTGAATCTAAGATTGAACTCTTTGGCCAGAATGTCAAGCGTCACGTCTGGAGGAACCCTGGCACCATCTCTGTGGTGAAGCATCATGCTGTGGGGATGTTTTTAAAGCAGCAGGGAATTGACAACTAGTCAGAATCGAGAGAAAGATGAATGGAGCAAAGTACAGAGAGATCCTTGATGAAAACGGCTTCGGGCTTCGGGATAAGTCTTTGAATGTCCTTGAGCGTGGAACATCCCTGGTGATACCTGAAAATAGCTGTGCAGCAATGCTCCCCATCCAACCTGACAGAGCTTGAGAGGATCTGCAGAGAAGAATGGGAGAAACTCCCCAAATACAGGTGTGCCAAGCTTGTAGTGTCATACCCGAGAGGACTCGAGGCTGTAATTTCTGCCAGAGGTGCTTCAACAAAGTACTGAGTAAAGGGTATGAATACTTATGTAAATGTGATAAACCTGTTTTTGCTTTATCATTATGGGGTATTGTGTGTAGATTGGTGAGTGGGAAAAAACGATTCAATGCATTTTAGAATAAGGCTGTAACGTAACAACATGTGGAAAAAGTCAAGGGGTCTGAATACCTTCCGAATGCACTGTACACGTCTGTGCAGGTGAGCTCTGAAGACCTACCGTACATACCCAGGGAGAAGAAGTCACACATTGATATATGATTTCTTGACAGATTCGAAGAGGGATCATCCAGATATCCCGATAGATTCCTGACACAGAGGCGCGGACATGTAAATTATTGCTTTGAAATGGTTGACGCAAGAAATGGAACAAGACACTTATGAGCTCTTGAATTTCCTCAGGCAGTTATATACTACTGAGTCAGTAACTCTGTAATGTGTAGTAGATTGACCCAGTTGATAGTTGATGGGAATTTCAATATTTGTATCATCCCTCTTGCTTAACACAAAAGCATTCAAAGTCATTTCTTAGCTCACGGAAATGTACTTGGTCACTATCAGGAGTTACCCCTTGAGATCATCTTTCACTTCAGTTCATATCTAAGTCAACAACTTGCATTCAGTGGCTGTGTCAACGATCCTTTCCTTTCAGAGGATAAAAAAATAGCCTTATTTTTTATGTATTATTTTAGAATGTTCAATTGACCCAATGTTCTGTTCCGGATGACAGTAGACGGTTTTAGCTGGGAGCAATCCAAGCAATCCAATTCAACGCTGCATCTCTGGTCAGTGGGTACACACACACACACACACACACACACACACACACACACACACAGCTCTGGTTACCCACACACAAGAGCTATGTCCTGACTTCTATTCTCACTCCGTTACGATACACCTGTCTTCGCACACCAGGGTCTAAAGACCGTTCGGGCTGACGCAAGTTGGCCGCTGCTTCGGAACTTCTCTCCGTTGGATCTCAGTGGATTATGCACATAGCATTGGACTTGGTGATTAAAGGCCTTGTTAGCCATACATTATTCCTGTGGGTGTGCAGGTAAAATAAACTGGTTGGTGGGACACAATCACTACTGTAATTGTTGGGCTTCCACAACTAACCTTCTACTGATGTTTTACTCATTCTCTTTGTTTTGAGAGGATAAACTTGCAACGTGTTGTTAGGCTGCCAAAGCCATTAGAGAAGAACTGCTGTTGATTTCTCACTGCTCACAAAGGTAATGCTCACAAATAAAATCCTCACATAGGTAATGTTCACAAAGGTAATGCTCACAAATAAAATCCTGACATAGGTAATGTTCACAAAGGTAATGCTCACAAATAAAATCATCACATAGGTAATGTTCACAAAGGCAATGCTCACACATATAATCCTCACATAGGTAATGTTCACAAAGGTAATGCTCACAAATAAAATACCAAAATAGATCATGCTCACAAAGGCAATGCTCACAGAGATAATGCTACATAAAGATAATGCTCACAAGGATCATGCTCACAAATTTAATCCCCACAGAGGTAATGTTCACAAAGGTAATGCTTACAAAGATAATGCTCACAAAGTTAATGCTCTTATTTGTGCTTTTATTCATGGTGCTGGTTTGGCCTCTGGGAATGAGGGAAGAGCATCCAGGGCAGACCTTGTTGTTACAATGCCAGGGGATGAATCTGATGCTGTTCAATTTAGTGAACTGTGCCTAGGTGAATACAGAGTTACAGTGTTTCAGGAAGATTCTACAGCCATCACAATTGCACACTATGGCACAGCATTTGTGATTTGACGACACGTGTTCATTGTTAATGTAATGAGCTTATGTCAGGTAGATAGGTGCACATGTACAGAATGTTATATAATACATGATGCATGATTTACTGTCCAGAGTAGGCGAGCTACATTGGTTATTCATTCAGTACTTCTTTTTATAAGGGCACTGCAATACAATATGTGTCCTGAACACTGATTCAAATAACTTACAGGGTTAGCATAGCTGCTCAGTGAAATGACAAACAAGCAGTCCATTGCCTTGGTCACATTACGCCAAAGCCTCCTTGGGTGTTTCCCGAGGCACGGAAAGACAGATCCGACCAATCCAATCCTTCCTCGCAGCAGTGACCCCTACAAAGGGACAGAGGGGGGGATGACTGAACACCCTCTCAAATATCAGCACCTGTCCCTGTTGTGTTTCTGGGGGGGGAGTGTAATGGGAGAGAGGAGTGTCCTACTCTTCTCAGAAAACTGAGGTCAACCAATGAACAACTCCACGTGACGGCCCACAAGAGGATCCCCTCAAATTCATACCTGTCTCAGGCTATCGTTAACTTCTTATGGCTGCAGGGGCAGTATTGAGTAGCTTGGATGAAAATGTGCCCAGGGGTGCCCAGAGTAAACTGCCTGCTCCTCAGTCCCAGTTGCTAATATACTCATATTATTATTAGTATTGGATAGGAAACACTCTGAAGGTTCTGAAACTGTTTGAATGATGTCTGTGAGTATAACAGAACTTATATGGCAGGCAAAAACCTGAGAAAAAATCCAAACAGCAAGTGGGAAATCTGAGGTTGGTCGATTTTCAACTCAGCCCCTATCGAATACACAGTAGGATATTAGTCAAGTTGCACTTCCTAAAGCTTCCATTAGATGTCAACCGTCTTTAGGAACTTGATTGGGGATTCTACTGTGAAGTGGACCCGAATGAGAGGGGAATGAGTCCGGTGTCTGGCAGAGTGCCACAGGCTGGTCACGCGCATTTCACATGAGAGGGAGCTGCGTTCCTTTGTTTTCTGAAGACAAAGGAATTTTCCGGTTGGAACCTTATTGATGATTTATGTTAAAAACATCTTAAAGATCGATTCCATACATTGTTTGACATGTTTCTAAAGGACTGTAACTGAACTTTTTGACATTTTGCCTGCAACTAGTGAATGCGCTTCGAGAGTTTTGATTTGTTTACCAAACAAGATAACAAAAGTAGCTATTTGGACATAAATGATGGACATTATCAAAAAAATCTAACATGTATTGTGGAACTAGGATTCCTGGGAGTGCATTCTGATGAACATCATCAAAGGTAAGTGAAAATGTATAATGTTATTTCAATCTGACACAGCGGTTACATTAAGGAGAAGTATATCTATAATTCCATGTTTAACACTTGTATTTTCATCAAAATGTATGATGAGTATTTCTGTAAAAAGAAGTTGTTAACCCTGTAACCTCAATTACACCGCGGTGTTTCAATCGTGGATATGGTAGAGCTGGTATTTGTTTTAGTGTAAATCCTACTATATTCTCTCCAGTGACAGTCTAAAGATTCACTAGAACCCAAGATGTAATGGAATGAAGCAGTAGAAGCAGCAACTAGTATTCGTAAGTGGAATAGGTTAAAACACAATGAAGTAGTAGAAGTAGTAACTAGTATTCGTAAGTGGAATAGGTTAAAACACAATGAAGTAGTAGAAGTAGTAACTAGTATTTGTAAGTGGAATAGGTTAAAACACAATGAAGTAGTAGAAGTAGTAACTAGTATTCGTAAGTGGAATAGGTTAAAACACAATGAAGTAGTAGAAGTAGTAACTAGTATTCGTAAGTGGAATAGGTTGAAACACAATGAAGTAGTAGAAGTAGTAACTAGTATTCGTAAGTGGAATAGGTTAGAACACAATGAAGTAGTAGAAGTAGTAACTAGTATTCGTAAGTGGAATAGGTTAAAACACATTGAAGTAGTAGAACTAGTAACTAGTATTCGTAAGTGGAATAGGTTAAAACACAATGAAGTAGTAGAAGTAGTAACTAGTATTCGTAAGTGGAATAGGTTAAAACACAATGAAGTAGTAGAAGTAGTAACTAGTATTCGTAAGTGGAATAGGTTAAAACACAATGAAGTAGTAGAAGTAGTAATTAGTATTCGTAAGTGGAATAGGTTAAAACACATTGAAGTAGTAGAAGTAGTAACTAGTATTCGTAAGTGGAATAGGTTAGAACACAGCTCTGTTCTGTAAATGCCCCGTGCACCCTTCTATCTCTCTGAAGTTCCAGCATAGTAGTAGTTCTTTCCCGCTTCCTTCCAAACCTTCTGAAATATCATGTCGTTACTAAGAGTTTAGGTCCACATTTGTCAAACTCCCCTCAAAAATACAATACACCCTAAGAAAAACGTTGAATTATCTCCAAATCTTACAAAAAAGTTAATGTGACCATCCAAAAGTTTGTACAGTAATCTTAACATCTCAACTGTGCTTACATAATGGCTAGATCAGCAATCAAAGAGTCCAGTCATTAGTCTAACAGTCCCTAAAGTCCAGCTGCACGCAAACCACCTCTTGTTGTTCTTGTTCAAAAACTGTGTACTTTTCAGATAACCATTTCCAAGTTCCGCAAATAAACAGATGTTTATCTCCGTAAAAAAAAGTTGTCTCAGTTCCTAAGGATACATTGCCGCTATCAGCAAGGGCCTCTGTAATTGTTTTTATTGAGCAAAGACCCTTCCTTTGCCCCATTTCCTCTGCTATCATAGGGAGTGGGGGTGATTAGATAGGAAAAACACACAAGTTGGCGCCTTCCCTTCCTGCCTTGCAGCCTACAAGAGTCTGAAGCTCAGTAGGGTTAGACCGCTCTCTGCTATCCTCACTTAGGTGGTGGCCAGACTATAAACACTGGGTTTTCCTGGCACCGCTGTGATGGTGTTGCCCGATTGTTGATGAAGGACACCAGCGGTTGATTCTCATGAAGTCCTGTGTTTTGTTTGGCCAATCGTCAACAGGTTGAAGTCTGTCAGGCCACAGTATATAGGAAGGTCAGTCTGTCATTAACTTCTGATCAAACTCCCTACACATTGTTGGGGGTTACCCTGGGGGTTGGGTGTGTGGGCTACACCAATGCCATGATTACTGTATATATGTGATAACCTGTGTTTGCTTGCAATGCGCAATGACGGACAAGTACTGGGGAAATGGAGATGTACTGCTTTAGTTCTCAGGCTGAGAATTGTCTGTGCCTGCTGATAGTCACGCAGCCTCAAGGCCGAGATAGCAGAGTGAGAAACCACAGACTAGACATGTTTTTCTCATCTTAGATACTTTGTATCTAATCCAATGCAACAATGTTAAGATTTGATTGACGGTAGGGTAAATAAAAAATACAATTAAAAAATGTGTCACATTTAGCAGATGTTAATGCGAGTGTAGCGAAATGTTTGTGCTTCTAGTTCCGACAATGCAGTAATAACCAACGAGAAATCTAACCTAACAATTCCACAACAACTACCTTATACGTAGTGAAAACAGAGTCAATAACACCTGAGGAAAGAACCAATGGGAGTGACAGATTTAGGGAAGATAATCAAGGAGGTGAGTCCAGGTGAGTGTCATGAGGCGCAGGTGAGCGAGACGATGGTGACAGGTGTGCGAGATAATCAGCAGCCTGATGACCTAGAGACCGGAAAGGAAGTATAGGTGACAGCTGGTTTGAATCCCTGAGTCGACTAGGTGAAAAGTCTGTCCTTGAGAAAGGCACTTAACCCTAATTGCTCCTGTAAGTCACTCTGATTAATGACAAAAATATACTCTGAACAAAAATATAAACGCAATGTGTTTATGTCATGAGCTGAAGTTAAAGATCTCAGAAAAAGCTTATTTCTCTCTAATTTTGTGCACGAATTTGCTTACATCCCTGTTAATGAGTATTTCTCCTTTACCAAAATAATCCATCCACCTGACAGGTGTGTCATATCAAGGAGCTGATTAAACTGTATTATACAAGTGCACCTTGTGCTGGGGACAATAAAAGGCACTCAACACAATGCCACATACAGGTATGTCTCAAGTTTTGAGGGAGCGTGCATTTGGCCTGCTGATTGCAGGACGGTCCACCAGAGCTATTGCCTTAGAATTCAATGTTCATTTCTCTGCCATAAACCTCCTCCAACATCATTTTAGAGAATCTGGCAGTACATCCAACTGGACTAACAACCACAGACCACGTGTGGGCGAGTGGTTTGCCAATGTCAACTTTTGAACAGAGTGCCCCATGGTTGTAGTGGGGTTATTGTTAGGGCGGGCATAAGCTATAGATAACAAACACAATTGCATTTTATTGATAGGAATTTAAATGCCAAAGATACCGTGATGAGATCCTGAGGCCCAATGTCATGCCATTCATCCGCCGCCATCACCTCATGTTTTAGCATGAGAATACACAGACCCATGTTGCAATCTGTACACATTTCCTGGAAGCTGATCATCACCCAGTTCTTCCATGGCCTGCAAACTCACCAGACATGTCACCCATTGAGCATGTTTGGGATGCTCTGGATCAACGTGTACGACAGCGTGTTCCAGTTCCCGGTACTATCCAGTAACTTCACAGAGCCATTGAAGAGGAGTGGGACAACATTCCACAGGCCACAATCAACAGCCTGACCAACTCTATGCCGAAGCAGCTGTGTCGCACTGCATGAGGCAAATGATGGTCACACCAGATACTGACGGGTTTTCTGATCCACGCCCCTACCTTTTTTTAAAGGTATCTTTGACCAACAGATGCATATCTGTATTCCCAGTCATGTGAAATCCATAGATTCGGGCCTATGGAATTTATTTCAATTGACTGATTTCCTTGTATGAATCTTCGAAATTGTTGCATGTTGAGTTTATATTTTTTTTCAGTATTCATGGATTCCCTATTGACTACAGTGGATTTATATACAGTATACTGTATATATTCAAGAATAAACCACGTAATCTGTCAACACTATTCCCTCTTGTCCCGTTGTCTCCAAAGACCCCAAATATATTCTTAACCCTGGGCAATATTTTCCAGACATGTCAGTGGTACCATGAAGGCCAGAGACAGCGCCACAGACATCTCTTTCTTGGCACTGCCAATCCTCTGGATGTCCCTTTTTTCCCCCTCTTTTCCTCCCGCACCAGGCTTCGTTAGAGAGCCATGGGAGAATAAGAGCGCTGATCCGTGAGGGGAGAACCGGGGTTCTCTGACACATTTCACTAGCACTCATAGCGGGATGAAAACAGCTTTCTGGAGCCCACTAAGCACAATGGGAAGTTGGACAAAAGGAGGGCAGCATTTTGCCATTTGGGTGCATTGGGTGCATGTGGTTTGTTGGCTGTTTCAGCAGCAGTGCACGGCACGTGCTCTGCTTCTGTTTCACAGCATTTCGGTTATTACTGACAATAATGTTGAAGGTTCATCTCCTTCCTTTAATGCATTTTGAACATGTGTCAATCAAAAGCTACTTTGTGCATTATGTGCCAGTTTTTACCAGGATGTGAATGAAGACCTGTCCATGGATTTGAATTAATGTCTTGAGGTTGCGACTAAAGATTGGGCTGTTGGAGGACAAATCATTTCGTTCACTTAGAGGCTTAATACAGTCTGTCTTGCAAGAGAAAAATACTCTTGAAGTTTCATGACAGAAAAAAGTGGGACGCTATCATGTAAGTAGCTAGAGCAAACATGAAACAAAAGAACAGTGTGCTGAGAACTTATATTTTCGCTCTACCAATTTTCATCCCACGCATCGTTCAGTCTTTGGAGATCTGAGTCACTGAAACAGAATTCAGAGTTAAACAAAAAATGCTGGAAATTATTTAACAGTAAAATGATTTGCTTGTACTTATGAGGTTTTGAAGGGCAGTCTGAGTCTGCAGTTATGTTTTGTGTAATGCATGTTACCGTCACATTTGGAAGCTAAGCGCAGGTGACAGTGGCCCAAAGGAACCTTGTCCTGCTTTATCCAACCATCGGTGTGGCAGACCATGCAATATTCAGGTCGTTCTGCAGGAAGGCAAGTTGGCATTGCAGCATTAGACCGACACGAAAGCGTTCTGTCTCAGGCAATATACTGTAGAACTGGACTTAAAAGAGGAGTGCTGTAAGATGGGTTTTTTTCTCTCTCTCTTTATGCAGACTTTTAAATGAAAAGGTCTAAAAACATACGTGTGGACTGGTGTGAGAGCATTAGGAAGCGTTGCAAAGGGTCATTTGTGGACTGGTGTGAGAGCGTTAGGAAGTGTTGCGAAGGGTCATTTGTGGACTGGTGTGAGAGCGTTAGGAAGTGTTGCGAAGGGTCATTTGAATTTCCAGACATCAACTGCAGCTAGTCGTGACCAATCCTACAGCAGTAACCTAGCTGTACAGAGTTATAATTAATAAGATAAGTAAAAGACGTGAGGTTATGGGAACCATTTAGTTACTCATAGGTTTTATTGTCATGGTATGTTATGATGATTATACACCTTTTGTCCCTAGAGAGTTGCACGAGGGACAGCGTCCCGATGTGGTTAATTTCTCGAGGTGGTGGATTGGTGCATCCATTTAGCTTAACTAATAGTCTCAATGCCCACCCACAGAATGAGAATACTACGTGGACTGTTTGAATTCGTTGGACTTCCACTTGGAATCTATTCAGATCCCACCATGTAAAGACCAGTACGTACAAGGACAATTTATAAAGTACTGTATTATATTGATTACTGATCGAGACTGTAAAACCTGAAACTGAAACCAGCAGGACTGTGGAACTTGAAACCAGCAGGACTGTGGAACTTGAAACCAGCAGGACTGTGGAACTTGAAACCAGCAGGACTGTGGAACTTGAAACCAGCAGGACTGTGGAACTTGAAACCAGCAGGACTGTGGAATCTGATCCTGAAACCAGCAGGACTGTGGAACCTGAACCTGAAACCAGCAGGACTGTGGAACCTGAACCTGAAACCAGCAGGACTGTGGAACCTGAACCTGAAACCAGCAGGACTGTGGAACCTGAACCTGAAACCAGCAGGACTGTGGAACTGGAGGGGCCTGTGTTGTATGATCATGGTTTAAAGTCAGTAACTCAGGGTCTTCAACAACTCTCCCATGATTCTATCTCCACAGCAAAATACTAGCATTGTCATTGTTTTTCTGCTGTTCCGTTTCACATAGGATGGGATTGGATGTTTTCACATAGGATTGGATGTTTTCACATAGGATTGGATGTTTTCACATAGGATGGGATGTTTTCACATAGGATGGGAGGTTTTCACATAGGATAGGATGTTTTCACATAGGATAGGAGGTTTTCACATAGGATAGGAGGTTTTCACATAGGATAGGATGTTTTCACATAGGATAGGAGGTTTTCACATAGGATAGAAGGTTTACACATAGGATAGGATAGGATATTTTCACATAGGATAGGATGTTTTCACATAGGATAGGATAGGATATTTTCACATAGGATAGGATATTTTCACATAGGATAGGATGTTTTCACATAGGATAGGATGTTTTCACATAGGATAGGATGTTTTCACATAGGATAGGAGGTTTTCACATAGGATAGGATGTTTTCACATAGGATAGGAGGTTTTCACATAGGATAGAAGGTTTACACATAGGATAGGATAGGATATTTTCACATAGGATAGGATGTTGTCACATAGGATAGGATAGGATGTTTTCACATAGGATAGGATGTTTTCACATAGGATAGGATGTTTTCACATAGGATAGGATGTTTTCACATAGGATAGGATGTTTTCACATAGGATAGGATGTTGTCACATAGGATAGGATGTTTTCACATAGGATAGGATGTTTTCACATAGGATAGGATGTTGTCACATAGGATAGGATAGGATATTTTCACATAGGATAGGATGTTTTCACATAGGACAGGAGGTTTTCACATAGGATAGAAGGTTTAAACATAGGATAGGATAGGATATTTTCACATTGGATAGGAGGTTTCACATAGGATAGGAGGTTTCACATAGGATAGGAGGTCCGAGTCACCTTCTGTGGTAGATGTTTCCTTGCACTGTAACTTTTGTCATGTCTCCCAACACCAAACCCCAAGCGGTACATCAATAATCTAGGGACATGAAGTGTAGACCATTGAACTCTTGTGGATTGAGATGGAGGTTTGGAAAAGCACACTTGAATTGAATTTACATTCCCCATCAACACCCATCTGTTTCGTGAATTTTGCTGCTTTTAAAAAAATGTATTTTATTTCACCTTTATTTAACCAGGTAGGTTAGTTGAGAACAAGTTCTCATTTGCAACTGCGACCTGGCCAAGATAAAGCAAAGCAGTGTGACACAGACAACACACAGAGTTACACATGGAGTAAACAATAAACAAGCCAATAACACAATAAACATGTCAATGACACAGTAGAAAAAAATAAAGTCTATTAACAGTGTGTGCAAAAGGCATGAGGAGGTAGGCAATAAATAGGCCATAGGAGCGAATAAATACAATTTAGCAGATTAAAACTGGAGTGATAAATGAGCAGATGATGATGTGCAAGTAGAGATACTGGTGTGCAAAATAGCAGAAAAGTAAATAAAATAAAAACAGTATGGGATGCGGTAGGTAGATTGGGTGGGCTATTTACAGATGGACTATGTACAGATGCAGCGATCGGTTAGCTGCTCAGATAGTTGATGTTTAAAGTTGGTGAGGGAAATAAAAGTCTCCAACTTCAGTGATTTTTGCAATTCGTTCCAGTCACTGGCAGCAGAGAACTGGAAGGAAAGGTGGACAAATTAGGTGTTGGCTTTGGGGATTATAAGTGAGATATACAGTGCCTTGCGAAAGTATTCGGGCCCCTTGAACTTTGCGACCTTTTGCCACATTTCAGGCTTCAAACATAAAGATATAAAACTGTATTTTTTTGTGAAGAATCAGCAACAAGTGGGACACAATCATGAAGTGGAACGACATTTATTGGATATTTCAAACTTTTTTAACAAATCAAAAACTGAAAAATTGGACGTGCAAAATTATTCAGCCCCCTTAAGTTAATACTTTGTAGCGCCACCTTTAGCTGCGATTACAGCTGTAAGTCGCTTGGGGTATGTCTCTATCAGTTTTGCACATCGAGAGACTGACATTTTTTCCCATTCCTCCTTGTAAAACAGCTCGAGCTCAGTGAGGTTGGATGGAGAGCATTTGTGAACAGCAGTTTTCAGTTCTTTTCACAGATTCTCGATTGGATTCAGGTCTGGACTTTGACTTGGCCATTCTAACACCTGGATATGTTTATTTTTGAACCATTCCATTGTAGATTTTGCTTTATGTTTTGGATCATTGTCTTGTTGGAAGACAAATCTCCGTCCCAGTCTCAGGTCTTTTGCAGACTCCATCAGGTTTTCTTCCAGAATGGTCCTGTATTTGGCTCCATCCATCTTCCCATCAATTTTAACCATCTTCCCTGTCCCTGCTGAAGAAAAGCAGGCCCAAACCATGATGCTGCCACCACCATGTTTGACAGTGGGGATGGTGTGTTCAGCTGTGTTGCTTTTACGCCAAACATAACGTTTTGCATTGTTGCCAAAAAGTTCAATTTTGGTTTCATCTGACCAGAGCACCTTCTTCCACATGTTTGGTGTGTCTCCCAGGTGGCTTGTGTCAAACTTTAAACAACACTTTTTATGGATATCTTTAAGAAATGGCTTTCTACGGCCTCCCGGGTGGCGTTGTGGTTAAGGGCGCTGTACTGCAGCGCCAGCTGTGCCATCAGAGTCCTGGGTTCGCGCCCAGGCTCTGTCGTAACCGGCCGCGACCGGGAGGTCCGTGGGGCGACGCACAATTGGCCTAGCGTCGCCCGGGTTAGGGAGGGCTTGGTCGGTAGGGGTGTCCTTGTCTCATTGCGCACCAGTGACTCCTGTGGCGGGCTGGGCGCAGTGTACGCTAGCCAAGGTGGCCAGGTGCACGGTGTTTCCTCCGGCGCATTGGTGTGGCTGGCTTCCGGGTTGGATGTGCGCTGTGTTAAAGAAGCAGCGGCTTGGTTGGTTATGTATCGGAGGACGCATTACTTTCAACCTTCGTCTCTCCCGAGCCAGTACGGGAGTTGTAGCGATGAGACAAGATAGTAGCTACTACAACAATTGGATACTACAAAAAGGGGTAAAAATTCAAAAAAAAGAAATGGCTTTCTTCTTGCCACTCTTCCATAAAGGCCAGATTTGTTGTCCTATGGACACCTCAGCTGTAGATCTCTGCAGTTCATCCAGAGTGATCATGGGCCTCTTGGCTGCATCTCTGATCAGATGCACAGAAGCGATAATATTGAAATCTACCAAGACCTGGCCGTCCCTCTAAACGTCTTGGTAGATTTCAATATTATCGCTTGCACAGTGCTCCTTGGGATGTTTAAAGCTTGGGAAATCTTTTTGTATCCAAATCCGGCTTTAAACTTCTTCACAACAGTATCTCGGACCTGCCTGGTGTGTTCCTTGTTCTTCATGATGCTCTCTGCGCTTTTAACGGACCTCTGAGACTATCACAGTGCAGGTGCATTTATACGGAGACTTGATTACACACAGGTGGATTGTATTTATCATCATTAGTCATTTAGGTCAACATTGGATCATTCAGAGTTCCTCACTGAACTTCTGGAGAGAGTTTGCTGCACTGAAAGTAAAGGGGCTGAATAATTTTGCACGCCCAATTTTTCAGTTTTTGATTTGTTAAAAAAGTTTGAAATATCCAATAAATGTCGTTCCACTTCATGATTGTGTCCCACTTGTTGTTGATTCTTCACAAAAAAATACAGTTTTATATCTTTATGTTTGAAGCCTTAAATGTGGCAAAAGGTCGCAAAGTTCAAGGGGCCGAATACTTTCGCAAGGCACTGTACCTGCTGGAACGTGTGCTACAGGTTGGTGTTGTTATCGTGACCAGTGAACTGAGATAAGGCGGAGCTTTACCTAGCATAGACTTATAGATGACCTGGAGCCAGTGGGTCTGGCGACTAATATGTTTCGAGGGCCGGCCAACTAGAGCATACAGGTCGCAGTGGTGGGTAGTATAAGGTGATTTGGTAACAGAACGGATGGCACTGTGATAGACTGCATCCAGTTTGCTGAGTATAGTATTGGAAGCTATTTTGTAGATGACATCGCCAAAGTCGAGGATCGGTAGGATAGTCAGTTTTACTAGGATAAGTTTGTCGACGTGAGTGAAGGAGGCTTTGTTGCGAAATAGAATGCCGATTCTAGAATTGGATTGGATTGGATTGGATTTTGGATTGGAGATGCTTAAAATGAGTCTGGAAGGAGAGTTCACAGTCTAACCAGACACCTAGGTATTTATAGTTGTCCACATATTCTAGGTCGGAACTGTCCAGGGTGGTGATGCTAGCCGGGCGGGCGGGTGCGGGCAGCGAACGGTTGAAAAGCATGCATTTGGTTTTACTAGCGTTTAAGAGCAGTTGGAGGCCACGGAAGGAGTGTTGTATGGCATTGAAGCTCGTTTGGAGGGGAGGATTCTAAAACAATCAATAGTTAACTGATAAACAGTACGGTCATGACAGGATTATTAGAAGTAAAAGGGAGATGGGTGTTATAAAAAGGCATGAGAAACCCGCACACTTCTCTTTCTCTTGCATTAATTTCTCTAATCCAAGATGGCGTATGCATCCTTCGTATGTATTTCGGATATTTTTTAAATATTTTAATCTCAGTCTCAACATACTCTCCTGCAACCCGTCTCACCCAATGTGGTATGGATCTGCTATTTTCTATACTTTAGAACCGGGAACCCCCAACAGGAACTAGCAAGCTAACTAGATACTAGCTAATAGTCTGGTTAGCCTGGTTAACTCCTGCCAGTCTATACAACGCATTTCAACCCAGAGCTTACCGGACTGCTCTTTCTCCACATCTCCGGTTTCCTAACGCAAGCTCTGAACTGGTTCACCTGTTTTGGTTAGTGATTATTGGTTTATTTCACTGTAGAGACTCCAGCCAAATATGACTTAGCTTGCACTTTTCTTTTACCTCCCACACACGCGGTGACTTCACCTGGTCTAAATGATGTCTCTAGGGACAAAACCTCTCCCATCATCACCTCATCACCTCTCTCAATACCTTGGTTTACCTCCACTGTATTCACATCCTACCATACCCTTGTCTGTACATTATACCTTGAATCTATTCTTCCGTGCCCAGAAAGCTGTTCCTTTTACTCTCTGTTCCGAATGCACTAGACAAGCAGTTCTTATAGCCTTTAGCCGTACGCTTATCCTCCTCCTCCTCTGTGTCTCTGGTGATGTAGAGGTTAATCCAGGCCCTGCAGTGCCTAGCTCCACTACCATTCCCCAGGCGCTCTCATTTGTTGACTTCTGTAACCATAAAAGCCTTGGTTTCATGCATGTTAACATTAGAAGCCTCCTCCCTAAGTTTGATTTACTTACTGCTTTGGCACACTCTGCCAACCCAGATTTCCTAGCCGTGTCTGTATCCTGGTTTAGGAAGGCCACCAAAAATCCTGAAATTCCCAACCCTAACTATAACATTTCCCGACAAGATAGAACTGCCAAAGGGGGCGGAGTTGCAATCTACAATTCGAGCTTCTACTTCTAAAAATCCACCTTTCCAGAAACAAGTCTCACTGTTGCCGCTTGTTATAGAACACCTTCTGCCCCCAGCTGTGCCCTGGACATCACTTGTGAAAATAATGCCCCCATCTATCTTCAGAGCTCTTACTGTTAGGTCACCTAAACTGGGACATGCTTACCACCCCAACCGTCCTAAAATCTAAGCTTGATGCCCTCAATCTGACACAAATTGTTAATGAATCTACCAGGTACAACCCCAAATCCGTAAAAACGGGCACCCTCATAGATATCATCCTGACCAACATGCCCTCTAAATACACCTCTGCTGTCTTCAACCAGGATCTCAGCGATCACTGCCTCATTGCCTGCGTCCGTAATGGGTCTGTGGTCAAACGACCACCCCTCATCACTGTCAAACGCTCCCTAAAACACTTCAGCGAGCAGGCCTTTCTAATCGCCCTTTCCTGGGTATCCTGGAAGGATATTGACCTCATTCCGTCAGTTGACCTCATTCCATCAGCATTTTAAAAGTGCTTTCCTCACCATCTTAAATAAGCATGCCCCATTCAAAAAATGCAGAACCAGGAACAGATATAGCCCTTGGTTCACTCCAGACCAGACCGCCCTTGACCAGCACAAAAACATCCTGTGGCATTCTGCATTAGCATCGAATAGCCCCCGCGATATGCAACTTAGTTAGGAAACAATATACACAGGCAGTTAGGAAGGCAAAGGCTAGCTTTTTCAAACAGAAATTTGCATCCTGTAGCACAAATTACAAAATGTTCTGGGACACTGTAAAGTCCATGGAGAAAAATAACACCTCCTCCCAGTTTCCCACAGAGGCTAGGAAACACTGTCACCACCGATAAATCCACGAAAATTGAGAATTTCAATAATAATTTTTCTACGGCTGGCCATGCTTTCCACCTGGCTACCCCTACACGGGTCAACAGCCCTGCACCCCCCACAGCAACTTGCCCAAACCTCCCCCATTTCTCTTTCACCCAAATCCAGATAGCTGATGTCCTGAAAGAGTTCCAAAATCTGGACCCCTACAAATCAGCTGGGCTAGACAATCTGGACCCTCTCTTTTTAAAATGATCCACCGCAATTGTTGCAACCCCTATTACTAGCCTGTTCAACCTCTCTTTCGTATCGTCTGAGATCCCCAAAGATTGGAAAGCTGCCGCGGTCATCCCCCTCTTCAAAGGGGGAGACACTCTAGACCCAAACTGCTACAGACCTATATCTATCCTACCCTGCATTTCTAAGGTCTTCGAAAGCCAAGTTATACAGATCACTGACCATCATACAGATCACTGACCATTTCGAATCCCGCCGTACCTTCTCTGCTAAGCAATCAGATTTCCGAGCTGGTCATGGGTGTACCTCAGCGACGCTCAGGGTCCTTAACAATATCATAACCTCCATCGATAAAAGACAATACTGTGCAGAAGTATTCATCGACCAGGCCAAGGTTTTCGACTCTGTCAATCACCACATTCTTATAGGCAGACTCAACAGCCTTGTTTTCTCAAATGACTGCCTCGCCTGGTTCACCAACTACTTCTCAGACAGAGTTAATTTGTCAAATAGCAGGACCTGTTGTCCGAACCTCTGACACTCTCTATGGGGGTGCCACAGGGTTCAATTCTCGGGCCGACTCTTTCTCTGTATACATCAATGATGTCGCTCTTGCTGCTGGTGATTTGCTGATCCACCTCTACGCAGACGACACCATTCTGTATACTTCTGGCCCTTCTTTGGGCACTGTGTTAACTAATATCCAGAAGAGCTTCAATGCGACACAACTCTCCTTCCGTGGCCTCCAACTGCTCTTAAATGCAAGTAAAACTAAATGCATGCTCTTCAATCGATCGCTGACCGCACCTGCCTGCCCGTCCAGCATCACTTCTCTGGACGGTTCCGACATAGAATATGTGGACAATTACAAATACCTAGGTGTCTGGTTAGACTTTAACCTCTCCTTCCAGAGTCACATTAAGCATTTCCAATCCAAAATTAAATCTAGAATCGGCTTCCTATTTCGCAACAAAGCATCCTTCACTCATGCTGCCAAACATACCCTCGCAAAAACTGACTGTCTTACCAATCCTTGACTCCAAGGATAGCCTCCAACACTCTACTCAGCAAATTGGATGTAGTCTATCACAGTGCCATTCGTTTCGTCACCAAAGCCCCATATACTTCCCACCACTGTGAACCTGTATGCTCTCGTTGGCTGGCCCTCGCTTCATATTCGTCGCCAAACCCACTGGTTCCAGATCGTCTTTTCTAGGTAAAGCCCCGCCTTATCTCAGCTCACTGGTCACCATAGCATCATCCACCCGTAGCATGCGCTCCAGCAGGTATGTTTCACTGGTCACCCCCAAAGCCAATTCCTCTTTTGGCCGCCTTTCCTTCCTGTTGTCTGCTGCCAAAGACTGAAATAAATTGCAAAAATCACTGAAGCTGGAGACTCATATCTCCCTCACTAACCTTAAGCATCAGCTGTCAGAGCAGCTCACAGATCACTGCTTCTGTACATAGACCATCTGTAAATAGCCCATCCAACTACCTCATCCCCATATTGTTATTTATTTAATTTATTTTGCTCCTTTGCACCCCCGTATCTCTACTTGCACATTGATGTATACAGCACATTAATCTTCTGCACACACTTCCACACACTGCTACATTAGACAGCTGCTTCCTATTTCTGCACAGCTATCACAGTTTAATTGCTAAATTGTAATTACTTCGCCAAGACGGCCTATTTATTGTCTTACCTCCGTAATCTTACCTAATTTGCACACGCTGCATATAGATTTTTGTTCCTTATTGTTTTATTGACTGTACGTTTGTTTATTCCATGTGTAACTCTGTGTGGTTGTTTGTGTCGCACAGCTTTGCTTTATCTTGGCCAGGTCGCAGTTGTAAATGAGAACTTGTTCTCAACTGGCCTACCTGGTTGAATAAAGGTGAAATATATATATATATTTTTTTAATTGTTGGTATCACTTATTTTTTATTAAAGCATATGTGTCAGCCTCTTTTCGTCAGAGCTTTGTTGAGTGTTTGCAATTTGCACCCACAAATAGACATTGCTCCACCCACATCATTCCAGTGTGTCCAAAAGGATTGGAATCAAAAGAAGCCCTTGTCTTTGAAGGTATCGCCATGCAACAAGACAGCTCAGATGTGCAGGTGCCTTTTTTTAACTCTGTTATTAAAAGACCAAACAGTTGTCCAAATGCTTCTTGCTTAAGTGATGTCATCAAGAGTAATTGCATTGAGCACGATCTGGAGTCAAGATCATCTTCACTGAAAATGTTGAATTTATCTATCTATTAAACAAACACATACACCTACCATTTTGTGTAATGGCTTGTTGTGCAGTCATTGTACAAATATTTCAATATCTAACTGTTGCTGTAGCAATCTGAAGTGATCACAACAAAAGGACATTATGTGACTTTCCGATCAAAATGAGACAATTCAAATAGTGTTTCTTATTTTGTCTGTTGAAATAGACAATATAAAAATGTGATTTGCTAGTAAAGTATGATTGTCTGATATAGATTCAGATAAAAATCAGAGAGAAAAATTGATTTTACACAAATATATATTTTCACATCCAAAGAATAAAAAAAAAACAAATGACTTTCATACAGTAGATTGGAGGCAGGGTGTGTAGACTTCCAAAGACACACACATATATATATATATATATATATATATATATATATATATATATATATATATATATATATATATATATATATATATACAGTACAGTTGTAACATACAATACAGACATTGTCCTTGAAAATACTTTGTAGCAAGTGCTACTTGAAATATCAAAGTCGTCCAATATGAAAACGGCGTTGAATACAGTTTTAAGATCAGATTAAGTCCTTTAGTGAGAAACTGTCCTGCAGTCCGTGTCACATTCTGACAAATGTTACGAAACAGGATGCATTTAATTCACTTGCCATAAATACAGCTAGCTAATATGCAGATGTATCTGAGAGTTGGTACCGACATGTGTTCTGATCCTATACACACGCGTGTGCAGTGTCATGGTGTTCATTTAGTTACCAATGGTCACGGTATGATTATGATTGAATAACGTTCCAGTGTTCCTCTTCCTACAAAAAACTCCAAGGGAAATTACAGATGCAATTCAGGCATCATTAACCCTCCATCGGAGGACACAGGCAACATGGAGGTGTGGCTTTGTTTGTACCCTTGTGCAAAGCTAACAGAAAGGGCACAAAGACCATTCATTTAAATGTCCGACTGATGGGTAAGGTACATACGCTAATAATCGTGCTTCCTCTAACATCAACAAAAACATCAAAATGGTACAAACAAAAAAGCGAACCCCTCTGACAACCTTCCACACACTGCTACATTAGACAGCTGCTTCCTATTTCATTGCCTCGCATACACCCATAAATACTGTGTTATATACACTGCACATTCACAAAACAGTCACAGCACTCAAGATTTACAACATATTTACATCTGATTGTGAGTTGGTTCTAGCATTTGGATGAAAACATTACATTAATAAAGTTATGAAATCCAAATGAATGATCCAAGGAGGAAATGATGTGTAATATATGAACATACTGAATGAAGTGTATATGTATCACTGAGAGGAATGTAATGTTGATCCTATGTATTCCATAGATTTAAAACAGTGCCATAACCAAATTTCATCATTGAAGTAATATTCAGTTGTACAAGGACAGATATTGGCATAAATTATAATAGTTGGTAATGGTAAAGCTTGTAACTTTTCACAAGTTTTTAAGCACCAAAAAAGTGACTGTACTGTATCTGTTTGTCAGGGTTTCCATTAGCTGGTAATAGCCGGATTTTAGCCGCTAAAAAAATACAAAAGCCAATAAATAAAATTGGCACCGGCCACTTGTCTGGGAGAAAAAAATAAAATAAAATTCTAAATAATGCTTTTTAGCCTATTAATGGAAATACCAATTGATGTAAATGCATTTCACCAGTCATGCTTATAAGGCTATGCGCTAATTTGCCTAATTTAGTGGAATTAAATTGGCGCATGTGTATATTCGCAATGTATCTTATTTATCACACACTCACAGCATACAGATACAGAACCTTTGTACCTTTGTGTGGAAAACCTGTTAGACTGCTTTTATAAACTCAGTAATTGCGCAACAATTGTAAATGCAATCCTGCATTAAAAATAGATTTTGGGCCACAATTAAAATTAGCTACTATTTTTTTTCTCAACTGGTAATTGTAGCACGCTTCCCATTCGCCATTGAAAAACATAGGGAACGGAAGGCAAGCTCTGTCATCATAAGGTCCTGTGTTCAGTCGGTAGAGCATGCTGCTTGCAATGCCTGGGTTGTGGGTTTGATTCCCACAGGTGACCTATACAGAAATGCGTGTACTCACTACTGTAAGGTGATCTTGATAGATGTCATATTCTATTTGTCTCCCCTTCTCGTAAGCCTGTTATATTGGACAGTGTCATTTTTATTGATCTGTTTGTAAGTGTCAGCAGAGTAGCCTACCCTGTAATTTGTCTTATTAAAAAGATTCTGCTAATGTCTCCAGTCAAATAAAGTGTAGTAGAATTGCATGATGTGTTTTTCCCAGAAAGAATAAACGTATATAGCCCAGGCTACTATTCAATACACACTCCGCCATTCATTGAAATGTATTTTTTTTGCGGACAGTAATTTAGTTATTAGCTTAAATTCTGACTATCCAATCTACTCATCACATTATGAATTGTAGACTATCTTACATAAGTCTACAAATGCAATGATGCACGGAATGCTTAATTATAAAGGTGTACTTTTTATGGTGAACATATGCTTCCCCAAACTTGAAACTCGCGTGTCACATATACATATGCTAGCTCGTGATTTTGCTGTTCGTTACTCGTCTTGTTGGCTGAGGAAAAGTTCATGTGGACAGTTATTCTAACATCTTCAAAGTGCGCAGTAAGGACACAAGTCATTGCATCTTCAACTTGCATGTTCTGTTCAGATTAATTACAATAATCTAAATGTGATTTATGTCATTCTGAGCACAGTGGGTGGAAGCCCTAATCAGGTTACGCACCCAATGCATATGTGTCCAGTAAATGTCTCGAAGATCCATTAAATTAAAATACGCCTGTCAAATTTCCAGCGACACATTTTCATAATGGAAACCCTGCTTTGTGTATAGTTGCTGCAAGTGTAACCTTGTCCTCAACTTTAGCCTAGATTCAGCTAGACTAGAGGAACACAGAACATAGCCTCATAGTGGTATAGTTGTAATGTGTAAAAATAACCGACAAGAGCGATTCTTGGTTTGGCACAAAGCAAGTCACAAATAGCATTTTTTTGGCAAACAGCCAAGCTTTATCTAAACTCATAATATCATAATTTGGATTGTCAAACCTCCTTTTGACTTGTACAGTCATGTTGAAAGGACTGCCCAATATTTAAATGCTTTAAGACAAATAATCAGAATATATACATTTGCCTTCTTTTGAAAAGTAGAAGAGCATGTTAGAACATGGATACTTAAAATATAGTGATTCTCACAAGGCAGATAAAACGATTAAGTGCCCATTCAAACATGTTAATCGAAGGTAGCAAATGTAGTTTTTTTCAGTGTGTATAATTCTTCTATTGTTTATCCCTTCTTTTTTGGGGGGGGGGTGCTTATGCAGCAAATATCGGGAGAACAATTCAGTTCTCCAACGTCGCTGTGTGACAGTAACCCAGTAACCATAGTAACAAACTGCAGCCCCCCCCAACTTCCATTCCCAAACACCCTGCAACCCCCACCACTTCCCCCACCCCTCCCCTCATTCCCAAACACGCTGCAGCACACCCTCCCCCCTCCTTCCCCCAACCACCATTTCCAAACAAGATGCAGCCCCCACCCCCCTTCCCCACCCCTCCCCTCCATTCCCAAATACACAGCAGAGTTAGCCTTTCTTCAGGCAAACGGGTTCTCCGATTTTAAGATGGAGGTCTCGATGTCAAGGCAGCCCCCTTTGCCATTCAAGTGTTCTGTGTTGCTGTCGATGCTGTAGCAGCCCTGGACATCGGTGATGGACGAGGCTGTGTATGAGGCGGACCGCATGGCATCCGAGTGGGTCAAGGTGCTCCCGAACTGCATACGGTACTGTTTCCAATGTCTCCTCAGAACGCCTTGCACCTGCCAAGACACAATGTGGACCATTTGATTCAGTACACAGAATATACATGAATACAATTAGCAATGAATTACTTTCATGAATGACTAAGAATGAATTAACCCTAATTGCAAGACCATCCATGTATCTTCATACAGTATTTGCCTCGCCATCTTCCAGTCATTTACAAGGACCATATTGACCCTTGTCCTCTCCATGTGTTTTGTGAAGCATGGCTGTCAAAGGAGGTAAAGGGCCAAGCAAACCAAATCCATACCCAAATTACTATTTTGGTACAAAACCCTCTCTAGCACTGCTGATACCACTCTGTGGACGGTCCCTTGACTGTCTCTGGATGCCTGCCAATGCTTTCATGATCTCTAGTCTGGGAGAATCCACTCCTGAAGCTCACACGCTCCTTCCTATGCAATGCTCTGGAAGGTCAACGTCCCAAGATACATCCCCAGGTCAACTCCCGGGGAGGGTATGCAAAGAGGAAGTGTCCTAACCTCGGCTTATACACACAGGGGGCTGAGGACAAGGAGGTACAGGGGAGGAGAGAATTGCAAAATTCCTGAAACAGTCCTGGAAAATTCCCAGTGAATAGGCTGGCAAGGGAATCATCCAACCTAGAATTCTTTATCTGGGATTTCAGAAAACCTGATGGACATGATTGTGGGTGAGAAACATACCTCTCCGTTGAAGAAGCAGAAGATGGTGGCCACCAGCAGCCCCTGAAAAAAAAATTGTTGCCCAGTCAGGTGATAAATGCATCATCATTTCCCGAGGAGAATGTCTCAAGTTCTCTAACAGCAAAAAACTGTTGAGGCATGGGGCAGAATGCTGATTTTCCCACTTTCATGCATTTTGGCAGCAGGTCTTTCGAGGAGCAGGTAAAACAAGTGTGCGAGACAGAGACAGAGTGTGACAGAGAGAGACAGAGAGAGACAGAGAGAGAGGGAGAGAGAGAAAGAGGGAGAGAGAGAGAGAGAAAGACAGAGACAGCGAGAGACAGAGACATAGCGGGACAGAGAGAGACAGAGAGAGAGAGAGACAGAGAGAGACAGAGAGAGAGAGAGAGAGAGAGAGAGAGAGAGAGAGAGAGAGACAGAGACAGACAGAGACAGACACAGACAGACACAGACAGACACAGACAGACACAGACAGACACAGACAGACACAGACAGAGCGAGAGAGAGAGCGAGAGAGGGAGAGAGAGAGGGAGAGAGAGAGACAGAGAGAGACAGAGACAGAGCGTGACAGAGAGAGAGAGAGACAAAGACGTTGTGTTGTATGATTTATTGAGCTGAATCAGCCTGGCCCCAGAACGCTCCAACTGCACCTCCCCATCATGAGCTGCAGCATTCAACCCTCCCCTCCCAGACAGTGACTTATGTTTTCCTTCCTGCCAGTCTTCCACAGGCCATGGGATAAAGATGCAGGAGCTGAAAGGAGTCGACCTGGTCTTCATAAATACTCACAAGCCAATAATAGGGAACACAGTGAGAGACAGTGGCTTTAGATGAATGTGTTTGATGCGCTTATAGACAGTAACTCTGGACAAGAACATCTGCCAAATGACTACGGACAACACACACATCCAATGCCATCAGAAAGTATTCACACCCCTTGACTTTTTACACTTTTTGTTGTGTTACATCCTGAATGAAAAGTGAAACGTATTAAGTCAATAGATATTCAACCCGTTTGTTATAGAAAGCCTAAATAAATTCAGGAGTAAAAATGTGCCTAACAAGTCACATGGTCTCTGTGTTCAATAATAGTGTTTAACATGATTTTTGATTGACTATCTCATCTTTCAACTACACACATACAATTATCTGAAAGTTCCATCAGCCGAGCAGTGAATTTCAAACACAGATTCAACCACAATAACCATAGAGGTTTTCCAAAGAAGGGCACCTCTTGGTAGATGAGTCAAAATAAAAAAGCAGACAATGAATATCCCTTTGAGCATGGTGAAGTTATTAATTACACATTGGAGGTTGTATCGATACAACCAGTCACTGCAAATATACAGGCATCCTTCCTAACTCAGTTGCCGGAGAGGAAGAAAACAGCTCAGTGATTTCACAATTCTCCTGGCATCCGCCAAACCCAGATTCGTCCTTTGGACTGTCAGATGGTGAAACGTGATTGATCACTCCAGAGAACGCGTTCCCACTGCTCCAGAGTCCAATGCTTCACACAACTCCAGTCGAAGCTTGGCATTGCACACGGTGACCTTAGGCTTGTTTGCGGCTGCTCGGCCATGGAAACTCATTTCATGAAGCTCCCAACGAACATTTATTGTGCTGACATTGTTGCCCATGGCAGTTTGGAACTCGGTAGTGAGTGTTACAACCGAGGGCAGATGATTTTTACACGCTACGCGCTTAAGCACTTGGTGGTCCCGTTCTGTGAGCTTGTGTTGGCCTACCACGTCACGGCTGAGCCGTTGTTGCTCCTAGATGTATCCATTTCACAATAACAGTACTTACAGTTGACCGGGGCAGCTCTAGCAGGGAAGTTATTTGAAGAACTGATTTGTTTTAAAGGTGGCATCCTATAACGGTGCCACAATGAGTCACTGAGCTCTACAGTAAAGACATTCTACTGTCAATGTTTGTCTATGGAGATTGCATGGTTGTGTGCTCGATTTTAAACACCTGTCAGCAACGGGTGTGGCTGAAATAGCTGAAACCACTAATTTGAAGGGATGTCCATATACCTTTGTATATAAAGTGTATATATTTAATAACTTTTGAATTCAGGATGTAACAACAACAGGTGGAATAAGTCAAGGGGTATGAATACTTTCTGAAGGCATTTTACATAGAGATTAATTCTAACCTCGGTTGGAAAGATGGAAGATATATTACTGTAAGCCTAGAAATGTATCATTTCACTGAGCTGGGGTAACTAGCAGAGAATAGATAGTCTTACCTGATAATGCATTAAGATGTGCATGATGTAGTCGTAGATCTCAGAGGAGACTCGTTCCTCTGGTTTGTAGGGCAACAGCACGTACTGGATGCCCAGGAGAGGTACCAGAATCAGGGTGGCGCGCACGGCCTTCATGTAGAGGCTGGACTCAGCCTGGTTGGTCACCTTCAACTTGGTGATCAGGACACGCACAATGTTCAACAGGAAGAACAGGTTCACCTTGAAAGAGAAGGAGAGAGAAAACTGACAAATTAGTGCGAATAATATTAGCAGTCTAGAGGACATGCTTATCCAAAGGACCCGCTATCCCCATACAAGAAAAATATAAGAAATACTGATCAGGACTGTTAGCAACAGTGTGTTCACTTCTTGATGTTGGAAAATTGTGAATTCTTATGTTTCTGAATCACTTATGTCGAGAGTGGATTCACATAATCACCATTACAATTCTCGTATTGACCAAACAAGGAGAAAACATAAAATCTAATCAAATTTTAATTTTTACATTAGCAGATGTGCTTTTACAGAAACCCAGCTTTAAATCCTGAACAGAAACCAATGCAGATGTAGAAGCACTGTGACTAGGAAAAACTCCATAGAAAGTCGGGAATCTAGGAAGAAACCTAGAGAGGAACCAGGCTCTGAGGGGTGGCCAGTCCTCTTTTGGCTGTGCTGGGTAGAGATCATAAGAGTACATGGAAATTATTAAGGCCAGATCGTTCTTCAAGATGTTCATAGATGACCAGCAGGGTCAAATAATAATCACAGTGGTTGTAGAGAGTGCAACAGGTCAGCACCTCAGGGGTAAATGTCAGTTAGCTTTTCATAGCTGAGCATTCAGAGGTCGAGACAGCAGGTGCGGTAGGTAGAGAGAGAGAGAGAGAGAGAGAGAGAGAGAGAGAGAGAGAGAGAGAGAGAGAGAGAGGGTCAAAAACACAAAAACAGCAAGGTAGCACATCCGGTGAACAGGTTCCATAGCTGCAGGCAGAACATTTGAAACTGGAGTAGCAGCACGACAAGGTAGCACATTTTATGCAGAAGTCCTCAAAATAAAGAAACATCAGCACATCTGATAAGACAATGCAGCTGTGTACCAGATTGGACCCTCAGATAATAATTGCAAAGTACAGGAGGATGCTTGATTTGCAGGTTTACTTTGAAAGGTGACCAGTGACATGTTGTTCTGCCAAATGACTCATGGACGGGTCAGTCCACAGAGGGACCAACCGTTGAGGCCAAACTGCAGGTAAATTAAAGGGATAGTTCTGTGAAATTATTTACGTAGATATTACTTGGCCAATTTAACAAAACTAAACTGTGAATTTCAGTCTCTACTTGTCCATAGGCTGCTTTCAAGGTAAGGAAATTAAATATGTAATTTCACTGAACTATCCCTTTAAAATTAAAACAACATTCTGGTACACTGCACCCCCCTTTTTATCCAAGATTGCACTCAACAGTCGCCAGAATATATATTTTTAATTTGCATGAACCTAACTGTATTACAGACTTACCAACAGAGCAGCGCAGATAGGCCCATGGATTATGTAGAGGAGTGAAGTGTTGGAGCTTATCCAACAACTGTAGGAGGGAGAATCAGGCATTCAGGAGAATCAGGCATTCAGGAGAATCATGCATTCAGGGTCTGCTACTTTTATTGTTGAAATTCGATTTAAAAGGTGATGCTTACAGGAAACACATGAATAAAAAATGTAATTGAAAGCACTAGAAGGCAATCGATATCAGGGTAGGGAATACTGGTAGCTGTCATAGAAACTAATGACAGGAAATAGGCATTATGCTGTATGAATAGCTTGTAGTTTTAAGGAATGATCAATTCAATGAAAACAATTAAGGGAAAAAGCGATGAAAGTAACTCACTTGTCATTGTAGTAGTAACTGCGAGCGATCGCATGTATAGATGCTGGAATTAGAGGAAAGCCTGAAAAACAACAACAGACATCCTTTGTTAGTGACAAACAATGCTACTTCCATGAAATAACATCACACTTCATATCCTATAAGGGATATGACGTTGTCCCCAAAATCTACCCCACCCGTGGAGATAGTACCACATCCCCCAAAAACCTACCCCAGCCGAGGAGATACTACCACATCCCCCAAAAACCTACCCCAGCCGAGAAGATAGTACCACATCCCCCAAAAACCTACCCCAGCCGAGGAGATAGTACCACATCCCCCAAAAACCTACCCCAACCGAGGAGATCCCAAAAACCTACCCCAGCCGAGGAGATAATACCACATCAAGTGCTGTTTCTCAGCGAACACGGCAACAACGATGAGGGTGTGCAGGTATATCCCTTCACATAGCATCCAGAAGTAGTTGCAGCCAAACAGATAAAGATGGATGAACACGGACACTTTACAGCTTGTCTAGAAAAAAGAACACGGGGTGAAATTTAGGGCAGGCCACACGATATACGACATCATCACCATATTTAGGTGCCGATACCATATCTATTGCGATTCTCAAGATTCTATATGTATTGCGATTCTCAAGATTCTATATGTATTGCGATTCTCAAGATTCTATATCTATTGCGATTCTCAAGATTCTATATGTATTGCGATTCTCAAGATTCTATATGTATTGCGATTCTCAAGATACCATATCTATTGCGATTCTCAAGATTCTATATGTATTGCGATTCTCAAGATTCTATATGTATTGCGATTCTCAAGATTCTATATCTATTGCGATTCTCAAGATTCTATATCTATTGCGATTCTCAAGATTCTATATCTATTGCGATTCTCAAGATTCTATATGTATTGCGATTCTCAAGATTCTATATGTATTGCGATTCGATACTGTGACTTTATTGTGATTTGATATTCCTAACATATTGCTCATAAAGTCTGCCGCAGAGAGACAAGCGAGAGCATGAGAAAATGAGTTTTGATCAGTCATGGAAATAAAAGTGCTGAAAACACGCTGGCTTATGATTTAAAAAGAAGATGGAGAACAAACTATAGTATAAAAAATAGCAGAGTTTTGACACAGGTACAGCTGACTGGCGCTAGCTGTCACTACCTAGCTAACGCAAAAATAATACTATCAATTTGGATTCACGTCATGTAGTTTTTCTGGGCTAAATATCTATAAATGAATATCTATAAATGCAGCAGTAAATTAGCAGTGTGTGTCCTACCGTTACTCTGGTGTGTGGCTGTATGATATACATTATATAGTATAATATAGATATACAATTATTTATATTTACATACAAACGCATATTATCTACCACCCACCCACACACCTACCTACCTACCTACCTACCACCCATCCACCCACCCACCCACCCCATCCATCCATCCATCCATCCATACATCCATCCCTCCAACGATCCATCCATCCATCCATCCATCCATCCACCCATCCCTCCAACCATCCATCCATCCATCCACCCATCCAACCATCCAACCATCCAACCATCCATCCATCCACCCATCCATCCACCCATCCCTCCAACGATCCATAAACTCACAGGGTTTCTTTGTACCAGTTCCTGGTTATTCGCCACAGCGGTCAACCAGATGATGGTGATGACCGAGTTCAAAACAAAGGAGAAGAAGAGGTTTTTGTGGAGAGTGACCCTTTGGCAACTTAAACTCCTACACGAAAGGAGAAAAGGAGTAGACGTTGTCATTGTGGAGATAAAAACAGAAACATAAGGTGAAAAGTTATTTGTACCAGCTATCTGTGAATAAAAACAGACCGAGGAACAAAGCCTTTGTGTATTCAATTATTTTTGTTGTTTGGTTAATTTATACTCACTTGAAATTGAAAAATATTCCCAGGGAAATGAATAGGGATATCAGTGACAAGCCGTGGCCAATGAGAGCCAAGTAGAATAAATTCATGGCAGTCTGGAAGAGAGTAGACACGATAAGCCTCATATTATCCTAGCATGTCTTAGCCTGGCTAACACCCTCACTACATAATGCACATAAATAATCAATATAAAATGCCCTTGTTAGTTATAGTCAAAGAGCCCTGATAATCACAGAGCAGAGAGCTCAAAGCCTTAGCCAAATACTATCTCCACATGTTTTTTCAAATGCTTTATGTCCATTCAAAACAGCAATCTGCAAGTTTCTCTAGGAGGGCAAAATAACATTCCTCACATGCAGCAAGCAACTGTTTTTGAATTACTAGAACATCCATTTGATATTCTTTTGACTTTGCACTGTAAAATCTTGTGTAATTGAGAAGATGAATAAAAATATTTCAGACAGTGACGTACCATCCTGCCTTCTTTGGTGTGCTCGTTGCATCGTGTGTAGTTAGTCCACGTTCGGTTGCTGTCGGGATGCAGAAACCAGTGTCCGTTCTCACTGCAGATTTTTGTCACCATTTCTGTAGAGCATTACATCAAAATGTTGGAGATGAAACTCTAACCACATCAGATACAGGCTTCAAAATGCAGAGATCTGAAGTTCATCTTCAAAACAGGTCCTTTTTCAGAAAATGTCATCTTTCCTCGCAGTAATATAATTTGCAAGTGCTTTTAAAGCAACATAATTTCTGAAGCCTCTGCGACTTAGTTTCTGAAGCCTCTGCGACTTAGTTTCTGAAGCCTCTGGGACTTAGTTTCTGAAGCCTCTGCGACTTAGTTTCTGAAGCCTCTGGGACTTAGTTTCTGAAGCCTCTGGGACTTAGTTTCTGAAGCCTCTGCGACTTAGTTTCTGAAGCCTCTGGGACTTAGTTTCTAAAGCCTCTGGGACTTAGTTTCTGAAGCCTCTGGGACTTGAATTAAATAAAAAGTTAATGGAAAAAGAAAAAAGAAAGGCATTTGATAAAAAAGGATGGGACTACCCCTCAAAATGACCAAACTAGCCCGGAAGGAGGAGCGATTGCTGTGTCTGCCTCAAACCCAGTGTTTCTCAATGTTGATCCTGGAGGATCCACTGTATGTTGGATTTCACTAGCAATGATATCACCCCATTAGACTAGGGCTGTAGAACTCCAGTCCTGGAGAGCTACATGATGTGCAGGCTTTTATTCCAGGCCAGCACTAATACACCAGATGAAACTGGTCGTGGTCCCGACTGATGACTATGATTAGGATTATTTGAAAAAGATGTGTTAGTGCTGGGCTAGAACAAAACCCTGTGGTTTATTTATATCTGCTTGGTTCGAGGGAACCAATGAACTGGAACACCTTGAATCTGCTATTTTAGAATTATTCCAAGACAGAACATATCACGTGAAATAGCTGGAATGATTCAAAGTTACATTTTCTACATTTAATTCAGCAGGTTTTATGGGAGTTGCAGGTTGAAATGGAAACCTGCATAAAAGGTGGGTCCCCACTCCCCAGGAACTTTAGCCCATGTCGGTGGGCACATGGTGGGCCTTCGAGGGGCTCACCTGAGGGGTCAAAGTCCTGGAAGTAGTCAGGGCAGTGCTGCTCTGAAGTGAAGCCTGCCTCTGTGTCGTCCCAGCACAGCCATCCATCCCAGGTCCGGTTACACACTGGCCCTGCAGCATAGAAACCATCAGAGTTCAAATAAAGCACGTGTTCACATAAAGCAGGAGCACTGAGAGGTCACTGAGAGGTCACTGACACTGTCTGCTACAATAATCAACAGGTCACGTCAATCAACACGCAGCTGAAATCAATATGTGATATAAGTAAAAATGTTGTTTGTTGACATCACACTCAGTAGTTATTAGAGACACCTGCTGATATATTGTGTTGCTAATGCTAACGTCTTAATTTATTCTTGCATACAAATCAGGTTAAATACATTACGATTCTGTCAATGCTCCTAATTGTATGGTGGAAATGAGACATTACAGTGGATAACCCAGATATTGAAATATCCCACATCCCATATCATTGTTTCCTGACTCTGTCTTCCATCAACCATAACATACATTTTAAGGAAAAAAATTGAATGGGAAAGGAATCTTTTAAAGAAAAGTCAGCCAGGATCTGTTTCTACCTCTGCCTCTCTCACTATGTTAAATATCAGCCAGGATGTGTTTCTACCTCTGCCTCTCTCACTATGTTAAATATCAGCCAGGATGTGTTTCTACCACTGCCTCTCTCACTATGTTAAATATCAGCCAGGATGTGTTTATACCTCTGCCTCTCTCACTATGTTAAATATCAGCCAGGATGTGTTTCTACCACTGCCTCTCTCACTGTGTTAAATATCAGCCAGGATGTATTTCTACCTCTGCCTCTCTCACTATGTTAAATATCAGCCAGGATGCGTTTCTACTACTGCCTCTCTCACTATGTTAAATATCATCCAGGATCTGTTTCTACCACTGCCTTTCTCACTATGTACTTTGTATCTCTTTCATCAGGTAGTCAGGTGTTTCAGACTTTGTTTTTGACAACAGGGGTGGGATGTGTGTTTTAAAGCTTTGGATTGAAATTAACAATCCCCTGGCATGTGTTGACAATAATGCTTGACATAACTGAAGAGCTAGAAGTTGTTTTTGAAGGGGAAAGTTATTTTGGAAAACATTTCCCTGACAAAGACTGGTAACTCTACTGACGGAGATGTGTCCTACCTCCTTACCTTGGCAACCACCCACACAAACACATTATTAAATACTGTACATATTGTAACACAAAAAAAAAAACATTATTTGGCTAACGAGTGGCACAGCGGTCTAAGGCACTGCATCTCAGTGCTTGAAGCATCACTACAGACCCTGTGAATCCAGGCTGTATCACAACCGGCTGTGATTGGGAGTCCCGTAGGGCAGCGCACAACTGGCTCAGTATCGTCCGAGTTTGGCCGGTTTAGGCCGTCATTGTAAATAAGAATTTGTCCTTAAGGTACTTGCCTAGTTAAATTTTTTTTATATATATATAAATACAAATAAAAGAAAGGTAGTAAATGCACTTTTCCAAATATCTCCAAATGTTTTGGTTCGATAAGTCAGATAAATCAGGATTATGTTTAGAGTCTATAAAAAGCTGTGGCATTACACCTGTAGCGTTCCCCTAACGTTTAGTATGACTGAACACAGCTAACACTTTACGTCTGTTCTGTCAGATGCTCCCTCTCTCTCCTGAAGCCTCCTGCTGCTCCCTCTCCTCACTACTCCTTACCTCTCCTCACGCACTTACAACCACCACTCTCAGACAGACACCCTAGAGCCACACCTTACTGTGTGATAGGATTTCTAATTAGCCAAGACGCCAAGCGAACACCTCCTAGCTGATTGCCGGTGTGACTGCAATGCTAATCAGACACAACGCTAGTGGATTACCATCCAAATGAGAGGTTTACAGCACCTTGTGTAAATTACATCACAGCAGCACTGGCATTCCTCTCAGTCCCTCAGTCTGGCCTAAGATGCACTGTCTCCTCACCTGCCGACTGGTTAATGTTAATGGTCTGGATACTAATAGACTGGTGGGATTATCACACTTTAGTCATTGACTACACAAAACAGATCATTTTCTTCTTCTTCTCCCTATAAAAGAGCTCCTCGTTGGACATCAGGTGCTCAACTCGAGGGCTTATGCAACATGAATCGATCCCACTTAGGATTCAAACTCATGCACTCAGTAATCAAGTTATCGTACCTAATGGGCTGAAGATGTAACCAATAACCATGAATTTTTTGGCGTTAGGCAAATATTTTGCCTGAAAGCAGGTAATATCTGTTGTTTTTTTTACCTATTTTGTTGTGGTCGTTATCCTTCATGATTTTCTGGTAGCACTCGAACTGGGCTGTCACAATCTTGTTCCTGGTGAGTCCTATATCGTGGTAGACATTCAGCTGTAGGTGCTGCTGGGTACTGTTCACCTCTGGGCTAGCCGCAACTAAGATCTGCAAGGAGAACCCATAACATCACATACCATACCATAACACATAGCATCACACCACATACCATAACACATAGCATCACATACCATGCCATAACACATAGCATAACATACCATACCATACTACACTGCTCAAAAAAATAAAGGGAACACTAAAATAACACATCCTAGATCAGAATGAATGAAATATTCTTATTAAATACTTTTTTCTTTACATAGTTGAATGTGCTGACAACAAAATCACACAAAAATTATCAATGGAAATCAAATTTATCAACCCATGGAGGTCTGGATTTGGAGTCACACTCAAAATTAAAGTGGAAAACCACACTACAGGCTGATCCAACTTTGATGTAATGTCCTTAAAACAAGTCAAAATGAGGCTCAGTAGTGTGTGTGGCCTCCACGTGCCTGTATGACCTCCCTACAACGCCTGGGCATGCTCCTGATGAGGTGGCGGAGGGTCTCCTGAGGGATCTCCTCCCAGACCTGGACAAAAGCATCCGCCAACTCCTGGACAGTCTGTGGTGCAACGTGGCGTTGGTGGAAAGAGCGAGACATGATGTCCCAGATATACTCAATTGGAATCAGGTCTGGGGAACGGGCGGGCCAGTCCATAGCATCAATGCCTTCCTCTTGCAGGAACTGCTGACACACTCCAGCCACATGAGGTCTAGCATTGTCTTGCATTAGGAGGAACCCAGGGCCAACCGCACCAGCATAGGGTCTCACAAGGGGTCTGAGGATCTCATCTCGGTACCTAATGGCAGTTAGGTACTGTTTAACATAGCATGTGGCGGTAGGTAGCCTAGTGGATAGAGCGTTGGGCCAGTAACCCAAAGGTTGCTAGATCAAATCTCTGAGCTGACAAGGTAAAAACCTGTCATTCTGCCCCTGTTCTTAGCTGACTTGCCTGGTTAAATAAAGTACACTGCTTTTGTATTCAATGGATGTTTTGTTGTCTGATATTTTTGTTCTAGATCAGTCTGCCAGTGTCCTGACCTATATGTTATTATATTGACCACTTACTAATCATACAGGCACCTTATTGATTACTCATCAATGTAAACGTTCATTCACCAAAGTTATTTAGATTTTCCACATAAAGAAATCACTAGAGCCAGAAAGGATACATACACCAATTAATGCTCCCAAACATCCATGGTGTTGTACTACTGAGCAGAGTATTAACATGGCACACATGTTATACAGTGTATGAATCCCCCCCACTGACACAGTAGACAATATGGTCCTGCATTTATGGGTGTGTGTGTGTGTCTGTGTGAATGTGTGTGTGTGTGTGTGTCTGTGTGAATGTGTGTGCGTGCGTGCGTGCGTGTGTGTGTGTGTGTGTGTGTGTGTGTGTGTGTGTGTGTGTGTGTGTGTGTGTGTGTGTGTGTGTGTGCGTGCTTGCGTGTGACAGAGAGAGCGACAGATAGAGATACAGAGTAAAGAGAGAAAAAGAGAGGGTAAAGAAAGTGATCTCTTGCCTCAGTAGCAGTGCCCAGTAGGAGACAGATGACCATCCAACAGTACCCAAAACAATCCATCTTCTTTTTTGGCATATCAAACGATCCACTCTTCTGGTTATTTCGCCCTCTTTAATGACTATCGATCTGTTGAAAGGGAAAAAAAGGCCATTGAAACAAAGACTTACATTGTCATTTACACCATTAACTGTTTCTTAGTAAGAAGAGGGTTTGGACAGGGTTTCCCAGTATTTTCAGGTTTTCTCTCACA
Organism: Oncorhynchus clarkii lewisi; assembly: GCF_045791955.1. Classification (NCBI taxonomy): domain Eukaryota; kingdom Metazoa; phylum Chordata; class Actinopteri; order Salmoniformes; family Salmonidae; genus Oncorhynchus; species Oncorhynchus clarkii. The sequence continues at coordinate 80,330,455 of NC_092149.1, forward strand.
AAAATCACAACTTATTTGTATAAAAACAACAACATTTGGATGTTCTAAGTCCACATCAATGCTAAAAACACATCAGGAAACCCATTTTGAGGTCTGAAAAAAATCGTAAAATTGTTGAATTCTGGGTGTAGTTACCCTTTAACTCAACTGGGCACCACCCAGAGACTGTTGTTTGGTTAGCTGCGTTTCTGTGGGGTTCATCTGATTGCAGAGTTTGCAAAACAAATAGCCACTGGGTCGATGCAAATAATCATGATATTATTCTAGCAGGAAGGCACAGGCTACTTTGTAGTTAACATTTAATTGAGAAGATTTTTGGGAAAGCCTTTCTATCTACCAGCAGATGGTTATCATTAGCATTATCGCTAATGGGTACAAAGTGACATACGCACGCACACACAGCATACAAAACACACAGACAGGGGCGGCAGGGTAGCCTAGTGGTTAGAGCGGTGAACTAGTAACCGAAAGGTTGCAAGTTCAAATCCCTGAGCTGACAATGTACAAGTCTGTCGTTTTGCCCCTGAACAGGCAGTTAACCCACTGTTCCTAAGCCGTCATTGAAAATAAGAATTTGTTCTTAACTGACTTGCCTAGTTAAATAAAGGTAAAATAAAAACTCTATCCTTGTTCTCTCTCCCTCAGCCCAAATCTCTATCTTGTTTCTCAATCTGGTTCTCTCTCCCTCAGCCCATTTCTCTATCCTGTTTCTCTCTCTGGTTCTCCCACCCTCAGCCCATATCTCTATCCTGTTTCTCAATCTGGTTCTCTCTCCCTCAGCCCATAACTCTATCCTGGTTCTCTCTCCCTCAGCCCATAACTCTATCCTGTTTCTCAATCTGGTTCTCCCACCCTCAGCCCATAACTCTATCCTGTTTCTCAATCTGGTTCTCCCACCCTCAGCCCATAACTCTATCCTGTTTCTCAATCTGGTTCTCTCTCCCTCAGCCCATAACTCTATCCTGGTTCTCTCTCCCTCAGCCCATAACTCTATCCTGTTTCTCAATCTGGTTCTCCCACCCTCAGCCCATAACTCTATCCTGGTTCTCTCTCCCTCAGCCCATAACTCTATCCTGTTTCTCAATCTGGTTCTCTCTCCCTCAGCCCACAACTCTATCCTGGTTCTCTCTCCCACAGCCCATAACTCTATCTTGTTTCTCAATCTGGTTCTCTCTCCCTCAGCCCATAACTCTATCCTGTTTCTCAATCTGGTTCTCCCTCCCTCAGCCCATAACTTCAATCTGGTTCTCCCTCCCTCAGCCCATAACTCTATCCTGTTTCTCAATCTGGTTGTCCCTCCCTCAGCCCATATCTCTATCCTGTTTCTCAATCTGGTTCTCTCTCCCTCAGCCCATAACTCTATCCTGGTTCTCTCTCCCTCAGCCCATAACTCTATCCTGTTTCTCAATCTGGTTCTCCCTCCCTCAGCCCATAACTCTATCCTGTTTCTCAATCTGGTTCTCCCTCCCTCAGCCCATAACTCTATCCTGTTTCTCAATCTGGTTCTCTCTCCCTCAGCCCATAACTCTATCCTGTTTCTCAATCTGGTTCTCCCTCCCTCAGCCCATAACTCTTGTGTGCTCTTAAAAGGGCATCCATTTAACATGAACATCACAGCAATCAACACCATTACATTTCCATTCCTCCATCACTGCCACTTGTGCTCTCGCCTCTCACCTCTTCCCTTTGCTTGTGAACTTCAATGCACATCAGCTGTATGTGACCAGGCGAAAAAAACTTGCCCAGCCAAACAGCTACACGCTGCCTACATAGTTGTCAACATTATTAGCTAAAGTAACGTCATAGTCAGCAAAGCTAATAGAACTAAGACGTTAGTAAACCCGCTACAATCATGCAGTAACGTTACAATATACAGTCAGTAAGCAGTTACACCGGCAGGCCCCAGGGGCAAAAAATTAGTCAGACCAAAAAGCTTGACTTGGAAGAGTTCCAGTGTTGTGTTGGATAGTCATAGCCAGCTAGCTAACATAGCATTCCTCTGTCATAGCCAGCTAGCTAACATAGCATCCCTCTGTCATAGCCAGCTAGCTAACATAGCATCCCTCTGTCATAGCCAGCTAGCTAACATAGCATCCCTCTGTTATAGCCAGCTAGCTAACATAGCATCCCTCTGTCATAGCCAGCTAGTTAACATAGCTTCACTCTGTTTGAGCAGGGTGTGTCAGTAGGCTAAACTAGCTGGCTACATTTGCTAGCTAAGTAAGTGGAAAAAATATACACACTCTCTCTTTCTTTCTCTATTTCTCTCTTGCTTCTCCTTCATTTTAGAAGAAATGCATTTGTAAGTTTACGGAAGGGGGTGAGAACCATGAGCCTCCTAGGTATTGTATTGAAGTCAGTGTACCAAGAGGAAAACGAAAGCTAGCTGTCCTCCGGCTACACCATGGGGCTACCCTACAGAGTGCTGTTGAGGCTACTGTAGATCATTTTTGCAGATAGTGTGTTTTAATCAATTGTTTGGTGACATGATTATATTTCGTATGTTTTTAACTAAAAATGATAACTTTTTAAATGCTTTACAATTAAAATGTTTATGAAATTCACAGCGGAGGATGGTCCTCCTCTGAGGAGCCTCCACTGATATACACCCATTTGCTCTCTACCTAAATCAAATGAACTCTCAAAGGAAGTGAGCGCTCTTGTCCCCCCTCCTCAGATTATTCCCAACAACGGACATCACATGGGCTCCGTAGTGCAGCTGTGGGCTGTGCTGTGCCATCACCATTACTTAAGGCAACAGAGATATGTAATCCAGTTCAGTTCTTATTGGACAGTTCTTATTGGCCTAGAGGATGTACAGAGGGCAATGGGGACAGTGAAGAAACACCTGATGTCTAATATGTTCAAACTTGATTGACTTGGAGGCATTTTTCTTGTACATTTTCTCATCTTGGTGTAGTTCTAATGTATTTGTATATAGATCAACACTGTGGCTGAAGACATATACAGTAAAAAGCATTTGCTAGTCCACACAATCTTTGAGAAAGTCTTAATATTGCTCTCTTTGTATTTTGAAATTCACATAGAGTATTTGCATTAACATTACATTTTGAAATTCCCAATGCATACAGTTGACACAAGTCTTTGTCAGGTGCATCCGAACACCAGTCTCTTGGACGTTATTGTATATGAATCACGATTTAGAAGCGTGGGCCCTGACACTTTGGACAGAAAAGCTTACAGATTGTCCCTTTAATATGAGTATTGTGGAATTTGTCTGGAAAGAGCCACTGAAGACTACGCATTTAAATCAGCATGGTAACGGTTTGAGGTTGCAGCACGGCTGGTGCATAGTTCAGAAGACACAATTCAAATGTGCACATGCCCCTCAGGTTGAACAAGTTTGCTTTTCAAAATCAAGGGAAGGTGAGGGAATTTCCTTGTTAGCCAAATGTGGTTGCCGTATTGGCCAAGATAAGACTACATTTCTGCACAAACGCCATTTAGCAGACATTTAGTGAGTGCATACATTTTCATATTTGTTCATACTGGTCTAGCACTTAAGCAATAATCCAGCTGATTACCAAGACATGCAGACATGTTTGCAGAGTCAGAGTTCCGTATGATGCATCGGCTGAACATTGACATCATTGCAGTAATGTTGCTATTTGGACGTAACTATTGAAAAAGCAGTGAAGAGCATTCCCTGACACATAAGCTATAGTTATAACAGAATATGTTGGCTAAATATGTATGTTTATGAAAGGGGAGTGCTACTTGAGTGGACGGGTTAAGCGAACTGAAATACACTTAATGGCCTAAAGGAGTAGGACATTTTTATTCTTCAAGTTGCATGGCTAATTCAATTAAACTGGAAGGCAATTGAGCCAGGAGAATAGGAAATAATATGGCTGAGAGAAAAACATTACTGTTTGTATTCAAGAACATCCAGCCAGGGGGGCCTCCCGAGTAGAGCAGCGTTTTGAGGCAGTGCTGAGGCGCCACTCCTGCCTGGGGTTCGATCACAGCCGGTCGTGACCAGGAGCCCCATAGGGAGGCCCCCTGGCTGGAAGTTCTTGAACACAAACAGCAGTGTTTTTCTCTCAGTTGTTCATACTGGTCTAGCCATGGTCTTTCTAAGGGCTTTCCTTGGCTCATCGCGGTCTAGCAACTCCTTGTGGATGGCTGGGCACCTGCAGGCTGACTCAGGTTGTCAGTCGAACAGTGTGTCCTCTGACACATTGATACAGCTGACTTCCGAGATAGGCTAGCTGCAAAGTCAAAATTGGCCACAGGGCCAATTGTAAAAATGTATGAAAACAAAAATGAGATTTTTGGTCTCAATTTAACATTAGGCTTAGGAATTAGTTTTGCAGTCGGGTTAAGGTTAGGGTTTAGCATTGTGTAACATCAGGTTTTATGACTTTGTGGCTGTGCTAGATAGTGACCACCCTGCAGCGCTGCCTCCAGAACAACATTCATGACGGAAAACACTAACCTGCAGAACTTTCCTGCAATCTAGGAAATGTAAAACTTATAGTGTATTTGAGGTTTAAAAAGGATTCTGAAGTTTCTCATTTCCACTTTGAAATGTCAGACTTGATTTTCCCTTACGAAAAATGTATCAACACCCACAAAAAGGTCCCCACATTAATTACAATCCACCTAATTATTCAGATTTCCAGTTGCTGCAGTACTCTTTTCCTGCTGTAGCAAACTGGCTCAAATTAAGATCCTACATCATACCTCTGCCTCAGAGCCCAACAATCATGAACATGGGTAACTTCACTTGATCCTGCGCTATGCTATCTAGATCCAAGCCAGGGGAATGAATGCCAGCCTCCCAAGTGTGCTTTGAGTTATAACCCCATTACACCGGGGGAACGCTGGAACTGGATTTGTAAAACATTATGGCAACGTGCAAATTGGAAACAGACCGGAAACTATCAGCTGTACTGTCACAAGCTAATGGTCCTCGCTGCCAAATCCCCCAGCTGTATTGGAGCGGCTGACTCCAGCCTTTTACAAACTGAGATTACAACCAAGAATGGATCTGTCCAATGATAACATAGGCTTAAAACATATTACAGAATTCATACATGGTTTATCTGGATAGGATTTAGATATGCAGTGCTACTTCATGATACACATCCAAGTGGGTAAAACTTGGCAAAACTGATTAAAATGAAGTCAACCAGTTTTGCCCGCTGGGGTATCGACTGAGAGGTTTGTAGAAATGTGTTATCTAATCAGCAAACCATCTTAAGATACCAATAGAGAAATACTTAGCTCTATGTGAAAAGTGGCTGGGAAACTTTTTACTGTGAAAGACAATATCTGCAAAAGGCATTCCCATTTCATTGTTTTTGTAATCTGGACATTCACAAAATATCTTCAATTGTTGCATATTTTCAAGACGAATAACCATGACTTTAACAATCCTAACGATATATCACATTGTAAGACATTGAAAGGATTTTTCGAGATTGAGATGAGGAATATATTTTCAGAATGATTTAATGTTTATAGTACATCTAAAAGTACAAGTACAACCCACAAGAATGAGTAGTTGTTAAAGTGCTTTAGGAGGACCACCCAACCCTTCCCATGAATCATGTTGCCATGGACTACAGCTATTATTTGCTATTGAAATAGCCACAATACCCTATGTCTGGCGCTGCACACTATAAGACAAATGGAGGAATACAAAGATTATGTATATACAAGATACATGTCTCTCCGCCCTAACAATGGGCTGTCTAGCTCCCGCCTATCCTTTCTTTGGATTGGTGGATACATCTCATTATTGTAATCCTTTTTTAGAATGTTGATGTCAACCGCCTGTATTCAAAATAGAGAGATGCTATGCTACTAGCCTCATGCCATAAATATGCATAGCCATCTTGAGACAACTCCGATATGAAGTTTTTTTTCTCAAAGTTGCCGGGATGTATTAAATAGGGTGAAATGTTCATTGCAGAATCAATTCTATTGTAATAAAATGAAACAGTAAAGATGATTTAATCGTGTGGAGTATCCAATCGTGTCCTTTCAATCCACTACATCTTTAGCTACAACAGGATGTATTTTCTGTCTGAAACGCGGCCCACAGGGAAGGGCCTCAGCAAGTATCGGGTTGGTTATTTATCTACTTATTTATGTTTGTCTTGTACAGTACGTACGTCAGAGTAGTAGGCCAGGAAAGAGGTTAGTCACGGGGATTTTGTCATGAAACAACCTCACTTCTTCTACATCTAAAGGCCCAGTGAGTTCCCTGAGAAATATTCAGAAAAGCTGTGAGTTCTTGCCCGCCGCCAGAAGCAAAGAAAAGATCCAGCGAGCGAGTAGCCTTTGCTTATCAACTCCATTGTCCGTCAATACGGTTGTGTGTTGTAAACATCCTACTGCCCTCACAGGATGTTTACGCCCCATCCTTTCCAAGTTCCTCTGAATGGCTTTTAGAAAAGCCATTTATTTGACAATTTAGAAAACTCTCAAATATTGCGCTCTTTTTCTCACAATATGAGCCGCTGCGATTACATTTATTGGTCAATAGCACACAAAACATAGACCAATCGCAAGGACACAAACATATACATTGGCCAGATCGAATGCTTACATAATTCCCAATACTGTTTAAGAAATTCAAATAGTAAAATGGCAACTGGAGCACCTAGATAAGAGCTGTGTGTGAACAAAAACACTCTGCTGGCAAAATATTGTTAGTTGTTTATCTTTCTTTGTGAAATCGTGCAGTATTCACTACAGGTGGGTGTATTTTATGCTTCACATATTTCAAATGACTTTACGATTCACAAGTTTTAACATTGAGTTCAACAACTGTGTAGGAAGGATCGTTGGGGAGAGAGGGAGGAGGTTGTCTCATTGGTCAGTGCTGCAGTCAACATGCAGCTTTTAAACATTAAACTAGTGGCAGATGTCACATGGGAACTAGGGGAGGACTGACGGGCTTCTGGTTGCATTTAGGTCTGAAATAACCCAGAGGAGCCCAGAGTAAACCTACTCCTGGGCCTGTATTCATAAAGAGCCTCAGAGACGGAGTGCAGATTTAGGATCAGGACACCACAGTTAATTTATTCATCATCTAAAAGGCAAAACTTAACCGAGATCGGCACTCCTACTCTGAGAAAGTTTATGAATACAGGGCCAGGACAAAAAAAAGATACTCATTGGAGAAGCTTAGTAGAGTTTTTTATCAGGTTTTCCTTCACTGCAGTACCAAGAGAAGTGGCACCTTATCTTTGACACAAGCATGGACTTTGATAAAAAGGTTTTTTCATCAAAGTCCATTTTCTCCTGATAGTGACGTACGGCACTCTTTCCTACACGAGATACCGTAATTCAAGGCAACAGGTGGTTGAGTGCACAGGCATTACCAGCTGCGACCATGAAACACTTTTCTGGGGACCCGACATAAGGATTGCAGGTGGTAGATGATGTGTTTGAATGAATTTGAATCCAACTTTATGGAGAGCAGTTCATATTATCCAGCTGGGCTGATTATTGTGTTTACTGCTTTTAAGACCTGCTAAGAAGCCCTATGTTAATGTCAAGGGAATGCATTCGGCAAAACACCATTCAAAGACAATTTTTTGTTAGACCCATCTGTATGTCATTATTAAATATATTGAACTCTGTCTAGCAGCTATGGGGAACTTGGGTTGAAAAGGGATAGCAAATTAGCAATCATTGGTTCCTAGAATGTCTCTGGTCGGAACCAAAGATCACCCCTACCTTGTCACAACACAACGGATTGTCTCAAATGCATTAAGAAGGAAAGAAATGCCACAAATGAACTTACAACAAGGCACACCTGTTAATTGAAATGCATTCTAGGTGACTACCTCGTGAAGCTGGTTGAGAGAATGCCAAGAAGAGCGTGCAAAGCTGTGAGGACAAGGCGACTTTGAAGAACACTTTTTTGGTTACCATATGTGTTATTTCATAGTTTTGATGTCTTCAATATTATTCTACAATGTAGAAAATAGCACAAATTAAGAAAAACCCTTGAATGAGTAGGTGTGTTGGGGTTACTTAGAAATGTCCATGTTTTTGATAGAAAAGTACATTTTTCATCCATTAAAATAACATCAAATTGATCAGAAATACAGTGTAGACATTGTTAAACACCAGTCTCAACGTCAACACTGAAGAGGTGACTATGGGATGCTGGCCTTCTAGGCAGAGTTCCTCTGTCCAGTGTCTGTGTTCCTTTGCCCATCTTAATATTTTATTTTTATTGGCAGGTCTGAGATATGGCTTTTTCTTTGCATCTCTGACTAGAAGGCCAACATCCCGGAGTCGCCTCTTCACTGTTGACATTGAGACTGCTGTTTTTTACGGGTACTATTTAATCAAGCTGCGAGTTGAGGATTTGTGAGGTGTCTGTTTCTCAAACTAGACATTCTAATGTACTTGTCCTCTTGCTCAGTTGTGCACCGGGGCCTTCCACTCCTCTTTCTATTCTGGTTCGAGCCAGTTTGTGTTGTTCTGTGAAGGAAGTAGAACACAGCGTTGTACGAGATCTTAAGTTTCTTGGCATTTTCTCTCATGGAATAGCCTTCATTTCTCAGAACAAGAATAGACTGACGAGTTTCAGAAAAAAGTTATTTGTTTCTAGCCATTTTGAGCCTGTAATCGAACCTACAAATGCTGATGCTCCAGATACTCAACTAGTCTAAAGAAGGCCAGTTTTATTGCTTCTTTAATCAGGACAACAGTTTTCAGCTGTGCTAACATATTTGCTCAAATGTTTTCTAATGATCCTCTAATGAGCCTTTTAAAATGATAAACTTGGATTAGCTAACACAACGTGCCATTGGAACACAGGAGTGATGGTTGCTGATAACGGGCATCTGTATGCCAATGTAGATATTCCATAAAACATCAGCTGTTTCCAGCTACAATAGTCATTTACAACATTAACAATGTCTACACTGTATTTCTGATCAATTTAATGTTATTTTAATGGACAATATATATGCCCTAGGGTGGCAGGGTAGCCTAGTGGTTAGAGTGGTGGACTAGCAACCAGAAGGTTGCAAGTTCAAATCTCTGAGTTGACAAGGTACAAAACTGTCATTCAGTCCCTGAACAGGCAGTTAACCCACTGTTCCTAGGCTGTGATTGAAAATAAGAATTTGTTCTTAACTGACTTGCCTACTTAAATAAAGGTTAAAAAAATAAATACTATGTATATGCATGTCCATCCAATAATATATGGTGAGCTTATTATCTTAATTTCTTCAAGAAACCTGACTACATTTAGGGAACATTATTTAACAACCAACTCAGAAGCAGAGGACCAAACAAGAAAATGTTCTGCCATGTTCTCAGAACCTTCTAGGTACATTATTGGCATGTCTTCTGGGCTGTGCACTAATAACTCTGTGGCATCAGACCCTCTGGGCAATCCCTACCATATGATCATGGACGTTCCTGGCCTCACATCTCAGGCGGCATCCATTTTAGCAGGACAGAACGGACGGGCCTCATCATGCTGGATCATAGTTTGCCTTGGGCACTACCAGATGTCAGGGAAAACAATAAAAAACCCACACAGACTCCAGGAAGGAGACGTTTTACAAGTGGACACGCAAGCAACCAAACGTGTTAGGCATGAATGTTATGATTAAACAACTATTATATAGAAAGAAAATCTGACCCAGTTGAGGAAAACAGCAGATAAACACAGAGGCATGCAGTATAAAGCAAACACTTATGTTGGGGCAAGAGAAGAGGCTTCATATTGGCATTGTAAGCGGGAGTGAAGGAGCTTATACCCACTTTCCTCCTCACCCAGATGCCAAGCCTCTGTCTCTTCCCACAGCGCCTGTAGATGGTTTGCCAACCCTCCCAAAGCTTGGCATCCACACTCAAGAATCGATCCACCATTGTGTTACTCACTAGAAGGCTAACTAAGACAAGGCCAGTGAAGGCATTCCGGACATTCGTTGAGAAGGAGGACGTCTCAAGGAGGTATCCCTGGTGCTAAATGACTATTGGACACACAATGGTAGAGCATGCTGTTATTACAAAAACATGGTATTAATGGACTTAACAAAAATGCTAATTCTGTTTCTGTAAGAAAATGCAAGGATAAAGAGAAAACAAGTTTATTCGTTTTTTTCCCTTCATGAAATAGTCTTGCCAAATCACAAGTGAAGGTTAAAACTAGAGAGTTTATGAAATGTTGATGAGATTGAAGTGCAAACGTATCAAGTGCCATGTAATGTTCCTTGCTGAAGTATCAGGACTGTGCCCAGAGCAAAATGAGGCGCAGAACAGTCAGGACATTCACGAGAGTAAGGACAGTCAGGACAGTCAGGAAAATAAGGACAGTCATGACGATCAGGACAGTCAGGAGACAGCCCTGGACAGTCAGGACAGCCAGGACGGTCAGGACGGTCAGGACAATCAGGATGGTCAGGACAGTCAAGACAGTCAGGACGGTCATGGCAGCCAGGAAGGTAAAGACATTCAGGATAGTCATGACAGTCAGGATGGTCAGGACAGTCAGGACGGTCAGGAGAGTCAGGACAGTAAGAACAGTCAGGACGGTCAGGACAGCCAGGACGGTAAAGACAGTCAGGACAGTCATGACAGCCAGGACGGTAAAGACAGTCAGGACAGTCATGACAGTCAGGATGGTTAGGATGGTCAGGACAGTCAGGGCGGTCAGGAGAGTCAGGACAGTAAGAACAGACAGGACGGTCAGGACAGCCAGGACGGTAAAGACAGTCAGGACAGTCATGACAGCCAGGATGGTTAGGATGGTCAGGACAGTCATGACAGCCAGGATGGTTAGGATGGTCAGGACAGTCATGACAGTCAGGACGGTCAGGAGAGTCAGGACAGTAAGAACAGACAGGACGGTCAGGACAGTAAGAACAGACAGGACGGTCAGGACAGTAAGAACAGACAGGACGGTCTGGACAGTAAGAACAGACAGGACGGTCAGGATGGTTAGGATGGTCAGGACAGTAAGGACGGTCAGGACAGTAAGGACGGACAGGACGGTCAGGACAGTAAGAACAGACAGGACGGTCAGGACAGTAAGAACAGACAGGACGGTCAGGATGGTTAGGATGGTCAGGACAGTAAGGACGGACAGGACGGTCAGGACAGTAAGAACAGACAGGACGGTCAGGACAGTAAGAACAGACAGGATGGTCAGGACAGTAAGAACAGACAGGACGGTCAGGACGGTAAGAACAGACAGGACGGTCAGGACAGTAAGAACAGACAAGACGGTCAGGACAGTAAGAACAGACAGGACGGTCAGAACAGACAGGACGGTCAGGACAGTAAGAACAGACAGGACGGTCAGGACAGTAAGAACAGACAGGACGGTCAGGACAGTAAGGAATGGAAATGCCAGAAATACGGGTCAGTATCTACTTGTAATCATACTTCAACATCCAGGTATACAGCAACAATATTATGAGATTTAAAGTAATGTAATTTGACAGAGCCTGACATCTTGTATTTCAACCATACAGACAAAGTTGACATGTCGCCCTTGTGTCATGGTAGACTAAATTAAGTTTAATTTTCTATGACATGTACATGTAATGCCTTGGAGAAGACAATCTTAAATTACTCAAGCGAAAACATGAACTATCTTTCTTAATTATTATTATTATTTTTTTAAACTGAAATGTTTTCCTGAAAACAAAGTACAACACTTATTCCCATCACTTTGGTTTTCTGCCTTCAATGTCATGTCATCCTTGAACAAAGCAATGTGTAATTATATAATTTGTTTACCAGGCGAATAGGAAAAACAAGGGGAAACTCCGAAACAAAGGGAAAAACCAAAACAAGGGGAAAAACCAAAGAAAATAAAACACACACACACACACACACACACACACACACACACACACACACACACACACACACACACACACACACACACACACACACACACACACACACACACACACACACACACAAACACACACACACACACACAGAGGACACTCATGGGAAATAATCTGGTTTCAAAGGTTTGCTGTGTTGCACAGAGGAGAAAAAACATCTGTAAAATACAGGGGTATCAATACAGGGGTATCAATACAGGGGTATCAATACAGGAGTATCAATACAGGGGTATCAATACAGGGGTATCAATACAGGGGTATCAATACAGGGGTATCAATACAGGAGTATCAATACAGGGGTATCAATACAGGGGTATACAGTGCATTCGGAAAGTATTCAGACCCTTTTACCCTTTTTCTACATTTGGTTAAATGACAGTCTTATTCTAAAATGGATTTAATACATCAATCTACACACAATACCCCATACCGACAAAGCAAAAACAGGTTTTTAGAAATGTTTGCCAATATATTACACATAAAAACAGAAATAACTTATTTACATAAGTATTCAGAACCTTTGCTATGAGACTAGAAATTGAGCTCAGGTACATCCTGTTTCCATTGATCATCCTTGAGATGTTTCTACAACTTGATTGAAGTCCACCTGTGGTAAATTCAATGGACTGGACATGATCTGGAAAGACACACCTGTCTATTTAAGGTCCCACAGTTGACAGTGCATATCAGAGCAAAAACCAAGCCAATGAGGTCGAAACAATTGTCCATGGAGCTCCGAGACAGGATTGTGTCGAGGCACAGATCTAGGGAAGGGTACCAAAACATTTCTGCAGTATTGAAGGTCCACTAGAACACAGTGGCTTCCATCATTCTTAAAAGAAAGAAGTTTGGAACCACCAAGACTCTTCCTAGAGCTGGCCGCCTGGCCAAACTGAGCAATCGGGGAGAAGGGCCTTGGTCAGGGAGGTGAACTAGAAGCTGATGGTCACTCTGACAGAGCTATAGAGTTCCTCTGTGGAGCTAGGAGAACCTTCCAAAAGGACAACCATCTCTGCAGCGCTCCACCAATCAGGCCTTTATGGTAGAGTGGTGAGACAGAAGCCACTCCTCAGTAAAGGGCACATGAAAGCCCGCTTGGAGTGTATCAAAAGGCACCTAAAGGACTCTCAGACCATGACAAACAAGATTCTCTGGTCTGATGAAACCAAGATTGAACTCTTTGGCCTGAATGCCAACTGTCACGTCTGGAGGAAACATGGCACCAAAACCTACAGTGAAGCATGGTGGTGGTGCCATAATGCTGTGGGGATGTTTTTCAGCAGCAGGAACTGGGAGACTAGTCAGGATCAAGGGAAAGATGAACGGAGCCAAGTACATGCTCCAGAGCCGTCAGGACCTCAGACTGGGGCAAAGGTTTACCTTCCAACAAGACAACGACCCTTAGCACAAAGCCAAGACAACGCAGGAGTGGCTTCGGGACAAGTCTCTGAATGTCCTTGAGTGACCCAGCCAGAGCCCAGACTTGAACCTGGAGAGACCTGAAAATAGCACTGCAGCGACGCTCCCATTGAACCTGACAGAGCTTGAGAGGATCTGCAGAGAAGAATGGGAGAAACTCCCCAAATACAGGTGTGCCAAGCTTGTGGCGACATATCCAAGAAGACTGCCAAATGTGCTTCAACAAATTACTGAGTAAAGGGTCTGAATAGTTATGTAATTGTGATATAAAACTAAAAAAAACATATATAGACATTTGCAAAAATTTCGAAAAACCTGTTTTTGCTTTGTCATTATGGGGTATTGTGGGTAGATTGATGAGGGGGGAAAACTATTTAATACATTTTAGAATAAGGCTGTTTCCAAATGCACTGTAAATACATGGGTATAAATACAAGGGTATAAATACAAGGATGAGCACCACCATACACAGAAAGTGTAGAGTTGATAACAGGGGTATGATTGAGTTACGGTATAGGCTAGTTTAAATAGCCTAACCTGCATAGCATTAGTCTAATTATTTAAGTTAAAGAAACCTGAAGCAGTAGCCTGTAGAAAACTATAGCTTCTACTTGGAGCACATTTGGATGATTCATTTGATGCTCAGATGTAGTCATGTGCAGTGGGTAAGTACGCCGTGCAGTGCTTGTCTAGTGATTACACTGACATGCTTCACTTAGGGCGTTTCTGGATATATATGCCACTGTTGTTTGTTTACCTTTATGATCTGATATCTATCTTCTTATCTGTGGTTTGTTTACTTCCACGAGACATCAATTACATAGTGGGCTTTTATTTCTTTATCATAGCTTCTAATGGGATACCATTACATAGTGGGCTTTTAGCCCTTTATCATAGCTTTTAATGGGATACCATTACATAGTGGGCCTTTAGCCCTGTGTCTTAGATTCTAATGGGGTACCATTACATAGTGGGCCTTTAGCCCTTCATCATAGCTTTTAATGGGGTACCATTACATACTGGGCCTTTAGCCCTTTATCATAGCTTCTAATGGGATACCATTACATAGTGGGCCTTTAGCCCTTTATCATAGCTTCTAATGGGATACCATTACATAGTGGGCCTTTAGCCCTGTGTCTTAGATTCTAATGGGGTACCATTACATACTGGGCCTTTAGCCCTTTATCATAGCTTTTAATGGGATACCATTACATAGTGGGCCTTTAGCCCTGTGTCTTAGATTCTAATAGGGTACCATTCCCCAAAGTTGGTATCCCTCTGGGAAATGTAAAGTTATTCTATAATTCTATTATAAATAATCAAATAAAAGGTTAGTGGGGAGTGGACCTCTCATCCCACTGGAAGAGGGCCGGTCCCTCCGTAGTCTCTGAAGTTTAGCATGTCAATCTAAATTTAACCATGTCACTCCATAAATCCATCCCACTGCCTGAGACAAGTACACAAACAACAAGCCACAGGTTCACATCTCCATTCTACGCTAAGAAAAAGGGATTTCAACACTCCCAAAGAAACACAGAAGGGTATGAGGGCTCAGAGTAGAAGTTGGCCTTGTTGAGGACCTACCGATCAACCATCAGGTTAAAGTTCCCAAAACTTCCCATAATCATTATAGGTGCTGAGAGTAAAACTGATTAAGTGCAACTAAAACGGATCAAATGAAACTGGTGGAGGCTTTTATGTAGCCCATCTATTGCCTTATTAACACTATAGGGCAGGCCAGCACCCGAAGCCTACAGTTCAACCCAGTATCTCCACTTCCAGTCCAGTCCAGACTCACATTAAGCATCTCCAATCCAAAATTAAACTATTTTGCAACAAAGCCTCCTTTACTCATGCCGCCAACATACCCTCGTAAAACTGACTATCCTTGACTTCTTCGATGTAATTTACAAAATAGCCTCCAACATTCTACTCATCAAATTGGATGTAGTCTATCACAGTGCAAGTTTGTCACCAAAGCCACATATATTACCCACCACTGCAACCTGTATGCTCTCGTTGGCTGGCCCTCGATTCATATTAGTCGCCAAACTCACTGGCTCCAGGACATCTATAAGTCTTTGTTCGGTAAAGCCCTGCCTTATCTCAGCTCACTGCTCACCATAGCAACACCACTTTTTTTATTGTGTTATTGACTGTACGTTTGTTTATCCCATGTGTAACTCTGTGTTGTTGTTTGTGTCGCACTGCGTCTACCTAATGTCCAGCCAGGTACAGCTCCTACTGTCCAGACCAGTGGTACTGTCCAGCAAAGTACCTCTACCTACTGTCCAGTTCAGTACCTCTACCGACTGTCCAGCCCAGAGTCTCTACCTACTGTCCAGCCCAGTAGCTCTACCACATGTCCAGCCCAGAGACTCTACCTACTGTCCAGTCCAGTAGCTCTACCACATGTCCAGACCAGTACCTCTACCTACAGTCCAGCCCAGTATATATCCTACTGTCTAGCCCAGTACATCTACCTACAGTCCAGCCCAGTATGGCTTCTACTGTCCAGCCTAGTATGGCTTCTAAGGTCCAGCCCAGTTTGGCTCTTACTGTCCAGCCCAGTATGGCTACTACTGTCCAGCCCAGTATGGCTTCTAATGTCCAGCCCAGTATGGCTCCTACTGTCCAGCCCAGAATGGCTCCTACTGTCCAGCCCAGCATTGCTTCTACTGTCCAGCCCAGAATGGCTCCTACTGTCCAGCCCAGTATGGCTTCTACTGTCCAGCCCAGCATTGCTTCTACTGTCCAGCCCAGAATGGCTCCTACTGTCCAGCCCAGTACCTCTACCTACTGTCCAGCCCAGTATGGCTCCTACTGTCCATCACGGTACCTCTCCTATTGTCCAGCCCTGTGTCCTACCTATATGTCCTACTGTCCATCACAGTACCTCTGCTACTGTCAAGCCCAATACCTCTAACTAGTGTCCAGCCCAGTATGGCTCCTACTGTCCAACCCAATACCTCTAACTAGTGTCCAGCCCAGTATGGCTCCTACTGTCCAGCCCAATACCTCTAACTAGTGTCCAGCCCAGTATGGCTCCTACTGTCCAGCCCAATACCTCTAACTAGTGTCCAGCCCAGTATGGCTCCTACTGTCCAGCCCAATACCTCTAACTAGTGTCCAGCCCAGTATGGCTTCTACTGTCTAGTCCAGTATGGCTCCTACTGTACAGCCCAGTACCTCTTCCTACTGTCAAGCCCAGTATGGCTCCTACTGTCCAACCCAGCATGGCTCCTACTGACCAGCCCAATACCTGTCCTACTGTCAAGCCCAGTATGACCCCTACTGTCCAGCCCAGTACCTCTACCTCCTGTCCAGATCAGTGCCCAAACCCTACTGTCCAGACCAGTATCTCTCCTACTGTCCAGAGCAGTTTGGCTCCTACTGTCCAGCCCATGACCCAAAACCCACTGTCCAGCCCAGTATGGTCCCTACTGTCCAGCCCAGCATGAGTCCCTACTGTCCAGCCCAGTATTTCTCCTACTGTCTAGCCCAGTATGGCTCCTACTGTCCAGCCCAGGATGGCTCCTACTGACCAGCCCAGTACCTCTCCTACTATCCAGCCCAGGTTGGCTCGTACTGTCCAGCCCAGTATGGCTCCTACTATTCAGCCCAGTACCTCTACCTAATGTCCAGCCCAGTATGGCACCAACTGTCCAGCCCAGTATGGCTCCTACTGTCCAGCCCAGGATGGCTCCTACTGACCAGCCCAGTACCTCTCCTACTATCCAGCCCAGGTTGGCTGGTACTGTCCAGCCCAGTATGGCTCCTACTATTCAGCCCAGTACCTCTACCTAATGTCCAGCCCAGTATGGCACCAACTGTCCAGCCCAGTATGGCTCCTACTGTCCAGCCCAGCATGGCCCCTACTGTCCAGCCCTGTACCTCTACCTCCTGTCCAGATCAGTGCCCAAACCCTACTGTCCAGCCCAGGAAAGCTCCAACTGTCCAGCCTAGTATGACTCCTACTGTCCAGCCCAGTTTTGCTCCTACTGTCCAGCCCAGTTCTGCTCCTACTGCCCATCCCAGTACCTCTTCCTACTGTCCAGCCCAGTATGGCTTCTACTGTCTAGTCCAGTATGGCTCCTACTGTACATCCCAGTACCTCTTCCTACTGTCAAGCCCATTATGGCTCCTACTGTCCAGCCCAGCATGGCTCCTACTGTCCAGCCCAATACCTGTCCTACTGTCAAGCCCAGTATGGACCCTACTGTCCAGCCCTGTACCTCTACCTCCTGTCCAGATCAGTGCCCAAACCCTACTGTCCAGACCAGTATCTCTCCTACTGTCCAGAGCAGTTTGGCTCCTACTGTCCAGCCCATGACCCAAAACCCACTGTCCAGCCCAGGTATGGTCCCTACTGTCCAGCCCAGTATAGCTCCTACTGTCAAGCCCAGTATTTCTCCTACTGTCCAGCCCAGGATGGCTCCTATTGACGAGCCCAGTACCTATTCTACTATGCAGCCCAGGTTGGCTCATACTGTCCAGCCCAGTATGGCTCCTACTATTCAGCCCAGTACCTCTACCTAATGTCCAGCCCAGTATGGCACCAACTGTCCAGCCCAGTATGGCTCCTACTGTCCAGCCCAGTATGGCTCCAACTGTCCAGGCCTATATGGCTTCTACTGTTCAGCCCAGTACCTAAACCTACTGTCCAGCCCAGTATGGCTCCTACTGTCCAGCCCAGTACCTCTACCTACTGTCCAGCCCAGGATGGCTCCTACTGTCCAGCCCAGTACCTCTACCTACTGTCCAGCCCAGTATGGCTCCTACTGTCCAGCCCAGTACCTCTACCTACTGTCCAGCCCAGTATGGCTCCTACTGTCCAGCCCAGTACCTCTACCTACTGTCCAGCCCAGTATGGCTCCAACTGTCCAGCCCTATATGGCTTCTACTGTTCAGCCCAGTACCTAAACCTACTGTCCAGCCCAGTATGGCTCCTACTGTCCAGCCCAGCATGGCTCCTACTGTCCAGCCCAATACCTGTCCTACTGTCAAGCCCAGTATGGCCCCTACTGTCCAGCCCTGTACCTCTACCTCCTGTCCAGATCAGTGCCCAAACCCTACTGTCCAGCCCAGGATAGCTCCAACTGTCCAGCCCTATATGGCTTCTACTGTTCAGCCCAGTACCTAAACCTACTGTTCAGCCCAGGATGGCTCCTACTGTCCAGCCCAGGATGGCTCCTACTGTCCAGCCTAGTATGGCTCCTACTGTCCAGCCCAGTACCTCTACCTACTGTCCAGCCCAGTATGGCTCCTACTGTCCAGCCCAGTACCTCTACCTACTGTCCAGCCCAGTATGGCTCCAACTGTCCAGCCCTATATGGCTTCTACTGTTCAGCCCAGTACCTAAACCTACTGTCCAGGCCAGTATGGCTCCTACTGTCCAGCCCAGCATGGCTCCTACTGTCCAGCCCAATACCTGTCCTACAGTCAAGCCCAGTATGGCCCCTACTGTCCAGCCCTGTACCTCTACCTCCTGTCCAGATCAGTGCCCAAACCCTACTGTCCAGCCCAGGATAGCTCCAACTGTCCAGCCCTATATGGCATTCTACTGTTCAGCCCAGTACCTAAACCTACTGTTCAGCCCAGGATGGCTCCTACTGTCCAGCCCAGTACCTCTACCTACTGTCCAGCCCAGGATGGCTCCTACTGTCCAGCCTAGTATGACTCCTTCTGTCCAGCCCAGTTTTGCTCCTACTGTCCAGCCCAGTTCTGCTCCGACTGCTCATGCCAGTACCTCTTCCTACTGTCCAGCCCAGTATGGCTTCTACTGTCTAGTCCAGTATGGCTCCTACTGTACATCCCAGTACCTCTTCCTACTGTCAAGCCCATTATGGCTCCTACTGTCCAGCCCAGCATGGCTCCTACTGTCCAGCCCAATACCTGTCCTACTGTCAAGCCCAGTATGGCCCCTACTGTCCAGCCCTGTACCTCTACCTCCTGTCCAGATCAGTGCCCAAACCCTACTGTCCAGACCAGTATCTCTCCTACTGTCCAGAGAAGTTTGGCTCCTACTGTCCAGCCCATGACCAAAAAACCCACTGTCCAGCCCAGGTATGGTCCCTACTGTCCAGCCCAGTATAGCTCCTACTGTCAAGCCCAGTATTTCTCCTACTGTCCAGCCCAGGATGGCTCCTACTGTCCAGCCCAGGATGGCTCCTATTGACGAGCCCAGTACCTCTTCTACTATGCAGCCCAGGTTGGCTCATACTGTCCAGCCCAGTATGGCTCCTACTATTCAGCCCAGTACCTCTACCTAATGTCCAGCCCAGTATGGCACCAACTGTCCAGCCCAGTATGGCTCCTAATGTCCAGCCCAGGATAGCTCCAACTGTCCAGCCCTATATGGCTTCTACTGTTCAGCCCAGTACCTAAACCTACTGTCCAGCCCAGTATGGCTTCTACTGTCCAGCCCAGTACCTCTACCTACTGTCCAGCCCAGGATGGCTCCTACTGTCCAGCCTAGTATGACTCCTACTGTCCAGCCCAGTTTTGCTCCTACTGTCCAGCCCAGTTCTGCTCCTACTGCCCATCCCAGTACCTCTTTCTACTGTCCAGCCCAGTTTGGATCCTACTGTCCAGCCCAGTTTTGCTCCTACTGTCCAGCCCAGTTCTGCTCCTACTGTCCATCCCAGTACCTCTTCCTACTGTCCAGCCCAGTTTGGATCCTACTGTCCAGCCCAGTATGGCTCCTACTGTCCAGCCCAGTATGACTCCTACTGTCCAGCCCAGTTTTGCTCCTAATGTCCAGCCCAGTTTGGAT
Organism: Oncorhynchus clarkii lewisi; assembly: GCF_045791955.1. Classification (NCBI taxonomy): domain Eukaryota; kingdom Metazoa; phylum Chordata; class Actinopteri; order Salmoniformes; family Salmonidae; genus Oncorhynchus; species Oncorhynchus clarkii. The sequence goes on from NC_092149.1 coordinate 80,350,516, forward strand.
CCTACTGTCCAGCCCAGTATGGCTCCTACTGTCCAGCCCAGTACCTATACCTAATGTCCAGCCCAGGAAGGCTTCTACTGACCAGCCCAGGAAGGCTTCTACTGTCCAGCCCAGTTTTGAACCTACTGTCCAGCCCAGTACCTCTACCTAATGTCCAGCCCAGGAAGGCTTCTACTGTCCAGCCCAGTATGGAACCTACTGTCCAGCCCAGTACCTCTACCTACTGTCCAGCCCAAGATGGCTTCTACTTTCCAGCACTGATTGGCTTATACTGTCCAGCCCAGTACCTCTACCTAATGTCCAGCCCAGTTTCGCCCCTACTGTCCAGCCCAGTATCGCTTCTACTGTCCAGCCCAGTTTTGCTCCTACTTTCCAGCCCAGTATAGCTCCTACTGAACTTCTACTGTTCAGCCCAGGATCCGAAACCTACTGTCCAGCCCGGTATAACTCCTACTGTCCAGCCCAGTACTTCTACCTACTGTCCATGCCAGTATCTCCACCTACTGTCCATGCCAGTATGGCTCCTACTGTCCAGCCCTGTACCTCTCCTACTGTCCAGCCCAGTACCTCTCCTACTGTCCAGCCCAGTGTGGCTTTTACTGTCCAGTCCAGTGTGGCTTTTACTGTCCAGCCCAGTTTGGCTCCTACTGTCCAGGCCAGTTTGGCTCCTACTGTCCAGTCCAGTTTGGCTCCTACTGTCCAACCCAGTACCTCTCCGACTGTCTAGCCCAGTTTGGCTCCTACTGTCCAGCCCAGTACTTCTCCTACTGTCTTGCCCAGTTTGGCTCCTACTGTCCAGCCCAGTACCTCTCCTACTGTCCAGCCCAGTATGGCCCCTACTGTCCAGCCCAGTATTGTGAAAGTGGTAGTCTTTCTGACAGATCCAGCCCTGATCTCAATGGAGGATAGTTTCCAGTGAACTCGGCCTGGATCTGAAAGATTGCTAGCAGGCCTGACATCTACCAAAATAACCCTGGGAGCAGGATCAAGTTCAACTCTGTTTTAAGATGACCCAGAGGCCAAAGGATCTGCCCCCATGCACACGCCACAAGGCCCGTCACAAGTGCGCACACAACTACTCCCGTCACAAGTAATAGACCCATGTAGGCTACTGTTACTGTACCATCGGTATGTTTACACGTCAACTTGTAAAGAACAACACATAGAAAGTATGTAAATACATACATGGAAACATGATGTATATAAGTGGAGGTAGGCTAGGGGTTAAGAGTGTTGGGCCAGTAACCTACAGGTTTCTGGTTTGAATCCTCGGGCCGACTAGGTGAATCATCTGTCGATGTGCCCTTGAGCAAGGCACTTAATCCTAATTGTTCCTGTAAGTCGCTCTGGATAAGTGTCTGCTAAATTACTTACATTTCAACTTACAAGGGATAATAGAGTACAGTGCACTGCAAACTCAAGGATGTAATCAACTTGTTGTGATGCACAAATAACAAAAGCACAGTATTGACATATGAGTGGGAGGAGAACTATAGGAGATCATAAAAATAAAATGTTATTTTAAATACAGTATGTACTATGCAGACACAATCTACCTCTCTTAACAGGATTAAATTGATATTATAGGGCTGAACTGTTCTGCCCACCGTGGGGAAGACATGCATACTAATTAAACTGGATGGGGAAGATAAATACTACCTCCACTGGATGGAGAAGATACATACTACCTCCACTGGATGGAGAAGATACACATTCTAACTCCACTGGATGGAGAAGATAAATACTAACACCACTGGATGGAGAAGATAAATACTACCTCCACTGGATGGAGAAGATAAATACTAACTCCACTGGATGAAGAAGATATATACTAACTCCACTGGATGGAGAAGATACACATTCTAACTCCACTGGATGGGGAAGATAAATACTAACTCTACTGGATGGAGAAGATAAATACTAACTCCTCTGGATGAAGAAGATATATACTAACTCCACTGGATGGAGAAGATACACATTCTAACTCCACTGGATGGAGAAGATACACATTCTAACTCCACTGGATGGGGAAGATAAATACTAACTCTACTGGATGGAGAAGATAAATTCTAACTCCACTGGATGGAGAAGATAAATACTAACTCCTCTGGATGAAGAAGATATATACTAACTCCACTGAATGGAGAAGATACACATTCTAACTCCACTGGATGGAGAAGATAAATACTAACTCCACTGGATGAAGAAGATATATACTAACTCCACTGGATGGAGAAGATACACATTCTAACTCCACTGGATGGGGAAGATAAATACTAACTCTACTGGATGGAGAAGATAAATACTAACTCATCTGGATGAAGAAGATATATACTAACTCCACTGGATGGAGAAGATACACATTCTAACTCCACTGGATGGAGAAGATACACATTCTAACTCCACTGGATGGGGAAGATAAATACTAACTCTACTGGATGGAGAAGATAAATACTAACTCCACTGGATGGAGAAGATAAATACTAACTCCTCTGGATGAAGAAGATATATACTAACTCCACTGAATGGAGAAGATACACATTCTAACTCCACTGGATGGAGAAGATACACATTCTAACTCCACTGGATGGAGAAGATATATACTAACTCCACTGGATGGAGAAGATAAATACTAACTCCACTGGATGGAGAAGATAAATACTAACTCCTCTGGATGAAGAAGATATATACTAACTCCACTGGATGGAGAAGATACACATTCTAACTCCACTGGATGGAGAAGATACACATTCTAACTCCACTGGATGGAGAAGATATATACTAACTCCACTGGATGGAGAAGATAAATACTAACTCCACTGGATGGAGAAGATATATACTAACTCCACTGGATGGAGAAGATACACATTCTAACTCCACTGGATGGAGAAGATAAATACTAACTCCACTGGATGGAGAAGATAAATACTAACTCCTCTGGATGAAGAAGATATATACTAACTCCACTGGATGGAGAAGATAAATACTAACTCTACTGGATGGAGAAGATAAATACTAACTCTACTGGATGGAGAAGATAAATACTAACTCCACTGGATGGAGAAGATACACATTCTAACTCCACTGGATGGAGAAGATACACATTCTAACTCCACTGGATGGAGAAGATATATACTAACTCCACTGGATGGAGAAGATAAATACTAACTCCACTGGATGGAGAAGATACACATTCTAACTCCACTGGATGGAGAAGATACACATTCTAACTCCACTGGATGGGGAAGATAAATACTAACTCTACTGGATGGAGAAGATAAATACTAACTCATCTGGATGAAGAAGATATATACTAACTCCACTGGATGGAGAAGATACACATTCTAACTCCACTGGATGGAGAAGATACACATTCTAACTCCACTGGATGGGGAAGATAAATACTAACTCTACTGGATGGAGAAGATAAATACTAACTCCACTGGATGGAGAAGATAAATACTAACTCCTCTGGATGAAGAAGATATATACTAACTCCACTGAATGGAGAAGATACACATTCTAACTCCACTGGATGGAGAAGATACACATTCTAACTCCACTGGATGGAGAAGATATATACTAACTCCACTGGATGGAGAAGATAAATACTAACTCCACTGGATGGAGAAGATAAATACTAACTCCTCTGGATGAAGAAGATATATACTAACTCCACTGGATGGAGAAGATACACATTCTAACTCCACTGGATGGAGAAGATACACATTCTAACTCCACTGGATGGAGAAGATATATACTAACTCCACTGGATGGAGAAGATAAATACTAACTCCACTGGATGGAGAAGATATATACTAACTCCACTGGATGGAGAAGATACACATTCTAACTCCACTGGATGGAGAAGATAAATACTAACTCCACTGGATGGAGAAGATAAATACTAACTCCTCTGGATGAAGAAGATATATACTAACTCCACTGGATGGAGAAGATAAATACTAACTCTACTGGATGGAGAAGATAAATACTAACTCTACTGGATGGAGAAGATAAATACTAACTCCACTGGATGGAGAAGATACACATTCTAACTCCACTGGATGGAGAAGATACACATTCTAACTCCACTGGATGGAGAAGATATATACTAACTCCACTGGATGGAGAAGATAAATACTAACTCCACTGGATGGGGAAGATACAAACTAACTCCACTGGATGGAGAAGATACACACTAACTCCACTGGATGGAGAAGATATACACTAACTCCACTGGATGGAGAAGATACACATTCTAACTCCACTGGATGGAGAAGATACACATTCTAACTCCACTGGATGGAGAAGATATATACTAACTCCACTGGATGGGGAAGATACAAACTAACTCCACTGGATGGGGAAGATACAAACTAACTCCACTGGATGGAGAAGATACACACTAACTCCACTGGATGGAGAAGATATACACTAACTCCACTGGATGGAGAAGATACACATACTACCTCCACTGGATGGAGAAGATAAATACTAACTCCTCTGGATGAAGAAGATATATACTAACTCCACTGGATGGAGAAGATAAATACTAACTCTACTGGATGGAGAAGATAAATACTAACTCTACTGGATGGAGAAGATAAATACTAACTCCTCTGGATGAAGAAGATATATACTAACTCCACTGGATGGAGAAGATAAATACTAACTCTACTGGATGGAGAAGATAAATACTAACTCTACTGGATGGAGAAGATAAATACTAACTCCACTGGATGGAGAAGATACACATTCTAACTCCACTGGATGGAGAAGATACACATTCTAACTCCACTGGATGGAGAAGATATATACTAACTCCACTGGATGGAGAAGATAAATACTAACTCCACTGGATGGGGAAGATACAAACTAACTCCACTGGATGGAGAAGATACACACTAACTCCACTGGATGGAGAAGATATACACTAACTCCACTGGATGGAGAAGATACACATTCTAACTCCACTGGATGGAGAAGATACACATTCTAACTCCACTGGATGGAGAAGATATATACTAACTCCACTGGATGGGGAAGATACAAACTAACTCCACTGGATGGGGAAGATACAAACTAACTCCACTGGATGGAGAAGATACACACTAACTCCACTGGATGGAGAAGATATACACTAACTCCACTGGATGGAGAAGATACACATACTACCTCCACTGGATGGAGAAGATAAATACTAACTCCACTGGATGGGGAATATACACATACTAACTCCCACGGTTCCTTTCTCGCTCTCTGTGCCCTATCAGAAGCCACCTCCTCTATATTCATGGGGCATTATCCCCAGCCTGTAAATCAGGAGGGTCGTGTCAGCCAACGGCAGTTTGTTTCGCACGCATCAACACGGAACACGCCTGGAAACGGCCACTGTCCTCATCCTTCAAAAAGCACGTCATCTCAGATCGGCTTTAGCCTAGGACTCACACACAAGCATAGAACATGTTGTCCACAGGTCTGACTGCTGCAATAAAACATGCTACGTCCAGTCAACATGACATGGCTGTCAGTGAAACATACATAGTTATAATCAACGACATATTGCTAAGAATTTTGGTGGGTGCTTATATTTGCCTTATTCCACACATGTACAAGTGTGTATTAAAATACATGTGTGAATTGGAAATGTGTTGTTTTTTCTTTGCATTCCCCAACTCCCCCTGAGACACCCTCGGAGAGTCACGGCAAGGGTCTGCCATTATCAACAGCGACCCTGGAGCAATTAGGGTTAATTAAGTGCCTTGCTCAAGTCATTAACTGAAATAATCTTCTGTAATACCTGTGGGGGTATGTGGGGCGGCGGATCTTTTTAACATCATTGAGATTTGACTCTGAATTAAATACAGGAACTCGAGGGAGGTTTGAGTAGAGTGACGCATATCAGCAATCAATGCATTTGAGTGTAATGTGGTAGCCGAGGCCCAGGGAGAGAGGTAAAGATATGATGTGTGTCGAGGTTGTGTTTAGACAGGGGAATTCAATAATGGCCCTGATTCACTTGAATGAGACAGGATATGAGATGGTGGTGCTATTAGATTAATGACTAAACCAAGGTGTGGTGAGAGAGAGAGAGAGAGAGAGAGAGAGAGAGAGAGAGAGAGAGAGAGAGAGAGAGAGTGAGACCAACAAGAGGGGAGAGAGAAACAGACAAAGAGGGAGAGAGATAGAGAGAGAGAGGGGGAGAGGGAGAGAGATGGAGAGAGATAGAGAGAGAGGGGGGGGGGGGGGGGGACAAGCCGGGGCCTCCAGCATGATAAAAGCATCACAATGCATTTGTGTTTGTGCGCCCCGACTTCAAAACAGAAGAGATGGCTGAGCAGCATACCCTCCTCCCCCTTGTAACTATTCCCCAGGTTGTTGCTGTAAATTATAATGTGTTCTCAGTCAACTTACCTGGTAAAATAAGTGTTAAATCAAATAAAAAGGCATAACCTATCTGCTCCCTGGGGAGAGGGAGATAACCTGGATACACCTTATGGGTGAGAGCAGGCTGTCTTAGACTGTGTGGCAGCTGTCGGCTAAGATAATGTTCAGATATCGGAAAAGTAAGGGGAGAGTCGTGTTGAGAATTCGCTCTCAATTCGTTGAGAGATCCACTTTGCAGACCAAACTTTGAACAATAACAGATTTGAAGGTAGCTCTTGGTATAATCCATCATATTTGTCTTGGAAGAAGGGTATTTTGTTTTGTTTATTCCCCTCATGTTATGGATGCTTTTCACACTTTTTCATAATGGTGTGAGCAGTGCGTTCATATTCACATGTATGGTATTAGGTATTTTATTAGGATCTCCATTAGCTGTTGCGAAAGCAGCAGCTACTCTTCCCGGGTTCCACACAAAACATGAAACATTACATAATACAGAACATTAATAGACAAGAACGGCTATCAACATGTAATGTGAATCTCTAGGTAAGACGATAAAGACTGAGTTTTACTGATCAAAAACATTGTCCATTCTGTAGATAGACCAGAGTGAGAAACAGACACATTTTCCATCGTCAACAGTTCTCCTTGTTGACTCTTCTGGACGCCTCAGCCTAGGCATACTCTGTGCCGTGTAGATGACTGAGCTTCTCGAGGCAATATCACCAAGTCACGGAGGTATCTTTAACATTTAATATCCCATTTGGAGTCAGCCTTCAATACCCACTCCACAGGACTGCTCGGGGGAGGAATCCAAATCCAATGTTTTACAGTTCAACACAAAGACTCCCCACACAAAAATGTACTTGGGTTCCTTTCACTATATGAGCTAATATATTTACTGTGAACACTTGGCCATTGAGCATTTTGAGTGAAAATCCTTGTAGACTTATTAGACACGCCTGCTTCTCATGGGGTATTCAGTCAGTCCGGAAAACACTCTCTGGCTGTCCTACATCTCCAGGCCACACAGTGAAGCGGCATCTTTTCCTCAGCTTTCAAATGGAACACATACAAATCATGAAAGATTTCATAAATGTTGAGCGAAGCAATAATATTTTTGTTTCATGTCATATTTTTTTTCATGGCGGTGGGTTATTGTGGATGTTTAATAAGTAATTGTACTTGAGAATGCGAGATAAAAGGGTGCAATCTATGGATGGGTTAAAGAGGCAGAGGACAAATATGGTGTCAGCCAAATGCATCTGGAAAGGTTTTAAAAAGTCTCAACGGTCCTGATGAACTTGAATGTTCTACAGTTCTGAGTTCGTTCATGTGTACTCTATCCTCTCCTTGATGGAGAAATATCTCTGCCTTCCTCATCATATCATAAGCGAGATCTGCCAAATGTGAGCATCCTCATCATATTCATCACGTTCTTCCCTCTAGCTGCCCCAAAAACATTTCATCATGTCCAATCTGTGGCTTACATAACCATGCAGATGATTCAACAACAACTTGAGATTGCACTGGTGCCAAACACCAGTGTTGGGGTATACCACATGACTGAGGAGAGCGGGCACATTTACACTACAATGCTGTCAGTAGCAATCAGGTCATCTGGATGTGCCGCGCAATGTAAAAAGGCACAGTGCTTATTCTTTCATGTTTTTTTAATCAATGTTTTTATTAATATAGTTACGCTTTCAAACGTATCGGTTTCTATGGAGAAAAAAAAAATCCGTTGCATCTGAAGACAGTTCATGATATTTTTTTTTATTTTTTTTTTTATTTTACCTTTATTTAACCAGGCAAGTCAGTTAAGAACAAATTCTTATTTTCAATGACGGCCTGGGAACAGTGGGTTAACTGCCTGTTCAGGGGCAGAACGACAGATTTGTACCTTGTCAGCTCGGGGGTTTGAACTCGCAACCTTCCGGTTACTAGTCCAACGCTCTAACCACTAGGCTACCCTGCCGCCCCCAAGATACAATAATTATCATTCTCTAGACTCTCCAGTCAACTCATTATCAAACAGCAATATGGCATATAAACTTGTAGAATGCCCAGGAAATCCTTTTCGTTTTGCATTAACATGGTCATCATGCTAATTTATGATTTATAGGTTACCTACCCACCACATTGTACCCTAAAAATGTAAATGTGGGTATCCTAACACTTAGGTTCCACTGTAGCCTAAAGTTTGGAAAGGTTATATAAGGTTGTAAAAACGCATCTTGAGTGGGGTCTGAGAGTTAATACAAATGTATTATTGCAGGTGTTGTCTTCCCTATAAACATGTTATGTAGCATGTTGGAGGGCAAACGTACTTATAGGCTACCTTGCATTTGTTTAATATTCCAATCATTTCAAACCCTTTCAAATGAAAACCCTTGTCATAGATCAAACAAATCTGTCAAAAAACGAACCTAAATTAAGGATGAAGAATTAATAGGCTATTATCAATGATTGTATGATGATGACGGGAGTCATCATACACTATTTGTAAACATGTACAAACCATGTACTATATATATATATATACATGGTTAAATAGTACATTGTTTGTACATGTGTACAAATAGTGTACGATGTGTTAATAACGAGGCTATATATATATATAGCTCTCCTATATATATATATATATATATATATATATATATAATTTCCCTATGGAATTATGCAAAATAGTGCAAATGACTAACCTATCTGCGGTGCGCAATTGTTTTTGGAAGACTACAAGAAATAGGCTATTGTTATCCCTGTCGACAGTGGACTGAAATCTATCCAGGTAGCTTTAAAAAGCACGTTTTAGTTCTAAATTTACCAGACAGAAATGCAGCAGACTCTTTCCGATTATCATGGGCTTGAATTTGATATGTATAGGCTATTGATTTTAGAAAAGGAAAAGCAAATTACTTATGCATCGATACTGGAATCGATGCATAAGTGGACAAATAAAATAGTAATCCTAAACCAGATATGTAAATATTCCCATTATTAATACACTATTCGAATGGTTCTTACCTGATGCGATTAGTTCACAATCCAATGCTACCGCGATTTAGAAAGTCACATTAACCGACCAAACACTCCAGCGACAGCTTTTTTTTCCCACAAATGCAACCTCCGCAGCAATGGTAGTGAACCAAACCTAAAGGGTATCAACACTCAATGAATAAAGTGTCGGACTGGAGCCGCTGTCAGATTGTGGGAGGCATTCGCATTAGTCTACTTCCTGTTACATCACGAATTAGCCTACAGCTCTTCAGGAGAACCCACCAACCCACCACGCAGATGATATAGACCAGGGATGGGAAACTTTGACAGGGGTGGGGCACACAAAACGTCTGAAATCATCATGGGGGGGGGGCGCAGTGGCTCGCGCATATGTATACGCACATCCTTACCCACACATGTAGTCAGAGCCGGACCAAGTCTTTCACGAAATGTTGTTAACCCCATCATGCCAGCAAATGGGGTTAACAAATTGTACCTTGTGTATTTGTCACAGATCCCTCTGGAACTTTCATTGCACACACGTGTCCCCTATTCCCCCTGATTGTATTTGTATGTATGTGCCCTTCGTTCACCATGGTGGGGTCCATTATTGTTACATTGTCCGTTGTTCGAGTACCTGTGCTGTGTGTTTTGTGGATTGCGCAGATGATTATGGGTCTCCTCCCATGTGGTAATCATTGTGCACGTGTGTTATTTATTCAAGGTACCCCTTGCTCTTTTGTTTGGGTTTCTGTCTGCAGAGTTTGATCCAATGCATTGGCTGTAAACATTCGTTATGGTTCTAAATGGCAGGAACATTCCTGCAATTCGATGTCTTCTCATATGGAAGAAGCTCGCTCTGTCTACGCTTAACAAACCTGTGTTCATCTCATTATTAGACTTGGTTTATTTATCATAAGTAGGTAAACTGACTGACATACAGGTAACTATTTTTTATTTTAGTTTATTTGGTCAATATATTCTTAACTCTTTCTTGAACTGCACTGTTGGTTAAGGGCTTGTAAGTAAGCATTTCACGGTAAAGTCCACACTTGTATTCGAAACATGTGACAAATAAAGTTTGATTTGAACTGTCCAAATCATTTAAACACTTGAGTAAATGAGGGATACAAAGTATGGTGAAAGCGGGTGCTTCCACACGTGTGGTTTCTGAGTTAATTAAGCAATACTGGGCAGGCCATACTTTTGGCTACCATGAATATGCCCCCATACTATGACAATGCCCCCATCCACAGAGCATGAGTTTTCACTGAATGGTTTGATGAGCATGAAAAAGATGTAAACCATATGTCATGGCCGTCTCAGTCACCAAATCTCAACCCAATTGAACACTAATGGGAGATCCTGGAGCAGCACCAGCGTTTTCCACCAAACGGTATTTCTCGTGGAAGAATAGTGTCACATCTCGAGAACTGTTTTGGACATAGTCTCATTTATAATCTATAGAGGCCATTACATTATAAAAAAAAATATGAATGTAGACTATGATTGCAGAGAAATTCCCAACAAACGAATAGGTCATTTGTCAATTTGCAGTCATATATCATTCAAGTGAAGGCCATTATGGAAACGTTAGAACTATCACGATAATACAACACTGCCCCCCTGTGTCTCAGTGATGCACTTATCAGTGGAGTCAATTCCAATAGCCTGCTGTACTTCAATGTGAAAGGGGACTTGGAACAGAATTAACATATGCACAAAATTGCAATGTTGATGACTATGCCGAATTAAATGTAGTCTCCAATGGGTTGCTGATATGTTGTTTTCACCTGGGTAAAAAAAAATACCATGGAAAAAGACATTACTCACATGAAGGCGTAAAATAAACAGATAATGTACAGTACTTGATATAGATAATGTACAGTACTTGATATAGATAATGTACAGTAATTGATATAGATAATGTACAGTACTTGATATAGCTAATGTACAGTAATTTATATAGATAATGTACAGTAATTGATATAGATAATGTACAGTACTTTATATAGTTAATGTACAGTAATTGATATAGATAATGCACAGTACTTGATATGGATAATGTACAGTAATTGATATAGATAATGTACAGTACTTGATATAGCTAATGTACAGTAATTGATATAGATAATGTACAGTACTTGATATAGCTAATGTACAGTAATTGATATAGATAATGTACAGTACTTGATATAGATAATGTACAGTAATCGATATAGATAATGTACAGTACTTGATATAGCTAATGTACAGTAATTGATATAGATAATGTACAGTACTTGAAATAGATAAATGTACAGTACTTAATATAGATAATGTACAGTACTTGATATAGATAATGTACAGTAATTGATATAGATAATGTACAGTACTTGATATAGCTAATGTACAGTAATTGATATAGATAATGTACAGTGATTGATATAGATAATGTGCAGTACTTGATATAGATCATGTACAGTACTTGATATAGATAATGTACAATACTTGATATAGATAATACACAGTAATTGATAGAGATCATGCACAGTAATTGATATAGATAATGTCCAGTAATTGATATAGATAATGCACAGTAATTGATATAGATAATGTACAGTACTTGATATAGATCATGTACAGTAATTGATATAGATAATGTACAGTAATTGATATAGATAATGTACAGTACTTGATATAGATAATGTACAGTATTTGATACAGATAATGTGCTTTATTAAATGATATTACATGTACAGTGCTTTTGGGATAATGAATGTTCATCATTTGTCAATAAAACAACTTGTCTGGTGTCCTCAGGAAGAAAGAAAAATACAATTATAGACTGGTATTTGGTATGTGACAGTAAAAAAAATGTATACAATTGTGATATTACTAAAAACATCTTCTTACAAAGTGTTAAAAGGTTACAATGAGCAATACAACATTACACAATAGGCCAAAACAAGCCTTTGATACAATTGCTGCAAGTCTACAAGGACATACCAAAGTCAAATAAGAATGATATAAATAAAGACTCATTCAAAAGTAGTGTATGTAGGAAGGGTTTAATAGGAAGTAGGAAGGGTTTAATATTAATAGGAAGTAGGAAGGGTTTAATAGGAAGTAGGAAGGGTTTAATAGGAAGTAGGAAGGGTTTAATAGGAAGTAGGAAGGGTTTAATAAGAAGTAGGAAGGGTTTAATATTAATAGGAAGTAGGAAGGGTTTAATAGGAAGTAGGAAGTGTTTAATAGGAAGTAGGAAGTGTTTAATAAGAAGTAGGAAGGGTTTCATATCAATACAAAGTAGGAAGGGTTTAACATTAATAGGAAGGGTTTAATATTAGTAGGAAGGGTTTAATAAGAAGTAGGAAGGTTTTAATAGGAAGTAGGAAGGGTTTAATGAGAAGTAGGAAGGGTTTAATGAGAAGTAGGAAGGGTTTCATATTAATAGGAAGTAGGAAGGGTTTAATAGGAAGTAGGAAGGGTTTAATGAGAAGTAGGAACGGTTTAATATTAATAGGAAGTAGGAAGGGTTAAATAGGAAGTCGGAAGGGTTTAATAGGAAGTAGAAAGGGTTTAATAGGAAGTAGGAAGGGTTTAATAGGAAGTAGGAAGGGTATAATATGAAGCCTTGATTTAGACAGATCGAAACAAGATGTTGCTGTTCTTCTTCTTTATACGAATGACCCTCCCTTTGTGATGGTGATCTGAAAATGAAACAGCACAAATTAGTTATGTTTAAACACTTCTCCAGGGCACTAGTCTAAAAATGAACATTGAATTCAATTCATATCTTAACTGTTAATTTACAAAAACACTGTTAATTCAATTTATTTGTTTCAATTTTTTTTTTAAATTAAAGACATACGGGTGGAACAAGTGCAGTACGGACACACCTGTTTCAAATAATACAACTAATTATAGTCTTCAGTCTGGATATTGATCATTTGAATCAGGTGCGTTAATGCTGGGGATGGAACAAAAGCCTGCAACCCCAGGTAGCTCTATAGGGCTGGTGTTGGAGATAACAGATAACTTGGATCTTACCTGACTTCATACACATCTTCATGCAGTGTCTCTTGTGGACAAAGTTGTTCTTGTTGCCCCCGCAGCCATTGTAGCGCAACGACTGACATCTCTTTGTCTTGGGGTTGTACACGTATCTCCTCTCAGTTCTCTCCTCTCCATCACATGTTGTGCCCTTGTCAATGGGACTGAGACACAAGTCCGGAGGATTGAAGTCTGAAAGAAATGCACAGAAGCAATTGTAAGATGAAATGACGTGCTAATAGCACAAATCATGGTATAAAACAATGACTCCATCATACCAAAGACACATTTTCTAAGTATGTAAGTATCTAGGCTACATCTGCAGTTTAGTTCTGATAGAACATACCTCTCTAAAAGCCTGATGTGAAGTTCATGGAAGTCTACTGTTAAAGTGACTAGTAGAACCTAGTGCTACTACTATTACCTTGTACCATAACAAAGGAAACTTAATTTTCACCACCTCAATACCACCTCAAGCGTCAAACTGCGGAGAATAAAAAGTAACTATATGTCAGCCTTTGGCTGAGGGAGTACTGAAGATCTCCTATATCACTTGACTGGAATGACAACCACGTGTACAGAGACTCTCCTGCACTGGATTCACTGACATAGGTGGAATTCTGTAACATGAATCACAACTACTTGTCCGTGACTGAGTGATGGCCAAAGACTCCCTGATCCCCAATGTACTGCGATGTGACCTCTGTACCAGACACGGGTGTTTCTGAGCACTAACTCTCTCCCCATACCTTGTACACTCCCATTTTAATAGCAGTGAATCAATGTCACATGGAAGGAGGAGAAGGGAGGAGATATTGTGGGCACTATGCTGCCTTTATACATTGTAGGTTGTTTACCAGCAGCTAAACTATTTCTGAGATGGCGCATGTAAAATGACTGTCTCTCTCTTACCTAGCTATTGTAGTTGCCGTAGTACACATGACAAACGACTGCTTTCCTGAATTCCTGTGCTTCCTGTGGCCTGGTGTTTGTGATAGTTCTACTGCCCATGTGCAAAGCGCCTCACAGTATTAGTAGTTGTGATACTGTAGTTAACTTAAAGGGAGTGACATCACACCACCACGAGGGGCTGCCAAGAGACTGGAGCAATACAGTAGTGTTCCCAGCATTGACAGATCCACAGGGGTACAGGGTTTGTTGAATAAATAAAGATGATACAAACATGAACTCAAAATACATAAACATTGTTGTCTTACCAGTTACTTTGAGAGACTGCACACTAGGCTGGCTATGGGGTTCTGGGACAGTGACCTCCAATTTAGGGGCCACATCCAATTTAAGGGCCACAGTGGGGTTTTCTGCAATGAAACCAAAGCATGGTTAGAGTTTAATTCAATAATATGTTACTGCATTTAATAGAAATGTACTATAATACAAGCAGTGTACTACTCTGTTGTTAAAACCTGTTTACCAAGGAAGTAGCATTATAATATTAACATACAGCATAGAGAAGTTGTTACCCTTATGGACTCAGGTTTGATGAAGAGAACAATTATTTTGAGCCCAAGGAAGATGGGTTAAGGATTCTGATACACAATGACAATGTAATTATTTTGGCGTTATCA
The DNA here is from genome assembly GCF_045791955.1 of Oncorhynchus clarkii lewisi. Classification (NCBI taxonomy): domain Eukaryota; kingdom Metazoa; phylum Chordata; class Actinopteri; order Salmoniformes; family Salmonidae; genus Oncorhynchus; species Oncorhynchus clarkii. The sequence continues at coordinate 80,365,527 of NC_092149.1, forward strand.
TCCATTTTTTTTCTTACATCGTTTGGTCACTGTAGAAAAATATATTGCTAATTTTTGGGGGACAAAATGCAGTCAATGAATGTAAACCAATTCAAAATCAGGCCTATATCTAAAATAATTGAATATGCTCAAAAAAACAACAACAAAAAAAACAATGTAAAATGAAGGTGAAACATGACGATGGTCAGTCAACAAGATCATTTTCAAGTAGTGCAATATTCACAACATCCACTGCAGCAAATACGTGAGTATTTGGGCTTTCAAAGAGGTAGAACTATCTTAGAACACACAGCAAACTTTTAAGGCATCAGAGAAGTAATACTGTATACACCCCTAGCACATTTACATGTTAGTCATTAAGCAGACTCTCTAATCCAGAGTGACTTAGAATTAATGTGTTCATCTTAAGATAGCTAGGTGAGACAACCTAGCTATAGAAAGTCATAGAACGTACATTTTTCCTCAATAAAGTAGCTTCCAGCAAAGTCAGTGCTAGTAAGAAAAGGCCTATGGTTGGTTGGTCTCTTTTGGACTACCTGGGTTCTGGCATCTAGCCTGGCACTCTTTCATACTCTTGAAGTTGTTGGCATTGCCGAAGCAGCCTCCATAGTAGAAGTGCTTGCACTCCTGGCTCTGGTTGTCAAATAAGTAGCGAGTTACCAGACCTCGACATGGCCCCGGAGCCTCCTCCAGGTGACAGGGACTCTTGTCAACTAGAAACAGATGGAGAAAGAGGGAAGAGAGAGAGATAACATTATTGAGATAATGAAAATGGGAGAACAGTATTGAGCCTCCTCCATGTGACAGGGACTCTTGTCAACTAGAGACAGATGTAGGGAGAGAGAGATAACATTATTGAGATACTGAAAAGAGGAGAAATGAGTACCAGCTACTGAGTCATTTGAAGAGATGACAGCAGGAAATGTTGAAAAAAGTACAGTATGGGAGATAGGCTTCCTGTTCCCCTAAGTCAAATACAATCTACACTACACTGCAATCTACCCTTGGACCAGTAAATTGACTTCCAGGCAAACTGTGAATAATAGAGAAAGAGGTGGCACTAACACTCTGGAGAGCTAGAGACACTGACAAAAAATATGATGAGAGTGTGAGGTGGAAAGAGAGAGAACACACACTCAGGCATGGAGGAAGATAGAAGGTCGGCTGCTGACACAGTTAGTTATGAATGGATAGGGAGTTTGAGAAACAGACACCTCACAAGTCCTCGACTGGCAGCTTCATTAAATAGTACCCGCAAAACACCAGTCTCAACGTCAACAGTGAAGATGCGACTCCGGGATGCTGGCCTTCTAGGCAGAGTTGCAAAGAAAAAGCCATATCTCAGACCTGCCAATAAAAATAAAAGATTAAGATGGGCAAAAGAACACAGACACGGGACAGAGGAATTTGCCTCTTCACTGACGTTGAGACTGGTGTAGACGTCATCTAGGGGGTGATTGATTTGATGTCGCCCCATCTATAGGACACATGACTTGACCAGGGCCAAGCCCCAGTAGATAAAAGTCACTTCATATCCTGACACTTCATGGCTATGATATTGCTTTTTTTTCTCCTCTCAAATTAATATAAATATTTCCTTCAAGTGGCCATCCATTATCGGGCGAGACATCCCTAAAATGAAGAGGTCATGAATATATAGGTGCTGTAATTAAAGCTGTACTAATGCCTCAGCCTCTCTGAGTTCTAGAAGAGTCTGAGACAAACTAATAACTGTCATCCTCAAATATGTTGTGAATAATTATATATTGTATCCTACTATTTATCCCTTTGTCACCAAATATCAAGTCCTTTTTCATTTCTAAACACTACTTTTACCAGACTGTGTTAAAGCATGTCAGAGAGAATGACTTGACTTTAACAGCAACACTACCTGAAAGCAGAGCCTTTTTTTCCTTTGTGTTTGTGTGACCCAGCCCGTTGAATAATTCAAACCAGTGATTCAACTGAAAGGCAACTAAGTTGGAAAAAGCTATCAGTGTTATGGTGGTGAATTACTGGTGACCAATCAGAATAATATGTCCCTCTGTCTTTCAAGGTTATGGCTGCTGTCCAACTTGACATACTGGAATTTTCCAGGTGAAAGGAGTTGTCCAATACACTACGGCCCTGTTCTAATACTCATATATACAGTGGGGAAAAAAAGTATTTAGTCAGCCACCAATTGTGCAAGTTCTCCCACTTAAAAATATGAGAGAGGCCTGTAATTTTCATCATAGGTACACTTCAACTATGACAGACAAAATGAGAAAAGAAAATCCAGAAAATAACATTGTAGGATTTTTAATAAATTTATTTGCAAATTATGGTGGAAAATAAGAATTTGATCAATAACAAAAGCTTATCTCAATACTTTGTTATATACCCTTTGTTGGCAATGACAGAGGTCAAACGTTTTCTGTAAGTCTTCACAAGGTTTTCACACACTGTTGCTGGTATTTTGGCCCATTCCTCCATGCAGATCTCCTCTAGAGCAATTATGTTTTGGGGCTGTTGCTGGGCAACACAGACTTTCAACTCCCTCCAAAGATTTTCTATGGGGTTGAGATCTGGAGACTTGCTAGGCCACTCCAGGACCTTGAAATGCTTCTTACGAAGCCACACCTTCGTTGCCCGGGCGGTGTGTTTGGGATCATTGTCATGCTGAAAGACCCAGCCACATTTCATCTTCAATGCCCTTGCTGATGGAAGGAGGTTTTCACTCAAAATATCACGATACATGGCCCCATTCATTCTTTCCTTTACACGGATCAGTCGTCCTGGTCCCTTTGCAGAAAAACAGCCCCAAAGCATAATGTTTCCACCCCCATACTTCACAGTAGGTATGGTGTTCTTTGGATGCAACTCAGCATTCTTTGTCCTCCAAACACGACGAGTTGAGTTTTTACCAAAAAGTTATATTTTGGTTTCATCTGACCATATGACATTCTCCCAATCTTCTTCTGGATCATCCAAATGCTCTCTAGCAAACTTCAGATGGGCCTGGTCCCATCTCTCTGCAGGTCATTCACTAGGTCCCCCCGTGTGGTTCTGGGATTTTTGCTCACCGTTCTTGTGATCATTTTGACCCCACGGGGTGAGATCTTGCGTGGAGCCCCAGATCGAGGGAGATTATCAGTGGTCTTGTATGTCTTCCATTTCCTAATAATTGCTCACACAGTTGATTTCTTCAAACCAAGCTGCTTACCTATTGCAGATTCTGTCTTCCCAGCATGGTGCAGGTCTACAATTTTGTTTCTGGTGTACTTTGACAGCTCTTTGGTCTTGGCCATAGTGGAGTTTGGAATGTGACTGTTTGAGGTTGTGGACAGATGTATTTTATACTGATAACAAGTTCAAACAGGTGCTATCAATACAGGTAACGAGTGGAGGACAGATGTATGTTTTATGATTTGATTCATAGTGTAATTGTAACAACATACAGGAACTCGTCCTTTTGTTTGCCTGACTAGAATTCCTCACAATCAAATGCCGACTGTATTATCTCCCAAGAGAACTCTCCTCGGTTATCATCACAGCCGTGTGTATCCCCCCCGCAAGCGGATACCAAGACGGCCGTCAAGGAACTTCACTGGACTTTATGCAAACTGGTAACCATATATCCTGAGGATGCATTTATTTTATCTGGGGATTTTAACAAAGCTAATTTGAGAACAAGGCTAACTAAATTCTATCAGCATATCGATTTCTGTACACAAACGAGTAACATGCTCAAACATTGCTACTCAAACTTCCGCGATGAATACAAGGCCCTCCCCCGCCCTCCTTTTGGCAAATCTGACCATGACTGCATCTTGTTGCTCCCCTCCTATAGGCATTAATTTAACTAAAACAGGAAGCACCTGTGCTTAGGTCTATCCAATGCTGGACTGACCAATTGGATTCCACGCTTCAAGATTGCTTCGATCACGTGGACTGGGACATGTTCAGGGTAGCCTCAGAGAACAACATTGACATTTACGCTGACTCGGTGAGCGACTTTACAAGGAAGAGTATAGGAGATGTTGTACCCACTGTAACTATTAAAACCTTCCCTAAGCAGAAACCGTGCATTCGCACAAAGCTGAAAGCACATACCACCGCATTTAATCATGGCAAGGTGACTGGAAAAATAAGCAAATACAAACAGTGTAGTTATTCCCTCCGTAAGGCAATCAAACAAGCACCGTGTCAGCATAGAGATAAAGTGGAGTTGCAATTCAATGGCTCGAACACAAGACGTATGTGGCAGGGTCTACAGACAATCACGGATTACAAAAGGAAAACCAGTCCCGTCGAGTACATTGACGTCTTGCTTCCAGACAAATTAACCTCTTTGATCTCTAGGGGCGCTATTTCATTTTTGGATAAAAAACGTTCCCGTTTTAAGCGCGATATTTTGTCACGAAAAGATGCTCGACTATGCATATTCTTGACAGTTTTTGAAAGAAAACACTCTGAAGTTTCAGAATCTGCAAAGATATTGTCTGTAAGTGCCCCAGAACTCATTCTACAGGCGAAACCAAGATGATGCGTCAACCAGGAAATGAGCAGAATTTCTGAAGCTCTGTTTTCCATTGTCTCCTTATATGGCTGTGATTGCGCAAGGAATGAGCCTACACTTTCTGTCGTTCCCCCAAGGCGTTAGCAGCATTGTGACGTATTTGTAGGCACATCATTGGAAGATTGACCATAAGAGACTACATTTTCCAAGTGTCCGCCTGGTGTCCCTGTGTCGAAATTGGAGCGTAAAGCCAGGTGCAATTATTTTTCCATTTGAGAGCAAGGAGAAACCAGGCTTCCACGAAGGATATATCATTGAAGAGATATGTGGAAAAACACCTTGAGGATTGATTCTAAACCACGTTTGCCATGTTTCAGTCGATATTATGGAGTTAATTTGGAAAAAGTTCGCGTTTTGAGGGCTGAATTTTCGTTTTTTTTTATTTTATTTTTATTTTTTTTGGTAGCCAAATGTGATGTACAAAACGGAGCTATTTCTAATACACAAAGAATCTTTTTGGAAAAACTGAGCATCTGCTATCTAACTGAGAGTCTCCTCATTGAAAACATCAGAAGTTCTTCAAAGGTAAGTTATTTTATTTGAAGGCTTTACTTGTTTTTGTGATAGTTGCCTGCTAAATGCTAACGCTAATGCTAAATGCTACGCTAGCTAGCTACTGTTACACAAATGATTGTTTTCCTATGGTTGAAAAGCATATTTTGAAAATCTGAGATGACAGTGTTGTTAACAAAAGGCTAAGCTTGAGAGATAGCATATTTATTTCATTTCATTTGCGATTTTCATGAATAGTTAACGTTGCGTTATGGTAATGAGCTTAGGTCTATAAATAGAATCCCGGATCCGGGTTTGGTCGTCGCAACAGGTTAAACAACTGATTTGCGTGCTTTGAGGACAATACAGTGGCATCAACGTAGCCCGCAACCAAAGACTGTGGACTCTCCTTCTCCGTGGCCGGCGTGAGTAAAAAATGCAAACGTGTTAACCCTTGCAAGGCTGCCAGCCCAGACGGCATCCCTAGCCGCGTCCTCAGAGAATGCACAGACCAGCTGGCTGGTGTGTTTACGGACATCATCAATCAATCCCTATCCCAGTCTGCTGTTCCCACATCCTTCAAGATGGCCACCATTGTTCCTGTTCCCAAGAAAGCTAAGGTAACTGAACTAAATTACTATCGCCCCGTAGCACTCACTTCTCCCATCATGAAGTGCTTTGAGAGACTAGTCAAGGACCATATCACCTCCACCCTACCTGTCACCCTAGACCCACTTAAATTTGCTTACCGCCCCAATAGGTCAAGAAACAATGCAATCGCCATCACACTGCCCTTTCCAATCTTGGCAACAGGAATACCTATGTAAGAATGCTGTTCATTGACTCCATCTCAGCATTCAACACCATAGTACCCTCCAAACTCATCATTAAGCTTGAGACCCCAGGTCTCGACCATGCCCTGTGCAACTGGGTCCTGGACTTCCTGACGGGCTGCCCCCTGGTGGTGAAGGTAGGAAACAACATCTCCACTCAACTGATCCTCAACACAGGGGACCCATAAGGGTGCGTTCTCAACCCCCTCCTGTACTCTTTGTTCATCCACGACCAATTGGCCATGCACACCTCCAACTCAATCATCAAGTTTGCAGACGACACAACAGTGGTAGGCTTGATTACCAACAATGACAAGACAGCATATAGGGAGGAGATTAGGGCACTCGGAGTGTGGTGTCATGAAAACAACCTTTCACTCAATGTCAGCAAAACAAAAGAGATGATAGTGGACTTCAGGAAACAGCAAAGGGAGCACCCCCCATCCACATCGACGGGACAGTAGTGGAGAAGGTGGAAAGTTTTAAGTTCCTCGGCGTACACATCACGGACAAACTGAAATGGTCCACGCACACAGACAGTGTGGTGAAGAAGGCGCAACAGCTCCTCTTCAACCTCAGGAGGCTGAAAAAATGTGGCTTGTCACCGAAAACTCTCACTAACTTTTACAGATGCACAATTGAGAGCATCCTGTCGAGATGTATCACCGCCTGGTACGGCAACTGCACAGCCCACAACCGCAAGACTCTCTAGAGGGTGGTGCGGTCTGCACAATGCATCCCCGGGGGCAAACTATCTGCCCTCCAGGACACCTACAACACAGGAAGGCAAAAAAGATAATCAAGGACAATAACCACCCGAGCCACTGCCCGTTCACCCCGCTTCCATCAAGAAGGCGAGGTCAGTACAGGTGCATCAAAGCAGGGACAGAGAGATTGAAAAACAGCTTCTATCTCAAGGCCATCAGATTGTTAAACTGCCATCACTAGCACAGAGAGGTGGCTGCCTACCTACAGACTTGATATCATTGGGCACTTTAATAAATGGAACACCAGTAACACTACTTTAACAATGCCACTTTAAGAACGTTTACATAGCTCACATTACTCCTCTCATATGTATATACTGTATACTGTATCCTTCACTATCTATTCTTTACTATCTATTGCATCTTAGCCGTTCTGTCACTGCTCATCCATATATGTTATACTTATATATTCTCATCCCATTCCTTTACTAGATTGTGTGTATTAGGTTTTGTTGTGGAATTGTTCAGATATTACCTGTTAGATACTGTTGCACTGTCGGATCTAGAAGCAATAACATCTGCTAACCATGTGTATGTGACCAATAAAATGTGATTTGATGACCTCACAGGACTACCATCGTTTTCTTATTTAATTCAAAATGCCTGGTTTCGTCGACATGTTGAATAAAACAATAATATAAAAGTGTTGCTGGCAGGATGGAAATTCACCCACAATTCCCTTATACGTCAACTGAATAATGCATACAATGACACAACATTGTACCACCATGACATTGAGACATACATCCGTAATAATTGACACTTTTAAGAAAGCAGTGTTTCTAGCTACAGACAAAGTAGAGTTTCGCACGTGGTTTCTCCACTGTGATATCCACAGCATAATTCATATTGATCCGACATCTATGAATATTGCTTATCTATCCTGCCTTGCCTATCTAAGGTCTTCGAAAGCCAAGTCAACAAACAGGTCACTGACCATCTCGAATCCCACCGTACCTTCTCCGCTGTGCAATCTGGTTTCCGAGCCGGTCACGGGTGCACCTCAGCCACGCTCAAGGTACTAAACGATATCATAACCGCCATTGATAAAAGACAGTACTGTGCAGCCGTCTTCATCGACCTTGCCTAGGCTTTCGACTCTGTCAATCACCATATTCTTATCGGCAGACTCAGTAGCCTCGGTTTTTCTGATGACTGCCTTGCCTGGTTCACCAACTACTTTGCAGACAGAGTTCAGTGTGTCAAATCGGAGGGCATGCTGTCCGGTCCTCTGGCAGTCTCTATGGGGGTGCTACAGGGTTCAATTCTCGGGCCGACTCTTTTCTCTGTATATATCAATGATGTTGCTCTTGCTGCGGGCGATTCCCTGATCCACCTCTACGCAGACGACACCATTCTATATACTTCCGGCCCGTCCTTGGACACTGTGCTATCTAACCTCCAAACGAGCTTCAATGCCATACAACACTCCTTCCGTGGCCTCCAACTGCTCTTAAACGCTAGTAAAACCAAATGCATGCTTTTCAACCGTTCGCTGCCTGCACCCGCACGCCTGACTAGCATCACCACCCTGGATGGTTCCGACCTTGAATATGTGGACATCTATAAGTACCTAGGTGTCTGGCTAGACTGTAAACTCTCCTTCCAGACTCATATCAAACATCTCCAATCGAAAATCAAATCTAGAGTCGGCTTTCTATTCCGCAACAAAGCCTCCTTCACTCACGCCGCCAAACTTACCCTAGTAAAACTGACTAAACAATTTATCCGGAGGCTGCATTCATTGTAGCTGGGGATTTTAACAAGGCTAATCTGAAAACAAGACTCCCCAAATTTTATCAGCATATCGATTGCGCAACCAGGGGAGGAAAGACCTTGGACCATTGTTACTCTAACTTCCGCGACGCATATAAGGCCCTGCCCCGCCCCCCTTTCGGAAAAGCTGACCACGACTCCATTTTGTTGATCCCTGCCTACAGACAGAAACTAAAACAAGAGGCTCCCACGCTGAGGTCTGTCCAACGCTGGTCCGACCAAGCTGACTCCACACTCCAAGACTGCTTCCATCACGTGGACTGGGAGATGTTTCGTATTGCGTCAGATAACAACATTGACGAATACGCTGATTCGGTGTGCGAGTTCATTAGAACGTGCGTTGAAGATGTCGTTCCCATAGCAACGATTAAAACATTCCCTAACCAGAAACCGTGGATTGATGGCAGCATTCGTGTGAAACTGAAAGCGAGAACCACTGCTTTTAATCAGGGCAAGGTGTCTGGTAACATGACCGAATACAAACAGTGCAGCTATTCCCTCCGCAAGGCTATCAAACAAGCTAAGCGCCAGTACAGAGACAAAGTAGAATCTCAATTCAACGGCTCAGACACAAGAGGCATGTGGCAGGGTCTACAGTCAATCACGGACTACAGGAAGAAACCCAGCCCAGTCACGGACCAGGATGTCTTGCTCCCAGGCAGACTAAATAACTTTTTTGCCCGCTTTGAGGACAATACAGTGCCACTGACACGGCCTGCAACGAAAACATGCGGTCTCTCCTTCACTGCAGCCGAGGTGAGTAAGACATTTAAACGTGTTAACCCTCGCAAGGCTGCAGGCCCAGATGGCATCCCCAGCCGCGCCCTCAGAGCATGCGCAGACCAGCTGGCCGGTGTGTTTACGGACATATTCAATCAATCCCTATACCAGTCTGCTGTTCCCACATGCTTCAAGAGGGCCACCATTGTTCCTGTTCCCAAGAAAGCTAAGGTAACTGAGCTAAATGACTACCGCCCCGTAGCACTCACATCCGTCATCATGAAGTGCTTTGAGAGACTAGTCAAGGACCATATCACCTCCACCCTACCTGACACCCTAGACCCACTCCAATTTGCTTACCGCCCTAATAGGTCCACAGACGATGCAATCTCAACCACACTGCACACTGCCCTAACCCATCTGGACAAGAGGAATACCTATGTGAGAATGCTGTTCATCGACTACAGCTCGGCATTCAACACCATAGTACCCTCCAAGCTCGTCATCAAGCTCGAGACCCTGGGTCTCGACCCCGCCCTGTGCAACTGGGTACTGGACTTCCTGACGGGCCGCCCCCAGGTGGTGAGGGTAGGCAACAACATCTCCTCCCCGCTGATCCTCAACACTGGGGCCCCACAAGGTTGCGTTCTGAGCCCTCTCCTGTACTCCCTGTTCACCCACGACTGCGTGGCCACGCACGCCTCCAACTCAATCATCAAGTTTGCGGACGACACAACAGTGGTAGGCTTGATTACCAACAACGATGAGACGGCCTACAGGGAGGAGGTGAGGGCCCTCGGAGTGTGGTGTCAGGAAAACAACCTCACACTCAACGTCAACAAAACTAAGGAGATGATTGTGGACTTCAGGAAACAGCAGAGGGAACACCCCCCTATCCACATCGATGGAACAGTAGTGGAGAGGGTAGCAAGTTTTAAGTTCCTCGGCATACACATCACAGACAAACTGAATTGGTCCACTCACACAGACAGCATCGTGAAGAAGGCGCAGCAGCGCCTCTTCAACCTCAGGAGGCTGAAGAAATTCGGCTTGTCACCAAAAGCACTCACAAACTTCTACAGATGCACAATCGAGAGCATCCTGGCGGGCTGTATCACCGCCTGGTATGGCAACTGCACCGCCCTCAACCGTAAGGCTCTCCAGAGGGTAGTGAGGTCTGCACAACGCATCACCGGGGGCAAACTACCTGCCCTCCAGGACACCTACACCACCCGATGTCACAGGAAGGCCATAAAGATCATCAAGGACATCAACCACCCGAGCCACTGCCTGTTCACCCCGCTATCATCCAGAAGGCGAGGTCAGTACAGGTGCATCAAAGCTGGGACCGAGAGACTGAAAAACAGCTTCTATCTCAAGGCCATCAGACTGTTAAACAGCCACCACTAACACTGAGTGGCTGCTGCCAACACACTGACACTGACTCAACTCCAGCCACTTTAATAATGGGAATTGATGGGAAATGATGTAAATATATCACTAGCCACTTTAAACAATGCTACCTTATATAAATGTTACTTACCCTACATTATTCATCTCATACGCATACGTATATACTGTACTCTATATCATCGACGGTATCCTTATGTAATACATGTATCACTAGCCACTTTATACTATACTATGCCACTTGGTTTACATACTCATCTCATTTGTACATACTGTACCCGATACCATCTACTGTATCTTGCCTATGCTGCTCTGTATCATCACTCATTCATATATCCTTATGTACATATTCTTTATCCCCTTACACTGTGTACAAGACAGTAGTTTTGGAATTGTTAGTTAGATTACTTGTTATTACTGCATTGTCGGAACTAGAAGCACAAGCATTTCGCTACACTCGCATTAACATCTGCTAACCATGTGTATGTGACAAATAAAATTTGATTTGATTTGATTTATCCTACCGATCCTCGACTTCGGCGATGTCATCTACAAAATTGCTTCCAACACTCTACTCAGCAAACTGGATGCAGTTTATCACAGTGCCATCTGTTTTGTCACTAAAGCACCTTATACCACCCACCACTGTGACCTGTATGCTCTAGTCGGCTGGCCCTCGCTACATATTCGTCGCCAGACCCACTGGCTCCTGGTCATCTACAAGTCCATGCTAGGTAAAGCTCCGCCTTATCTCAGTTCACTGGTCACGATGGCAACACCCACCCGTAACACGCGCTCCAGCAGGTGTATCTCACTGATCATCCCTAAAGCCAACACCTCATTTGGCCGCCTTTCGTTCCAGTTCTCTGCTGCCTGTGACTGGAACGAATTGCAAAAATCGCTGAAGTTGGAGACTTTTATCTCCCTCACCAACTTCAAACATCTGCTATCTGAGCAGCTAACCGATCGCTGCAGCTGTACATAGTCTATCGGTAAATAGCCCACCCATTTTTACCTACCTCATCCCCATACTGTTTTTATTTATTTTATTTTCTGCTCTTTTGCACACCAATATCTCTACCTGTACATGACCATCTGATCATTTATCACTCCAGTGTTAATCTGCAAAAAAGTAATTATTCGCCTACCTCCTCATGCCTTTTGCACACAATGTATATAAACTCTGTGTTGTCTGTTCACACTGCTATGCTTTATCTTGGCCAGGTCACATTTGCAAATGAGAACTTGTTCTCAACCTGCCTACCTGGTTAAATAAAGGTGAAATAAATAAAAAAAATAAAAAAACTTCAATAACACCCACGGTTTAGGTAACACCCAAAATGCAAAATCAAATAAAATGTTATTGGTCACATACACATGGTTAGCACATGTTAATGCGAGCGTAGCGAAATGCTTGTGTTTCTAGTTCACATAATATTATTATCAGCCCAATCGTTTCACACGTACCACATAATATTATTATCAGCCCAACAGTCTCTACAATGAGAATGAGCCTGGATGTCAGTCTTTTTCACATAGCCAATCAGCCAACAGCGCCATTGTCCCAGGCTTGACAATAGATTTGGCTGATAGTTTGACAGAGAAACATGCAAACTTTCTCAGAACGGCATTGGGAATGTGTTTGGGAGTGAGAGTTTGGTCTGACAGTCTAACGACAGCATTCCACACAAAACCATAAAGCGCAAAAACTATACTGCTGACTTGAAGGTATGATAGAACACTGGAAACTCCCGGCTGTTCTACTATAAAACCTGCCAAACCAACTACGTCGATGATGTCATCGTGTTTACTGGCTCAAAAACAGTGAGTAAGTTTACATGCACAATCCTAATTCCATATTAAACTGATTATGGCAGAAGGCCGAGTCTGGCATTAAACTGATTATGGGAGATGGCTGAGTATGATATTAAACTGATTATGGCAGAAGGCCGAGTATGATATTAAACTGATTATGGCAGAAGGCCGAGTATGATATTAAACTGATTATGGCAGAAGGCCGAGTATGATATTAAACTGATTATGGCAGAAGGCCGAGTATGATATTAAACTGATTATGGCAGAAGGCCGAGTATGATATTAAACTGATTATGGCAGAAGGCCGAGTATGATATTAAACTGATTATGGCAGAAGGCTGAGTATGACATTAAACTGATTATGGCAGAAGGCTGAGTATGATATTAAACTGATTATGGCAGAAGGCCGAGTATGATATTAAACTGATTATGGCAGAAGGCCGAGTATGATATTAAACTGATTATGGCAGAAGGCCGAGTATGATATTAAACTGATTATGGCAGAAGGCCGAGTATGATATTAAACTGATTATGGCAGAAGGCCGAGTATGATATTAAACTGATTATGGCAGAAGGCCGAGTATGATATTAAACTGATTATGGCAGAAGGCCGAGTATGATATTAAACTGATTATGGCAGAAGGCCGAGTCTGGCATTAGTCACATAAACACTTTACTCTGCTTATCTTAAAATCGGCCTCAGGTCAAAATCCAAGTAAGCATAAGCCGATTAAAACACCTGGTTTTCTGAGGATTGTTTGAATTACTCCAGGGGTGTATTTGATCTGTGCATGTGCCAGGACCTCTTATGCGTGAGTGAAGTGTGTTTGGATCTTTTTTTACTATGCATCTTAGAAATAGAATAGTTTTCGCAAAAACAACATGGTAGAACTTTTATTTTGATTGGTGATTTTCTGCATTTATCAGCTGATCTCAGATGAGTCCATGGAAACAGGATTATTAGGGAAATCGCTCTTCTTGCAAAGCATGTAATCGTTTTAATCAAACTATTATATTAACCTGACTATCAACAATAATCACATTATTGTATGCATGCAACCGTACTTGGGGTCTAATCTATTTTGATATTTTGGCAACATGGCAGATAATTGTTTTGAAAAGGACAGAAACCAACAACATAGTAATCAGTGAATTGGTTGACCAGGGAACATCTTATCATTCCTAGTAAAGGAAATAAAATCTACAAAAGATACTGTACATTTCCTGAAGAACATGTGTGCTTGCTTCATCTGTCTAAATAAAATAACACAAGTCTTTCTGAATATACAGAATGATACTTGGTACAAAAATTTATAATTTTTCACACATCAACAGAGGCCCATTTTTACATTTGACCTGCAGAGAAATCAGAGAAAGGTTTCAAAAACTCACCAGACACCAGGCACATTTCCTCACACGCCTCCAAGGTCTCAAAATTGTTGGCGTTGCCTCTGCAGCCGCCGAACTCGAAGGCCTCACAGCGGCCCGTGTCAATGTCGAAGTAGAAACGCTCCTTTAATGCCTTGCAGGGCCCTTCGTCCTTCTTCAGGGCGCACGACTGGTGGAAAATGAAGAGCTCAGGCTGGGCTCCATCTGCTATGGAGAGAAGAAAGCCAAAGTTAGCATACTGCCATGCAAAGATTCACAGAATCCATGGAAATGTTCTGGTGTAATTTAGGTCAACGCTTTAACCTGAGGCTTTGGACTAGGTAAGAACATCTCTCTGGTACATACATTCCAGATGATTTTAATGGTTGTGTGTAGATATTGGTTGTGGGGGAGTCTGTATAAATGGTTTGACCTTACAGCCTTGCTGCTGGTCACTCATAACAATCCTGAATAGAATTCAACATGTTCAGAATTCTGATCTGCTCTACTGAGCAACATATGCCCCGCCCCCACTCAGACTCAACAACAAAAATAAAACTCTCAAAAATGGAGCTGTGGCTTTAGCAGTGCTTTATACTGTAAATGCATTCCACTAAACACACGTTTTACATTGCATACCACATGTGTTCTACAAGACGTGGGAACAGATGACTTGGGATAGTATCAAAATACTGTAGCATCTTCACACCACCAGCCAAGATGTTAAATCACCATCAGTTTGCTGCTCGGATTCTCTCTTTCGCGCACTCTCTCTCTCTATCTCGCTCTCAATTCAATTACATTCAAGGGGCTTTATTGTCATGGGAAACATATGTTTACGATGCCAAAGCAAGTGAAATAGATAATAAACAAAAGTGAAATAAACAATAAAAACTGAACAGTAAACACTACACTCACAAAAGTTCCAAAAGAATAAAGACATTTCAAATGTCATATGTCTATATACAGTGTTGCAACAATGTGCAAATAGTCCCCCTCCTGTTGTGTTCTGGGCAGTCGGGGTCTGGATTCAGCCTGCTGTGAAAGTCCCGTCCCTTCAGATCACACTGTGAGGAGCATAATCTCTGTCTGAGGAGGGCTGGGGCTCTGCAGATGGTGGGTTGGGGGGTGGGTGGGTTGAGTGACAGCCTCCTTCCCATTGGGTGGATCACTTAACCTTCAACATCCTGATCTTCCGGATCTGCCAAGAAGGACTGGGGTTTTCCTTTTCCACACTGTAGATTAGGTTAGTTGGTTCCTGTGGTTATGCTGTAGATAGTACATACTGTAAGTAACTATGTGATACATACAGTTAACTTGATTTGTACCTTTCATCATATACAGCCGCATATAAGGTAATATAAAAAAACGCAATGTGACAATCAAGCTCCATAGCCGTCTATTTATATATATAATAATGGGAAACAGTCATTCGCTGTGTGACACTTTGTTGGCGAGGGTTGTTTTGATGGCATACAACCTGACAACTATTAAATGCTGTGGCATTACCTGCTGAATGTCATCCTCAGTACATCCAGCCCAGCAACACCTCCGAACTCCACAGCCCCACCATGCTGCCCAGGCCCCAGCCAGCCCACAGCAAGACAGCCATCTCTACAAATACCCTCTCGCATGCTAGCCTGCCTCTGGGCTTATAGTAGTTTGCTTTTGCAGGGGCGATTAAATGTTTTCTGAGCATGGCTACAGATATTGTATACAATCCTCTGTCCGGGCAGATAAGGAGAGGGAGGAGTGCCCATGCAGGGGTAATTACAGACAGGCAATCCACATGCTGTCTCCGTCTCTGTACCGCTAGGCCCTCTTTGTAAACATGTATCTGTGCTTAGCCTCCCTAAAGAGGGAAATAATGTTCCTATTGTTTGTCTTTCCCTCAAAAACCCACACCGCCCTGAGAGCAGCAGCAGTCACTTCGCTGTTCAGTCCTAAGATGTATGAAAAGACAAGGAAAAAGTGACTTCTCATCTGTTCCACTGAACTAGCTTTAAGTGGGCACTTGGTAAACACCTCATTTCATTGGAAGATGTGTAATAAGTCTGGAGGAAAAAGAAAACAGGATGTTCCTATTGATTTGAACCCCTGTGAGGTCAACAGAAGTACTGTACCACAGTCAATGTGTTCTTCCATTACTTATTGTCCAGCCTTGCTAATGTGGGCCATCCAAAAACAACACTCCTAGAGACAACCCTATTGCCTCAAGCAGAGGATGTGGGCTCAAATTCAACACTGGAAACTAAAAACAAACTTGTAGTTGCTCATAAAAGTATGATCTTTGATCTTGAAAAAGTTAGCCTTGGTGCACAGTAACTGTAAACAAATTGATGTGTTATACTTAATATAACTATTAATAGTAAAAAAATATATTATAATAAATTGGAAGTGAAACTTGACAGTGCATCATTTATTTTTTTCAGTACACTTCTTACTCCTTCCCTTCCAAACCTCCCTCTCTCTCCAAAAGCTATTCTCCTCCCTCCCGCTCCAAACGTTATTCTGCATCTCAACAATGGACCAATGAGTTGGAGCTATTAATATGAATCTTCCCAGAATACATCAATAAAAGCCTGGTTGGCGCCAACCAATAGATCAGCATTTTCAGGTTACTCCCAAAATATGTACTGTAGAGTCTGGCACCAAATGTACTGACACATTTTGGGCGCTTAACATTTCCTCTAGGCAGCTGCATTTTTTTGGGCCCCGCAGGCAGGTTCTGCTTTGCCAAGACTCAGCCTCCACACACCTCAATTTGGATAATGGGCTGAATTACTCAATGCTGGTGGTGTGCCAAGCTCTGCGGTAATGCAGAATATGGGCAGGTTGCCCCAAGTAGGGCTTGTTTAGGGGAATGTCAAGGGGAAGGCAGCAAACATCATTCAATATCAACAATGTGAGGGGATACCAAATTATAATCCCATAATATAACAGGTTCAGTGGCGATTTTAGCATGTAAATCTTTGTGGGGAAAACTCCCCCCCAAAAAATGTGGAATGCATGCCAGCAAAGCCACAACACAACACTAAGCAATACATGAATTGCACTATAACGGTGACAAACGGTGCCCACAAACTGTTAGGGTGTACATAAAGCTGTCCCACCAGCAGAGTCCCACCAGCAGTCCCAACACCTTACCACTGCTACACCTGGCTATCAGCGGAGCCTTGTCTGCCAGCAAAACAGTTCCTTCAGCCTCATTTACTGCCTTTCAAAAAAACATAGCTGATATGGCTGATTGCTTAAGCTGTGGTTACTACTGACAATTGAGATGTACAAACTATGGCATAAGGGGGCAACAAGCAGATAAGAGGCAATCTGTAATTTCGATTAAGACATTAATGAGCAAGCTAGGACGGACCTGGTCAAAATAACTATTTGTTCAGCACTTTTGAAATGTACAGCGACAGAATTCAGAACATGGGCCGATCTTACAGTGTTCACCCTATGCACCAAGTCAGAACCATAGGATAAATAATGGGGGAATATAAGCAGACAATGAAAGCTCATTCAATATTCAATGATTACATTTCACTAAAACAGGCTATAGACTATATGTGCACCACCAAGTCAGAACTGTAGGGGAAATTATTAGGGGAAAAATGAACAAATTATCAGGGTGAGGCACATGGGCTGCTAACAGCTTACTACACAACATACACTTAGTATTACTTTCTTAGCTACAGCTATATATAGCTATATATAGCTATATATATATATACATACAGTACCAGTCTAAAGTTTGGACACACCTACTCATTACGGGTTATTTCTTTATTTTTTACAATTTTCTACATTGTTCAATAATAGTGAAGACATCACAACTATGAAATAACACATATGGAATCATGTAGTAACCAAAAAAGTGTTTAACAATTCAAAAAATATGTTATACTGTATTTGAGATTCTATAAATTAGCCACCATTTGCCTTGATGACAGCATTGTATACCCTTGGCATTCTCTGGTATACAGAAGATAGCCCTATTTGGTAAAAGACCAAGTCCATATTATGGAAAGAACAGCTCAAATAAGCAAAGAGAAACGACACTCCATCATTACTTTAAAACATGAAGGTCAGTCAATTCGCTAAATTTCAGTGTAGTTGCAAAAACCATCAAGCGCTATGATGAAACTGGCTCTCAACATAAGCTGTTCAGAGGAGACCGCGTGAATCAGGACTTCATGGTCGAATTGCTGCAAAGAAACCACTACTAAATTCCACCAATAAGAAGAAGAGACTTGCTTGGCTCAAGAAACACGAGCAGTGGACATTAGACCAGTGGAAATCTGTTCTTTGGTTTTTGGTTCCAACCTACTTTGTCTTTGTGAGACGCAGTAGGTGTAGGTAGGTGAACAGATGATCTCCACGTGTGTGGTTCCCAACATAAAGCATGGAGGAGGAAGTGTGATGGTGTGGGTGTGCTTTGCTGGTGACACTGTCAGTGATTTATTTAGAATTCAAGGCACCCTTAACCAACATGGCTACCACAGCATTCTGCAACGATATGCCATCCCATCTGGTTTGCGCTTAGTGGGACTATCATTGTTTTTTCAACAGGACAATGACCCAACACACCTCCAGGCTGTGTAAGGGCTATTTGACCAAGAAGGAGAGTGATGGAGTGCTGCATCAGATGACCTGGCCTCCACAATCACCTGACCTCAACCCAATTGAGATGGTTTGGGATGAGTTGGACCGCAGAGTTAAGGTAATGAAGCCAACAAGTGCTCAGCCTATGTGGGAACTCCTTCAAGACTATTGTAAAATCATTACAGGTGAAGCTGGTAGTGTCAGAAGGTGTGTGTAGCTGGTGCATGAAGTCAGGCGCAGGAGAGCAGAATGAGTGAGCAACGTACTTTACTCAACAAGGCACAAGGTAACAATTACACTTGACCAAAACAAGACGGTAAAGATAACACACGGGTGAACACAGCACCCGTCAAAAACCCAGCCATCAAAATAAACCTAACTGAACATGAAATAATCCCGCACAACACCATGGCGGAAACAGAGGGTTTAAATACAGGAACAAATCATTTGAAATGGAGAACAGGTGTGTGAAAACAAAGACAAAACCAAAGGAAAAAGAAAAGTGGATCGGCGATGGCTAGTAGACCGGCAACGCCGACTGCCGAGCGCCGCCTGAACAAGGAGAGGCACCGACTTCGGAGGAAGTCGTGACAGGTAGAGAGAATGCCAAGAGTTTGCAAAGCTGTCATCAGGGCACATGGTGGCTACTTGAAAGAATATACAATCTCAAATATATTTTGCTTGTTCAACACTTTTTTGGATACTACATGATTCCATATCTGTTATTCCATAGTTTTGATGTCTTCACTATTATTCTACAATATAGAAAATAGTACAAATAAAGAAAAACCCTAAGTTTTCTAAACCCTGAGTAGGTGTGTCCAAACTTATGACTGGTACTGTGTATATATATATATATATATTTTGCAAAACAGGTTGGGCTCTGCCCTGAATGACGGGTCGCCATTGGATAGGTTGAATAAGATCAATTGCATTGGCTTACAGTAGGTGTGTCCAAGTGATTGTTCCAACTAGTTCCAAGTCCAAGTTAGTCACTGTTATCAAAACAATAAATCATGTGGATGAAGAAGTGAGTCTTACTGTCAAGAAGTTACGGTCTTCAGAGATTAACACGAGTCAGCAATTATGTCCCTCATGACAGAGGGTTCAAGTGAACTGTCACCACAATTTATTTACGTGACCTAATGTTCACCCGAGTCATCAGGTAGGCAGATTTGGGTGGGATCACTGTAATGGGAGTTTATAAAGTAAAGGGCACATCATCCTTGTCTGTGCAATCAAAGCCTAAAAAAGTGTCCGTGTTAATCAGAGCATGGCCTTAAGGACGGTGGACAAAAGAGAGGACTTTGACTCGTCGCCAAGCAAAAGGCTGGGTTCCAATCTGTCAAATCAGCTTATATGGACCAGAGCAACAGGCTACGGTCACAACCAATGAAAGATTCATTCACAAGATTTAGGAGTAGAGTGATGCTTTCCCTGTAATGTTGAGAGAGACGTAGAGAAAGACAAAGAGGCAGAAGAGACACAGAGAGAGGAACATAAATAGATTGGTGCCACCATTTAACAAAAGTAGGATGACACAGATTGAAACTGGGAAATTGATACATAATGGTGATGATAGAACATAAGGCATTGCTCCTTGAGACAATCTCTCACATAAACTAGAGGATACCTTTCAGAAGAGACTAATGATGACCTCATAATGGCAAGCATCCCGTGATTCACATTAGAGATCAAATACGCATCAGGCACTTCCAAACCAGATCCAAGGAATCTGGGTAAAGTGTGTTTTCTACATGGAGTATACCGTTACCACTTATATTTAGGCCCTAATCTACGGATTTCACATGACTGGAAATACAGATATGCATGTGTTGGTCACAGATACCTTAAAAAAAAGTAAGGGTGTGGATCAGAAAACCAGGCAATATCTGATGTGACCACCATTTGCCTCATTCAGCACGACACATCTCCTTCGCATAGAGTTGATCAGGCTGTTGATTGTGGCATGTGGAATGTTGTCTAACTCCTTTGCAATGGCTGTGTGAAGTTGCTGGATTTTGGCGGGAATTGGAACTCACTGTCATACTTGGTCCAGAGCATCCCAAACATGCTCAGTGGGTGACATGTCTGGTGAGTATACAGGTCATGGAAGAACTAGGACATTTTCAGCTTCCAGGAATTGTGTACAGATTCTTGCAAAATGGGGCTGTGCATTATCATGCTGATACAGCAGATGAATGGCATGACAATGGACCTCAGGATCTCATCATGGTATCTCTGTGCATTAAAATTGCCATCAATAAATTGCAATTGTGTTCATTGCCCGCAGCTTATGCCTGCCCATACCATAACCCCACCGCCACCATGGGGCACTGTTCACAACGTTGACAGCAGCAACCCACTCGCCCACACGACATCTGTCCGGTACAGTTGAAACCGGGATTCATCTCTGAAGAGCACACTTCTCCAATGAGCTAGTAGCCATCGAAGGTGAATATTTACCAAGTCAGCATGCCAATTGCACGCTCTCTCAAAACTTGAGACATCTGTGGCATTGTGTTGTGTGACAAAACTGCACCATTTAGAGTGGCCTTAAATTGTCCCAAGCACAATGTGTAATGATCATGCTATTTAATCAGCTTCTTGATATGCCATACCTGTCAGATGGATGAATTATCTTGGCAAAGGAGAAATGCTCACTAACAGGGATGTAAAAAAATTTGTGCACAACATTTGAGAGAAATATGCTTTTTGTGCGTGAGGAAAATGTCTGGGATCTTTTATTTCAGCTCAAGAAACATGGGACCAACACTTTACAACAGTTGCTTAATTTTCTTAAAGCGTACAATGAAAGCCATGCATTTTAAATCTGTGTTGCATAGACAGTTTCTCTTCATCCTTTAGGAACATCTATAGATGGAATAACAGATACATTTCGTATCACTGCTTCGCCCAATAACTTATCCCATTCGTCTGCATTGGGCCTGAGTTAGGATTCAGCACAGCCGCTCTACAATGTCTTCGGTCTTTAGGCTCAAGGCTTTGGCAAGTAATAAATCAAACTTCCAGCTTGTCAGTTGCTGTCGGTTGTAGTCGGTTGCTGAAATCCCTTCACTACATCTGCCCGAGGTCATCTCCCAATCCTGGTTTATCAGGTCCAATTCAGTCTCCAACTGACTCCCTGCCTGGGAGAAATTTCCCCCCTGCCTCCCCTCTGTCATGGTCTTATCATCATTACCTGATATCTCAGATAAGGCTCTACCTGTTTTTACGTTGAAAGATAACAAACAAGCGAAGCAGAAAAATCCTCTATGCGCCAATGACCCAGCTCATGTGAGATGGTGGGTCTGACATTTCGCAAGTCCAGGAATCAACGAACCAAATAATCTAACACTTTGCCAATTAGAGAGTAGGGACCTTCATAAGGTACAGTAGCTGATTGGGGTAGCTGGCTCTTTAACTGAGGCGGGGAAATGGCTGAACACATGGCAGCAGTTGATGTGGACATTAGTTAGTCATAAGTTCTGTAGGGCTGAGAGGGGAAAATCAAAGCACCATATGGCATCCCAGAAACCCCCCTGACAAGAGGCAGAGAGAGTTATTTGTGGCATTGCTGGCAAGGACGACCAGTGAGTCACCCAAAACGAAGGGACTTAGATGACACCAGTCGATGAGTATGTAGTGTGGAAAATCAATATGCCTCATTCAAAAGGACATTGATATGGCATATTGAAGTCCTTGGTCACCCCATCATTTTGTCACCACAAGAGAGAGAGAAGGGACATGTGTTTGCATATAGGGCTTTGTATACATACCGCAGAGCACTTAAACAAATAGTTACCACACTAATTATGTATACATCATACTTAATGGACCACTTTCCTTTCACAATAATATTTAATTGGAATATATAACCGGATTCTGTATCATAGGAATTTGACGCTATTTCCTACTTCCCAGTAGGGCTTTTTGAAATGTTTTTATACTAATTATAATCACTACCGGTCAAAGGTTTAAGAACACCTACTCATTCAATGATTTTTCTTTATCTTTACTATTTTCTACATCGTAGAATATTAGTAAAGAAATCAAAACTATGAAATAACACATGGAATCATGTAGTAACCAAAAAAGAGCTAAACAAATCAACATATATTTTTTATTTGAAATTCTTCAAAGTAGTCAACTTTAATTTGCCTTAATTATAAACTTGTTTGGATCTGTAAATATGAATACATGTATTATGTATGTGGGGGAAATCATTATTGGTTTCATGGTGGTATAGTTGTCTGGATCTTAGTTGTGTTTTCACAAAACAAGCGAGAACACAAAGCTTCTATATGTACACAGCAGACTTTGAACAATGAACAAAAATGTGACGACCGCCTCGATTCGATCTTATGTAGCAACATTTGAAATTGTGTTTTTAAAATTGGATAAAAGGAGACGCAGAGTTAGAAAATGGTATATCATACACTGCAGTTGAGGAACAAAGTTAAAGTAAATCTGCTTTGAAAGTTGATAAACTTGTAACCCCACTTCTGAGAAAATGGCATTTGAATGTTTTGGTACACCTACTGGAGAGCTCTTCTTTGTCTACACCCATTCAGCACCATTCACACTCTCTTAAGCCTTAGCCCCACCTATCTCTTTAAGGATTCACATGTGAGGCCATGTGGTAAACACATGCTAAAATCTAAGTTTATTTGTCATATTCACTGGATACAGAAGGTGTAAATGGTACAGTGAATTGGTTACTTACATAGGAGCAATATCAACAACAGAAAGTGTCTTAATATTTGATCATTATTAGATGACGCTCTTCCGACATACAGTGGGGCAAAAAAGTATTTAGTCAGCCACCAATTGTGCAAGTTCTCCCGTTTAAAAAGATGAGAGAGGCCTGTAATTTTCATCATAGGTACACTTCAACTATGACAGACAAAATGAGAAAAAAAATCAAGAAAATCACATTGTAGGATTTTTAATGAATTTATTTGCAAATTATGGTGGAAAATAACTATAAGCCCCACTATACTTGTCTAAATTGGTCATGTGAAGGAAATGCTGTAACCACCCCCCAGCCACATCTACTAAATGGATGGGTCACTATTGTCTAAACATGTACACATGTTCTTGAAATACAATAGATGGCCGTAATCACCCCAAGACACACCTGGCTAATTTGATGGGTCCTGTAATAATCCGGCCTAAGTGGAGTCTTTTGTGTAGACATGTATCTAGCTAGCTAAATGAATGAACCGGAATAATCCCAACTCATAGTACTACCAATACAAACATTGTCATAGCTGAAGTATGAATTTGCAGGTAGCTAAAGCAAACCAACTATTTTCAATGATAGCTAGCTAACAATAAGCTATAATTAGAAACGCAAATGGATTTCTGATTCAAATAATATTACTACACAGATCATACACGTAACGTTAGCTAGCTAGCGAGCCAGCAAGCTAACGTTTGCTAGCTAACTAACAGTACGCTTTAACTTGCAATAAAAATGACTTTCTGACAAAATTAGAAACATATCTGAAAATGGAGCTAGACTCTTACCAGTATACATGGATGAACGCGTCACGACAGACTGGAAACATTTAACTCTGTTTTGTTTGTAGCTAACTTTACATCTTGCTTGGCCAGCGTTGTGTCAAGTCACTAAGGTCCACATTGACCGTGGCAATGTGCAGAAAGTATCCCATCACTTTTTCCTACTGATCTATCGATAGCACCTGCTAAATTCAGGGCATCAATGTTGTTGAGAAAAGTAGCAAAACTTTTGTAGTTCTCGATGGATAACGTTATATCTTTCTAAAACAGTAGAAAGGACTATCAACACATACTGAGCAGTTTATAA
Organism: Oncorhynchus clarkii lewisi; assembly: GCF_045791955.1. Taxonomy (NCBI): domain Eukaryota; kingdom Metazoa; phylum Chordata; class Actinopteri; order Salmoniformes; family Salmonidae; genus Oncorhynchus; species Oncorhynchus clarkii. The sequence goes on from NC_092149.1 coordinate 80,389,704, forward strand.
ACAGAAGTGTGCTTCATGGCAGACCAATTCAAAGTAATCTCCCGGAATGTCCAGCCCATCTATTGGCTTTTTCTGTGGCTAAACCAACTGGGCTAGTAATTTTACAATTTTATTTGGATTTATGGATGGAATACACGTTTGTTATTTAGGCACATAAATGTTTGTTTCTACCAAAAAACAAACACATTTTGATTAAAAAATGAATGTTTACGTTCAAGGGCCGTTTCTGTGAAGTAGTGACGTGCGAACATGTACCAGGTTTTCTGAAACGAGTCCCAAAGTTAGTCTGACAGGGACTATATTGGTGTTTATTGGTTAAAAAGGTCTGCACTCTGCCAAGTTGGTCTGACAGGGACTATCCTGGGAATTCTACATTTTAACAGGAAGTCTTTTAGTGGCTGGCTCTGCTAGCACATCCCAGTAAAAAGTCCTTGAATGATTTAAACCCTTTTCATCACTACACAGTAAACCCTTTGATTATGTTGTAAAAATTTGCTAAATTGGACATAAATATGATATTTAGCCTGAGTTACAAAAATTAATATTTACATGAAGCTGAAACAAGTGTACAAGCCGACCTGAAGTAAACGAACGAGGCAAAAGTGCAAGTCAAATGTCTCTAAAGTAAGCCAATGTTTACTTGAGGTTGCTATGATGTTACAGAGCTGCTTTTGGACTGATATATCTGAGGATACAAGTACAAAGCAAACACTTCAGATACACCTCAAATATAATTTATCATACAAGACAGAGAGTTTCAAGGACACAAGAGGACGCAGTCCACTATTCATGTGTGAATGTTTTCCGCCTAGCAACTCAAGTCCTTCCTTGAAGAGGATGTGATTGTATTGTAGAATAAATGGAAGACACCCAGAGAGAGAGCTTTCGTCTCATGTCACGCTCAGACGATCAACACTTTAGATGTGCTTGAATAAAATGGGAAGATCAATATGTTGTTCTTTTCCAGGTTATCAACACTCAGATGATACAAACGAGATAAAGGGAACCCTTTAATCTTGGCAGCAGTAAACTGAACTGCATTGGAACTCAGAGCTACATTCAATACTATTCCTTAGAGGGATTACCACTGCAGCAGCCAAGATCAGAGCACGTACTTGTTTTCCAATAACAACACATATGAATTGTGAAACTCAATGGAATTTCATAACCAGTCCAATTTGTACAACTTCAGCTCCAGAACGCCCAAATGGAATTGTCATTGTTATTTAAAGTACTGCCAACATTTTATTGCTCGGTACTACCATATCGCAAATACAGCAAACACACACACACACATTTCCAAAAGGGCCTCTACACTCCATCACAATGTGAGTCTAATTACTGTTACTGAGGTCCCCACAGAGGTGATCAGCAGAATCCTATCTGACATTGGTGGTTAGAGTCCTGAATGCTGATTGGCTGACAGCCGTGGTATATCAGACCGTACACCACGAGTATGACAAAACATTTATTTTTACAACTCTAATTACGTTGGTAACCAGTTTATAATAGCAATAAGGCACCTCGAGGGTTTGTGGTATATCGCCAATATACCACGACTAAGAGCTGCGTTGCGTCGTGTCTAAGAAAAGCCCTTGGCCGTGGTATATTTGCCATATACCACACCCACTTGTGCCTTATTGCTTAAATATAGCATGCCCTTTCACTTTCCTTACCCACTACCCATCCCTTTCACTTTCCTTACCCACTACCCACCCCTTTCACTTTCTTTACCCACTACCCACCCCTTTCACTTTCTTTACCCACTACCCATCCCTTTCACTTTCTTTACCCACTACCCACCCCTTTCACTTTCTTTACCCACTAACCATCCCTTTCACTTTCCTTACCCACTACCCATCCCTTTCACTTTCTTTACCCACTACCCACCCCTTTCACTTTCCTTACCCACTACCCATCCCTTTCACTTTCTTTACCCACTACCACCCCTTTCACTTTCCTTTCCTTATCCTTACCCACTACCCATCCCTTTCACTTTCCTTACCCACTACCCATCCCTTTCACTTTCTTTACCCACTACCCATCCCTTTCACTTTCTTTACCCACTACCCATCCCTTTCACTATCCTTACCCACTACCCATCCCTTTCACTTTCTTTACCCACTACCCATCCCTTTCACTTTCTTTACCCACTACCACCCCTTTCACTTTCCTTTCCTTATCCTTACCCACTACCCATCCCTTTCACTTTCCTTACCCACTACCCATCCCTTTCACTTTCTTTACCCACTACCCATCCCTTTCACTTTCCTTACCCACTACCCACCCCTTTCACTTTCTTTACCCACTACCCATCCCTTTCACTTTCTTTACCCACTACCCACCCCTTTCACTTTCTTTACCCACTACCCATCCCTTTCACTATCCTTACCCACTACCCATCCCTTTCGCTTTCTTTACCCACTACCCATCCCTTTCACTTTCTTTACCCACTACCCATCCCTTTCACTATCCTTACCCACTACCCATCCCTTTCACTATCCTTACCCACTACCCATCCCTTTCACTATCTTTACCCACTACCCACCCCTTTCACTAACCTTACCCACTACCCACCCCTTTCACTTTCCTTATCCACCACCCATCCCTTTCACTTTCCTTGCCCACTACCTATCCCTTTCCTTACCCACTACCTTTCCCTTTCCTTACCCACTACCTACCCCTTTCCTTGCCCACTACCTACCCCTTTCCTTGCCCACTACCTACCCCTTTCCTTACCCACTACCTATCCCTTTCCTTACCCACTACCTACCCCTTTCATTACCCACTACCTATCCCTTTCCTTACCCACTACCTATCCCTTTCCTTACCCACTACCTATCCCTTTCCTTACCCACTACCTATCCCTTTCCTTACCCACTACTTATCCCTTTCCTTACCCACTACCTACCCCTTTCCTTACCCACTACCTATCCCTTTCCTTACCCACTACCCATCCCTTTCCTTACCCACTACCTACCCCTTTCCTTACCCACTACCCATCCTTTTCCTTACCCACTACCTATCCCTTTCCTTACCCACTACCCAAACCTTTCCTTACCCACTACCCATCCCTTTCGTTACCCACTACCCGTCCCTTTCCTTACCCACTACCTATCCCTTTCCTTACCCACTACCTATCCCTTTCCTTACCCACTACCCATCTATTTCCTTGCCTTACCCAGACAAGAGACACATGCATTGAGCAGTAAATGTGACCATAGGTTCTGAAGGTGTAGGTTCTAAATGTGTTCTGGCATCAGGAGAGAAGCTTTAATCAGATCCACTACTGAATATCCAGGCCTTGCATTATTACTAAAGGGAGTGGGGGAGGAAAATAAAGTATAAAAGCAGGACGAGCAATACAACCTATGAAACAGTCTCAAACTAAAGGTTGACTACGCCAAGCCACTAACATACATTATTATCTCAAAAAGCAGAAGCTCTTTTGCAAATCCTTTGAACAATTCCCAAGCCTTGCCCTAATACGGAGAAAATCAAGGAACCTCTACCACTCCCCATTAAAAGCACTTTACATAATATTGCTCACTCTGTTCAGATCTCTTGTGAAAGGCAAGTGTAGACTCAGACCAACCAGGCCTCTTTTCCGCACCTTTTGTACACTCTTGGGTTTCAGCAGTTCTGCATGAGAGCTTAGCACAACATTTCACAACATCTTGTTATGACATCTCCCTACATCGTTACGTGAGAGTTCTGATCTGTTATCTCATCAAAGGTATTGTAGGCTACGCTTAGCAGAACGCTTGCATCGTAGGTACTTAAAAGGCATGTGTCTGAACATACAGCATCTCTCTCTATATCTTGAGAACATCAGACCTGGTGTTTTCATGAGAGTTCTCTTCTCACCATGTGGCCTGTTATTTTATACAGCACGCCAGGGGGACATTTTGGGGCTAGAGTATAGGGCTAGAAAGGTCACTGGTTCGAATCCCGGAGCCGACAAAGTGAAAACCTGTGGCTGTGACCTTGAGCAAGGCAATTAACCCAAATTGCTCCAATGGCGCTGGACAATGGTGACACTGGCCATGATCCCATTCCCTGCGGTCGTCTCAGGGGGAGTTGGGATATACAAAAAAATAAAATCCATTACGCAATAGTACATGTGTGCAACAGGACAAATATAAGCCCCACCCAAAATATTATTATTTTGACAAAAGAAAATTCTAAAGAGGTTGTGAAAAATCTACCATATCAATTCATTTGGCCTATTTAGGCAAGGCATTTGAATCAAACCAGGTTGGGGTTACATCACATCTTCATAGATTATCACTGGCTTTTCATGAACATCACAGTCAAATAAGAAAGTGGGTATAAGTATGGGAAAGGCTTGAGGCAGTAAGTAATAGTGTCTTTTGACACAACGGCTGAAGAATTGAATGGTCAAAATGGGTCACTAATGTGCAGTGGAAGATCCTGGCCAATCATAGGAAAACATATGGCCTCATAGAGATAAGAGAGGGGGGAAACCCAGCTCACAGGCCACCTTTCTAGCTCCACTGTGTTCTCAAAAAATGTTAGTCTTAAACCATTTCATTAGGGTTTTCATTTTGTTTCCAAGTCTTCCAGTAACTCAAGCCACATGTCTGATGGAGCCCGTATCATGTAGAGACCATTGTTTCCTGACCTCAGCACTGAATCATCTGTTAGTCAGACAGGAAGAACCACCATAATCCTATCCGCTCACAGATGCTCGGTGAAATCCTCATCAGCCTACATACACACCCCACATACTGTATACTCCCCCCAACAGTTTAAGAACAAGGAAACATATATCCCTATCAACTCAGACATGCACCAGCCTGTACTGACTCATAGGAAGAGGCATGACACACAGGGCTATTAGATGGTTGAACACAAAGCAATAAGTGACATCATACAGTCTGTTACTCCCGGCAACTGCAATAAAATGTGTCATTTGGCCCTTTGTTCAGTTTGCCCAAGGTGCATCCTATTTCTATCAATTTTTAACTCCTACACTACGCACAAACCCTTGTCTTAATGATTTTGAATGACAACATTGATGTGTATAAGGCTACGGTATCATAATGACCTGGAAAGTATTGGAAGCCCCTATGAGATATAAACTTTTAATTAGAGTTTTGAAAAGTGGGACGCAGTATCTCTTTTTTAGCCCGACCAACTTTGTATTGTGGGTGAGGGAAAGCCTGATAGCTAGCCAGTCAGGGGCTGATGGAAGCAATGGGCAGGGAGTAGGCATTGCTTCTCCAGATATAGCACCGCAAGTTGAAGCACACCAATTTCTCCAAGTGACAGTGGACAGGACATTGGGATTAACCTGTGGCTGAGGCTCCAGCCAAGTACATTTGTCATCTCAACGCTGTGTCATGCATTAGTGCAAAGACATTTTCTCACATGCTCCACTGTTTGTCACTGTATCCCAATGCAGTGCCAGAGCCTTTCTGGAAGTGGTGAAACTGCACTTCATGTGTGCAACTGAACTGAATCACAAGAGAATAAATGTCTCTTTCCAGCAGAGACGTAAACATCTAGCTGAGTGTCTGTATCACTCTGATGAAGTTAAAGCTGAATATGTAGGCTATGACAATGTTTTACACCGAATATGTATTAATTTGTTCACTCTGACTGGCATGCACAAAGTGAACATTGAGGCTATGACATGAATAGGAATTAAAGGAAAGTGAAAGTAAATAACAAACAAGGTTCTTAGATGGGAGACTTGACCAATATATAGAAAAAGCTAATTTATGTCACGTTATGGTACTGTATCTCTTGTGCAATTGATTTAACTGGGAAATGTTTTCACTTTCCGTATAGTACCAGAGCCTAGACCCTGTGTTCTTGCACTTTCCTGGTTTACTATTCAGATTTTTATCTCAATTTGTATAATTCCGGCTGCAAAAGCAAAAAACTTAACCTGTTACATTGATACGCCATACAACACTCCTTCCGTGGCCTTCAACTGCTTTTAAATGCTTGTAAACTCTCCTTCCAGACTCACATTAAGCATCTCCAATCCAAAGTTAAATATAGAATTGGCTTCCTATTTCGCAACAAAGCCTCCTTCACTTATGCCGCCAAACGTATCCTCGTAAAACTATTCTACCGATCCTTGACTTTGGAGATGTAATTTACAAAATAGCCCCCAACACTACTGAGCAAACTGGATGTAGTCTATCACAGGGCCATCTGTTTTATCACCAAAGCCCCACATACAGTGGGGCAAAAAAGTATTTAGTCAGCCACTAATTGTGCAAGTTCTCCCACTTAAAAAAGATGAGCGAGGCCTGTAATTTTAATCATAGGTGCACTTCAACTATGACAGAGAAAATTGAGAGAAAAAATCCAGAAAATCACATTGTAGGATTTTTTATTAATTTATTTGCAAATTATGGTGGAAAATAAGTATTTGGTCACCTACAAACACGCACGATTTCTGGCTCTCACAGACCTCTTCTTTAAGAAGCTCCTCGGTCCTCCACTCGTTACCTGTATTAATGGCACCTGTTTAAACGTGTTATCAGTATAAAAGACACCTGTCCACAACCTCAAACAGTCACATTCCAAACTCCACTATGGCCAAGACCAAAGAGCTGTCAAAGGACACCAGAAACAAAATTGAAGAATGAATCTGCAATAGGTAAGCAGCTTGGTTTGAAGAAATCAACTGTGGGAGCAATTATTAGGAAATGGAAGACATACAAGACCACTGATAATCTCCCTTGATCTGGAGCTCCACGCAAGATCTCACCCCGTGGGGTCAAAATGATCACAAGAACGGTGAGCAAAAATCCCAGAACCACACGGGGGGACCTAGTGAATGACCTGCAGAGAGCTGGGACCAAAGTAACAAAGCCTACCATCAGTAACACACTAAGCCGCCAGGGACTCAAATCCTGCAGTGCCAGACGTGTCCCCCTGCTTAAACCAGTACATGTCCAGGCCCATCTGAGGTTTGCTAGAGAGCATTTGGATGATCCAGAAGAAGATTGGGAGAATGTCATATGAAACCAAAATATAACTTTTGGTAAAAACTCAACTCGTCGTGTTTGGAGGACAAAGAATGCTGAGTGGCATCAAAAAAACACCATACCTACTGTGAAGCATGGGGGTGGAAACATCATGCTTTGGGGCTGTTTTTCTGCAAAGGGACCAGGACGACTGATCCGTGTAAAGGAAAGAATGAATGGGGCCATGTATCGTGAGATTTTGAGTGAAATCCTCCTTCCATCAGCAAGGGCATTGAAGATGAAACGTGCCTGGGTCTTTCAGCATGACAATGATCCCAAACACACCGCCCAGGCAACGAAGGAGTGGCTTCGTAAGAAGCATTTCAAGGTCCTGGAGTGGCCTAGCCAGTCTCCAGATCTCAACCCCATAGAAAATCTTTGGAGGGAGTTGAAAGTCCGTGTTGCCCAGCAACAGCCCCAAAACATCACTGCTCTAGAGGAGATCTGCATGGAGGAATGGGCCAAAATACCAGCAACAGTGTGTGAAAACCTTGTGAAGACTTACAGAAAACGTTTGACCTCTGTCATTGCCAACAAAGGGTATTTAACAAAGTATTGAGATAAACTTTTGTTATTGACCAAATACTTATTTTCCAAAATAATTTGCAAATAAATACATAAAAAATCCTACAATGTTATTTTCTGGATTTTTTTCTTCTAATTTTGTCTGTTATAGTTGAAGTGTACCTATGATGACAATTACAGGCCTCTCTCATCTTTTTAAGTGGGATAACTTGCACAATTGTTGGCTGACTAAATACTTTTTTGCCCCACTGTACAACCCACCACTGCGACCTCTATGCTCTCGTTGGTTGGCCCTCACTACATATCCGTCGCCAAACCCACTGGCTCCATGTGATCTGGAATTCTTTGCTAGGTAAAGCCCCGCCTTATCGGTCACCATAGCAGCACCCACAAGTAGCACGCGCTCCAGCAGGTATATTGCACTGGTCATCCCCAAAGCCAACACTCCCTTTGGCCGCCATTCCTTCCAGTTCTCTGCTGCCAATGACTGGAATTTTTTTTGCAAAGATCACTGAAGCTGGAGACTCATTCTCCCTCTCTAACTTTAAGCAACAGCTGTCAGAGCAGCTTACCGATCACTGTACCTGTACACAGCCAATATGTAAATAGCCCTTCCAACTACTTCATCCCCATATTATTACTTACCCTCTTGCTCTTTTGCACCCCAGTATCTCTACTTGCACATCATCATCTGCACATATATCACTCCAGTATTAATGTTAAATTGTAATTATTTTTGCCTCTATGGCCTATTTATTGCCTACCTCCCTACTCTTCTACATTTGCACACACTGTACATAGAGCCTTCTAATTTTCTTTTCTTTTGTGTTATTGACTGTATGTTTGTTTATGTGTAACTCCGTGTAGTTGTTTTTGTCGCACTGCTATGCTTTATCTTGTCCAGGTCGCAGTTGTAAATGAAGTCTTGTTCTCAACTGGCCTGCCTGGTTAAATAAAGGTGAATTAAAATTGAATTAAATTTACCGCAAATCCAATCCACTGGCATAATATATAGTATGACCTTCCAGTTTGAAATTAGCAATGTTGATAAATGAGTGGCGCAGCGGTCTAAGGCACAGCATCGCAGTGCTTGAGGCATCACTACAGACCCGGGTTCAATCCCGGGCTGTGTCATAACCTTGACCAGAAGTCCCATTGGGTATCACACAATTGGCCCAGCGTCATTCAGGTTAGGGGAGGGTTTGGCCAGGGGGGCATTAATTGGCTCATCACGCTCTAGCGGCTCCTTGTGGTGGGCCGGGTGCCTGCAGGCTGACCTGGGTTATCAGTTGAACTGTGTTTCCTCTGACACATTGGAGCGGCTGGCTTCCGGGTTAATCTGGCCGGTGTTAAGTAGCGCGGTCAGGCGGGTCATGTTTCGGAGGACGCATGACTCCACATGGCCTTTTCCAAGCCCATTGGGGAGTTGCAGCGATGAGACAAGATCGCAATTGGATATCTTGAAATTGGCGGTAAAATACAAATAAAATAAAAACAATTCTTGATGAATGGAGAGAATATATGTAGGGGGAAACAAAACAAAACACCAGTCTCAACGTCAACAGTGAAGAGGTGACTCCGGGATGCTGGCCTTCTAGAGTTCCTCTGTCCAGTGTCTGTTTTCTTTTTTCCCGTGGCTCGGGTGGTTGTTGTCCTTGATGATATTTATGGACTTCCTGTGACATTGGGTCCTGTATGTGTCCTGCAGAGCAGATATATTGCCCCCAGTGATGCGTTGAGAATTTTTATGAGAACCTCCTGAGGTTAAAGAGGTGCTGTTTCATGGGTGATCAGTCATGGGTGAATAGGGAGTACATGAGGGGGCTGAGCACGCACCCTTGTGCACCCTTGTGGGGCCCCAGTATTGAGGATCAGCGAAGTGGAGGTGTTGTTTCCTACCTTCACCACCTTGGGGCGGCCCATCAGGAAGTCCAGCACCTAGTTGCACCAGGCAGGGTTCAGACGCAGGGCCTCAAGCTTAATGATGATCTTGGAGGGTACTATGGTGTTGAATGATGAGCAATAGTAAATGAACAGCATTCCTACATAGGTATTCCTATTATCCAGATGGGATAGGGCAGTGTGCAGTGTGATGGCAATTGCATAGTCTGTGGATCTATTGAGGTGGTAAGCAAATTGAAGTGGGTCTAGGGTGTCAAGTAAGATTGAGGTGATATGATCCTTGACTAGTCTCTCAAAGCACTTCATGATGACAGAAGTGTGCGTAATGAAAGTTGGAATGAAAGCGCAATGACACCGGCCTGGAGGACGATCACAGGAACGCAGTGCGGGTCGATCAGGACCCCAACGCAGCTGCTGGAGTTGCGTGGTCGGATGGGCCAGTTGCCGCTGACGAAGTTGCGGCGGGCGTCGGACAGACCAGTAGCAGTGGCGTCGGACAGACCAGTAGCAGTGGCATCGGACAGACCAGTAGCAGTGGCGTCGGACGGGCCAGTTGTCGCTAATGAAGTTGCGGCACAGACGCAGGAATGCGTAATAGGTTTATTTAATAAGCCCAAATTACGGTGTGCCGTGTAAAGGCACGGAAGAAGACAAACAAACACCAAACAAAAACACAGGGTTGAAACCCAAACAAAAGAGCAAAGAGTACCTCGAATAAATAACACACAATAGCACAATGATTAACACATGGGATGAGACCCGTAATCATCTGCGCAATCCACAAGGGCAAGAAAGCTCAAAATACACAGCACAACGGATCAACGCACAAACGGATATTATAACAATAATTGACAGCCCAATGGAAACCTAAGGGCACACTTATACAAGTACTAATCAGTGGGAATAGGGGACAGGTGTGCGTAATGAAAGTTCCGGAGGGATCCGTGACAGCATCGTTTTGCGTATCAGTTCATAAACCATGTGGCATGGAATCGGTACGTCAAAAATCTCTCCCAACTACTTTGCAAATGTGACAGCTGTCAATTTTTTGGTCCTGAAATGAAACTGATATACTTTGTTATTTCTCACAATTTTCTTTAACCAATTATAAAAATATATAAAAATAAAAAAGTCTAATAAAATGCAGGGCCGACAGTGAAGTTCCCTACTTTTCCCCCCTTCCACATTCCTCTTCCATTTTTGTGGTAATGCTGCAATTAGTTGGTTGTAATTTTGGGTATAGCAGACATTTCCATATGTTTTTGTTAGCTACATGTGTGACATAACTCCACCTGTCCTATTTATGATATCATTTACAAAGATTATACCTTGTTTAAAAAAAAAATTCTAAAACTTGTTTTTTATCTACTAGTATTTTGTAGTTTAATCACACTATATGTTGTATTAAATTGTGTTGTATTAGTTCTATTTTATATTTGATTGAAATTCCAACCAACTTTCTATGGCTTGTTTATAAAATAGTGATTTGTTTGGGGGGGGGGGGGGGGGTGATTTCCTTTTCAAATAACTGGAAGTGCCATGTTGTAATCTGAATAAAGGGGAAAAGGCCATTCTTGAACATGGGGTGAGACATTATTATTCATTTGCTAGAGAACCAGTTCAGATTTAAGTATACCTTTTTGTGCGTATGGTACATTTCTGGCATATTTTATTTCAGCTCATGAAACATGGGACAAACACTTTACATGTCATTTTTGTTCAGTGTATAAAAACTGACATACGCGCCAGAGTTGCATATCACATTTAACAAGCCAAACATTGATGTAAAAAGTAAAACTCAAACCGGTCCGTGCATCAATATGAGTATATAGTAAAATATGGTATACCGCCCGCCCTATTGCAACATAGTAAGTATTAGTTCAATTATCTTTCTCAAATCTTGAGGGAAGGTAATGCAATTGCCTCGATGTTCAATGTTCAAGCTCGAAGTTCAGCTGCATTAACATTTCAATGTTACGGACACCAATCTATTTTGAAAACACATTTTTAAACGTTTATGACAATAATAACCCTGTTAAGATCAGTTCTAGAGGTTGACCGATTATGATTTTTCAACGATAACGATTATTGGAGGACCAAAAAAGCCGATACCGATTAATCAGACAATTTTTTTACAATTTATTTGTAAAAATGACAATTACAACAATACTGAATGAACACTTATTTTAACTTAATATAATACATCAATAAAATCAATTTAGCCTCAAGTAAATAATGAAACATGTTCAATTTGGTTTAAATAATGCAAAAACAAAGTGTTGGAGAAGACAGTAAAAGTGCAATATTTGCCATGTAAGAGAGCTAACGTTTCAGTTCCTTGCTCAGAACATGAGAACGTATGAAAGCTGGTGGTTCCTTTTAACATCAGTCTTCAATATTTCCAGGTAAGAAGTTTTAGGTTGTAGTTATTATAGGAATTATAGGACTATTTCCCTCTATACTATTTGTATTTCATTAACCTTTGACTATTGGATGTTTTTATAGGCACTTTAGTATTGCAAGTGTAACCGTATAGCTTCCGTCCCTCTCCTCGCTCCTCCCTGGGCTCGAACCAGCAACACAATGACAACAGCCACCAACAACTAGAAGACTCAGAGCGAGTGACGTTTGAAACGCTATTAGCACGCGCTAACTAGCTAGCCATTTCACTTCGGTTAAACCTCATCTCGGGAGTTGATAGGTTTGAAGTCATAAACAGCGCAATGCTTGACGCACAATGAAGAGTTGCTGGCAAAACGCACGAAAGTGCTGTTTGAATGAATGTTTACGCGCCTGCTTCTGCCTACCACCGCTCAGTCAGATACGTGTATGCTTGTATGCTCAGTCAGATTATATGCAACGCAGGACACGCTAGATCATATCTAGTAATATCATCAACCATGTGTAGTTAACAAGTGGTTATGATTGATTGTTTTTTATAAGATAAGTTTAATGCTAGCTAGCAACTTACCTTGGCTTACTGCATTCGCGCAGTAAGTGCAACGAGAGAGAGGAAGGTCGTTATTGCATTGGACTAGTTAACTTCTTGATGCACCCATCCCGTTAGCGGGATCATTTTCATCAACATCTGCTGAATTGCAGAACGCCAAATTCAAATTAAATTACTAAACATATTTAATTTTCATGAAATCACAAGTGCAATATAGCAAAACACAGCTTAGCTTGTTGTTAATCTACCTGGTATGTCAGATTTCAATACAGCTTTTCGGCGAAAGCATAACAAGCGTTTATGTAAGAACATCTCTCTCAGTAGACAAAATATTACAAACACCTAGCAGCCAAGTAGATTGGTCACGAAAGTCAGAAAAGTAATAGATTAAATCGCTTACCTTTGATGATCTTCGGTTATTTGCACTCACGAGACTCCCAGTTACACAATAAATGTTCCTTTTGTTCCATAAATATTATTTTTATATCCAAAATACCTCCATTTGTTTGGCTCGTTATGTTCAGAAGTCCACAGGCTCGAGCGGTCACGACATCGCAAACGAAAATTCCAAATAGTATCCGTAATGTCCATAGAAACATGTCAAACGTTTTTTATAATCAATCCTCAGGTTGTTTTTAAAATATATAATCGATAATATATCAATCGGGACTGTCGCTTTTTCAATAGAAGAGGGAGAGACAATGGCTGCCCCACTCTGTTGAGCAAGCAAAACTCTGCGAACACCCAGCTATCCACTGACGGGATGTTATCTTTCTCGCTCATTTTTCTAAATAAAAGCCTGAAACTATGTCTAAAGACATTTGACACCTTGAGGAAGCCATTGGAAAAGGAATATGGTTGATAGGCATCCAATGGAACAGAGAGCTTTCAGGAAAAACAGCACTTCCTGTTTTGATTTTCCTCAGGTTTTTCGCCTGCAATATCAGTTCTGTTATACTCACAGACAATATTTTTGACAGTTTTGGAAACTTTAGAGTGTTTTCTATCCTAATCTGACAATTATATGCATATTCTAGTTTCTGGGCCTGAGAAATAGGCAGTTTCAAATGGGTACGTTTTTTTGCCAAAAACGAAAATCCTGCCCCCTACACTCAAGATTGGATCCCCCGAGCTGACAAGGTGAAAATCTGTCGTTCTGCCCCTGAACAAGGAAGTTAACCCACCGTCCTTAGGCCGTCATTGAAAATAAGAATGTGTTCTTAACTGACTTGCCTAGTTAAATAAAGGTATAAAAAAAAAATTAAATAAGTGAATTAAAAATAAATCGGCAAATCAGCGCCAAAAAATACAGTTTTCCGATTGTCATGAAAACTTGAAATCGGCCCTAATTAATCGTCCATTCCGATCAATCGGTCGACCTCTAATCAGTTAATCTTGCATTTATGCGATGGATGCAGATATGCTGCTTTCAGATCTGCCTAGCAGAGAAGACAGATAAAATGTTCAATGGACGATAAGCCAGCATATTGATTGCTGTAGTTAAAGCAGTCTTATAAGCTTGTACCAGATGGCTCCTTGCCAGAACAATCCCAAGGAGCATGCTGCAGCAGCCCAGTGCAGTCAAAATTCAGTTTTTCCTCTGATTTACATCATAATGTATAACAGCTGATGAAACTAACACTGTAAAATTGTTAACGAATTTGATCTGTGTAATTTCCTGATAGTTGTTGGTTGAAAATACAATATACACAGGATCTTCTAATCAGCAGTTTGCATAGGAGTTTGGGGTTTTCATGGTGACATCACCATGCGGTACCATGCAGTAAATGAGTTAATAGACCAATAACAAAGACAGTTCCAAACCTCTGCCAATAACAGCTAGTTTTCAGTTTTCCCCTCCCCACTTAGACCACTCACAGACAAGTCCAAGCTAAATTCTTGCTTGAGAAATAGTTTTGCTAAAAAGCTATTTTTACCCATTTTAATTTAAATCTATTACAGTAAAGAACTTTATTGTTTGTCACGGCCGTCAAAAGAAGTGGACCAGTGTGGTGAGCATACATTTTCCTTTTATTTTAAAATGTCGCCAACAAAACAACAAACGAAAGAAACAGCCGTGAGGCTTACAGGGCGAAGTTTCACAAACAAAGTTAACTACCCACACTGACAGGAGGGGAAAAGGGCTACCTAAGTATGATTCCCAATCAGAGACAACGATACACAGCTGTCCCTGATTGAGAACCATACCCGGCCAAAACATAGAAATAAAGAAACATAGAAAACAAAACATAGAATGCCCACACCACATCACACCCTGCCCTAACCAAATAGAGAAATAAAACGGCTCTCTAAGGTCAGGGCGTGACATTGTTACTCAGAAATTATATTACATTGTTCCTGTTCCCAAGAAAGCTAAGGTAATTGAGCTAAACGACTACCGCCCCCGTAGCACTCACTTCCGTCATCATGAAGTTCTTTGAGGGACTAGTCAAGGACCATATCACCTCCCCCCTACCTGACACCCTAGACCCACTCCAATTTGCTTACCACCCCAATAAGTCCACAGACGACGCAATCGCAACCACACTGCACACTGCCCTAACCCATCTGGACAAGAGGAATACCTATGTGAGAATGCTGTTCATCGACTACAGCTCAGCATTTAACACCATAGTACCCTCCAAACTCGTCATCAAGCTCGAGACCCTGGGTCTCCACCCCGCCCTTTTGTCACCAAAAGCACTCACAAACTTTTACAAATGCACAATCGAGAGCATCCTGTCGGGCTGTATCACCGCCTGGTACAGCAACTGCTCCGCCCACAACCGTAAGGCTCTCCAGAGGGTAGTGAGGTCTGCACAACGCATCACCAGGGGCAAACTACCTGCCCTCCAGGACACCTACTCCACCCGATGTCACAGGAAGGCCATAAAGATCATCAAGGACAACAACCACCCAAGCCACTGCCTGTTCACCCCGCTGTCATCCAGAAAGCGAGGTCAGTACAGGTGCATCAAAGCAGGGACCGAGAGACTGAAAAACAGCTTATATTTCAAGGCCATCAGACTGTTAAAAAGCCACCACTAACATTGAGTGGCTGCTGCCAACATACTGACTCAACTCCAGCCACTTTAATAATGGAAATTGATGGAAAAAAATTGAAAAAAAATTATCACTAGCCACTTTAAACAATGCCACTTAATATAATGTTTACATACCCCACATTACTCATCTCATATGTATATACTGTACTCTATATCATCTACTGCATCTTGCCATCTTGATGTAATACATGTATCACTAGCCACTTTAAACAATGCCACTTTTATATGTTTACATACCCTACATTACTCATCTCATATGGATATACTGTACTCGATACCATCTACTGCATCTTGCCTATGCCGTTCTGTACCATCGCTAATTCATATATCTTTATGTACATATTCTTTATCCCTTTACACTTGTGTGTATAAGGTAGTAGTTGTGGAATTGTTAGGTTAGATTACTCATTGGTTATCACTGCATTGTCGGAACTAGAAGCACAAGTATTTCGCTACACTCGCATTAACATCTGCTAACCATGTGTATGTGACAAATAAAATTTGATTTGATTTGATATTGATATAAAAATGGCTATATTGGACCTTTAAATTGCCTGCAGATGAGATTTATGGTCATTTTAAATTGACACTGTCCCATTAACATTTTTTAGGGCCGAACACTGACTAAGTGTTGAAATCATTGCACATTTTCACTGGTCGAACCCAAAGGGCTGCCACTCTTTTATAGATCTCATCAGGTGATCTAGCTACTGTAGCCTACCTCACAAACTCACAACAATACACTAAAACAGAGTTACAGTAAGCTAAAAGCAAATTAAAAATGGCACATGCTAAGCAATTTCCTTTTGCATATCGCCGGGGGCTTTAGCATAGCGGACCATATCAAACAGTGAGTGAACAGCTTATTAAATTTCCCCAGAAATGCATGCTGTTTATGCTGTTCACCTCCACCAGATGACTAGAGGGGCATTAAGATTCGTCCATTTCAAAGTTGATACTAATGTTGTGTTTGTAAAAGGGCAGAGAATTCTTCTACTGTTTTTCCTCTAATTTACTTTTAAAAAATAGCAACGCAACATGCAACCATTTCAAAGATTTTGCTGAATAACAATTCTTATAAGGAAGTTAGTCAATTTAAATGAATTGATTAGGCCCTAATCTATGGATTTCACATGATTTGCCAGGCCAACCCACTGGGGAGCCAGACCCAGCCAATCAGAAGGAGTTTTTATTACAGACAGAAATTTCCCCCCTCCCTTCCTCTGATGATCACGCAAGTGAAGAAGCCGGATGTGGAGGTTGTGGGCTGGTGTGGTTATACGTGGTCTGCGGTTGTGAAGCCAGTTGGACGTACTGCCAAATTCTCTAAAAAGATGTTGGAGGCGGTTTATGGTAGAGAAATTAACATCAATTTCTCTGGCAACAGCTAAGGTGGACATTCCTGCAGTCAGCATGCAAATTATGGGCACTCAAGCATATTGTATACTTCAAGAAGGTCAGGGTTGTGATATAGAGGCCAATTGCTTGTTGTGTATTTGTGTTTGAGTAAATCATTACAAGTTAATAATGAGTGTGTACACTGTGAGGTGCCCTAAAAATGTAAACTTGCAAAAAGGCAACAAACTTGTTAAAGACCAAACTTATAGTGTCTAAATGTACATACCAGGTTGAATTCAGTGTTTGGATTAAACAAGACCTATTTTACAGATGTAGGATCGTCATTTGAGCCAGTTTGCTACAGCAGGAAAATAATCCTACAGCAACAAGATCTGTGGAATTATTATTTGAAATTATAATTCATGGAGATTTTTGTAGGAGTTTCTACATTTTTCGCAAAGTTCTCCTGCAACAGGGTGATAAAATTAAGATCTGCCATCTGTAGCAGTCATATCATGACTTTGGCCCAGATGTAGGCCATGTCCTAGGTAACACACATGACCTTAAAACACATACAGTAATAAAGTGGTCATAAAATGGCAATAGTACAGTAACACGTTATATCCCAGTAAAATACTAATATGAGGGGATTTAAATTCTATTGCAGACTATTGAACTTCATATGTCTTCTACAGAACCTCAATGACAGGCCGTCGAGGATACCTGGCCAGGTTTGCCCTACAGTATATTTTGTACCATCCCTACTCATCGCGCCACCTTAACAACCTTTGAGACTATTGCAACCTGGCATAAGGAACTCCCAGCTGCAGCTCTGATCAGGGTATGAACTGTGCGCCATCTGGACAAGGAAGAAGCCACTGCTCCAAAACCACCATTAAAAAAAAGCCAGACGACGGTTTGCAAATGCATATGGGGACAAAGATCGTACTTTTTGGAGAAATGTTCTCTGGTCTGATGAAACAAAAATAGAACTGTTTGTCCATAATGACCATCGTTATGTTTGGAGGAAAAAGGGGGAGGCTTGCAAGCCGAAGACCACCATCCCAACCGTGAAGCACGGGGGTGGCAGCATCATGTTGGGGGGTGCTTTGCTGCAGGAGGAACTGGTGCACTTCACAAAATAGATGGCTTCATGAGGAGGGAAAATTATGTGGATAAATTGAAGCAACATCTCAAGACATCAGTCAGGAGGTTAAAGCTTGGTCGCAAATGGGTCTTCCAAATGAACAATGACCCCAAGCATACTTCCAAAGTTGTGGCAAAATGGCTTAAGGACAACAAAGTCAAGGTATTGGAGTGGCCATCACAAAGCCCTGACCTCAATCCTATAGAAAATGTGTGGCCAGAACTGAAAAAGCACGAGCGAGCAAGGAGGCCTACAAACCTGACACAGTTACTTACACCAGCTCTGACAAAATTCCCCCAACTTATTGTGGGAACCTTGTGGAAGGCTACCCAAAACAATTGACTCAAGTTAAACAATTTAAAGGCAATGCTACCAAATACTAATTGAGTGTACGTAAACATCTGACCCACTGGGAATGTGATGAAAGAAATAAAAGCTTAAATAAATCTCTCTCTACTATTATTCTAACGTTTCACATTCTTAAAATAAAGTGATGATCCTAATTGACCTAAAACAGGGAATTTTTACTCAGATTAAATGTCAGGAATTGTGAAAAACTGAGTTTAAATGTATTTGGCTAAGGTGTACGTACTCTTCCGACATCAACTGTATAGAGCCATATTGGTGTGTATTCTCAGAAAAGTTATTATTCTAGGGCAAACCTAAAACAGTCTTAATTTGAATCCAGGTTTCTCTGGGGTCATTATATAAGGGGCAGTGCAGTTAACTTGATTTTCCAGATTACCCCCCCCCCCCCCCCTGATATTTCTACACTATCAGGTCGAAATAACACCCTGAAATTGTGAAAGTTATGATCATGCCCTTTTTGTGTAAGAGCAATTTTTTTTATCCTGAAATTTCTGCCTGTTCATGTGGGATGGAGATTTTAGCTCAGATCATGATGTCACAATCTAATCTGATTATAATACATCAATGACCATTCATCTGTGTAAGGGAGTGGGCTCTATCATGGCTGTGTAAGTAAATATCTTCAAATTAGTTTCCTAACGCTCACACGATCAGACAGCATTTCAATGCCCAAAAGAGGCTCAGGGAAATGAATTACAAAAAAAGTTATTTTCATTAAATAAACACACAGAGTGATTTGTTAGGCATAAAGTGATGATTTCAAAATACAAATAAATAGACTGCATGGGGGCTTTAAATTGCACATATCATCATTGAGGTGGAGGTGGACCTGTATCAGTGACCTAGACCAAATAGACTGATCATCTGCAGAAATGGAGCACCTCATGCCGGTCGTTATCATTGGTTATAACTAGGTATGGCCATGTACAAAATCTAAATGACCTTAGATATATTCTTAGTGTCAGTCAAAGCTGCTGATAAAAGTCTGTCAGCGGTATGAACACTGCCTGACGACTCTGAATTCTACCGCTGCTCTATTGTTCGCTACATTCTTCAGTCTGAGACGGCCATCGTTGAAGTTGTTTGTGGTGACGTCAAAATGAGGGGTGTTGTACAAAACAAAGTCATCAGCGATTGGATTATCTCTAACCAAACAAAGTATCAAACCAATTACTCATTTTCAAAATGCGGCTTTGCCCATGTGTGTTCTGACTCTGGTCCAACCCATCGTTTTCTGGAACCAATCACAATATTTAGAAAGCGTTTGCACTCTATAAATCGTCAGGGAGGTACTCAGATCCAGACTCAATGCGGAGAAGAAACTAACATCTGTGGGCTTAGCGTAGAGTTTAGCCGGCACTAGGACTCTGGGTAGTTCCGTGTAGCTCAGTTGGCAGAGCATGATGCTTGCAACGCCAGCGTTAAGGGTTTGATTCCCACGGGGGACTAGTATGAAAATGTATGCACTCACAACTGTAAGTCGCTCTGGACAAGAGCGTCTGCTAAATTAAGTAAATGCAAATGTGGAGCCAGGCAAATTAATGCTTGGTAGAACTGTAATACAGAAACTAGATACCCTCTCTACAAATAATGCTGAATTGTATTCTCCCAAAAAATTAAATTCCTATAATACCCTCCAACATTCTATATGTGCAACTTGTTGGGTGCTATACCATTTGGTTTTATGCGTTTTGATGCATGTTATCATAGCTCATACGACTCCCATTGTTTCATTAACAACGTTGATAATGCTGACTTGGCTGTGCCCTGTGGTTTTTATCACATAAATATGTCAAGTTGTATATTTACTTCAAAAACTAAATGATGCTTGAATCTAATGATGGTAACTCTGCTTTTTAGTACTTATGTCGATTCTACTTTGGAAAAAAACTGCACATTAAATCAAGGAAGATATTTGGGGGGGGGGGGGGGGGGGGCTTTACAGAATAAGAAATGTAAGTGTTTCCCAATTTAGCTAAAATAACAGTCTGTTTTTGGTAATTTTTTCCCCAGATAACATTGTTGACATGTCTAACGATATTTTGATGATAATTACATTTATATTTTGCTTTGATTGTTGCTTTTTCCAATAGTTTCTTCTTGGGGTCAAAATGACCCCAGTTGGTAATCAATGTATGTAAAATATGTTGGGAGCTTGAGGGTTAAAAACGTGGTTTGATAAATGGCCTAAAGCTTGGAAAGAGGTTGCCTACCAGGTCTTTTAAAACGTCAAGGAGAATGCACAGTATTGGAAAACGGAAAACGGAATTCAAATGACTTAGTCCTTAGGCTATGTAGTTAACAAGTGGCAGGATATATGGACAACTGACCAGACACAATTAAAATATGACAATAGATAATAATAGCCTATTTTTAAAGTAGGACGTTTAATAGTTGTCCACATGGAATTGTATGGAATTTTACGCGTGTTCGTCAAGCACATCTGCGCACAAACACTAGGCTATAATTAACTATTAACAATGGTTAAGCCCCTTACGAAAAAGATTGCAGTCAGAGTGCAGTTTAACTGTAGTACAATGCAATATAAGTGCAGTCTAACTCGGCGGTTTTACTACAATTACAGTGTGGTATCGTTCAACTGCAGTTCAATTCTGCAATTACTGCGTCTAAAATACCACATTCGACTGCAGTTACTGCACTTTTACTGCAGTTTCAAAACTGCAATACCTTTTTTTGTAAGGTTTTGTGTCAACATAACCGAACTAAAGCTGAGAGAAATGAGCGTGAAAGTGGCATAACTCCGTTTTCTGTTTATCCATGTTGGGGATATCAGGCGCCATCATTTGATATTGAATTGGCTAAATCCAAATTACTCCCGGGCTTCTTGACACGTGAAGTCTATTCGGGGGAAATATTGAAAGACATACATCTTGAAACAACTAACTTACACAACTGTAGATCGTTGAATGCAAAGTCCAACTCGAACTCATGGACACACAAGGGAGAAAATTATATATCAACAAGTCAAAATTATTATCTTACCTATTCCAGAGTCTGAATCACAAGATCCCAAATAAGCGGAATGAAGTAAAACAATGCATGGAATCCACCAGCTATTCATTGAAGACATGTCAGCGGTCGGGGAAGTAGACTACAGTAAAGTTGCTGTGAAACCTTCTTGAACTTTTGTTTAAAAGACTGATGATGGTAGCTGATCATCCACGCACTTCCGGTTAGTAATAG
Organism: Oncorhynchus clarkii lewisi; assembly: GCF_045791955.1. Classification (NCBI taxonomy): domain Eukaryota; kingdom Metazoa; phylum Chordata; class Actinopteri; order Salmoniformes; family Salmonidae; genus Oncorhynchus; species Oncorhynchus clarkii. Next base: position 80,411,214 of record NC_092149.1, read on the forward strand.
ACTGGCTATATTTACTCTCCTCGATGGTGAACTAGACACAAACTCTTAAAACGGTTCATATTACATTTTTCGAAATTAATAATAAATAACTATATTTCTAGTTCCATTATCATTATTGGTTGGACCAGTTCTCTCTTGAGAATACATATTTTTAATGTATCTAGGCAAGTTCTTATTTACAATGATAGCCTATCCTGGACCAATTGTGCACAGCCCTATGGGACTCCCAATCACAGCCAGATGTGAACCAGGGTCTGTAGTGACTCCACTTGCAATGAGACGCAGTGCCTTAGACCACTGTGCCATATATATATATATCACTTTCATTATTCACTCCTAAACCTTCTAAGGTAAGGTGTTGCATTTGTGTATGAACATTAGCTTACACTAATAATATGAATAGATTGGGCTCCTGAGTGGCACAGCAGTCTAAGACATTGCATCTCAGTGCAAGAGGTGTCACTATAGTCCCTGGTTTGAATCCAGGCTGTCACATCCAGCCGTGATTGGGCGGCACACAATCGACCCAGTATCGCCTGGGTTCGGCCGGGGTAGGTGGTCATTATAAATAAGAATTTGTTCTTATCTGACATGCCTAGCTAAATACATTTTTAAAATGGTGTTCACACTGTATCTTCATTACATTCTGGAGGCTACTGTGACCATACAGAAGCACCATTACATTGCCATAATGCATTGAAAGTAAGCTACAAATGCCTCAATGTGATTTAGAGTTTTTATGTTATGGTAGTGATGAGTGGTCACTGCATGTTATTCTTCTCTCTATAACACTTTTCTTTTCTAATGTTTACCAAAATCAGGTATTATACATTAGAAATAACCTGTTGATGAGTGTAAATGTATTATTATTGTTGATCTTCCAAATGTACAGTTGTCACCTTTCATATTTGGAATTCTTTGGAAACCAAAGGAACTTCTCTCTCCATAACTTGGGATGTAATGAACAGTGGCAAGCTATGACCTCTGGTCACATCTTGTCAGCTCTCTCTACACCTTAATCTGCCACTATTCATTCCACTGCAATGAAATATTCACATCTGAAGCACATTACTTGTTCAGTTTTTGCCAGAAACTCCATCAAAGTGTCTATCTCATTCAGGGAACTTGTACATGGCTGGTGGTCTTTGGGAACACTTCAGATAAAAGCTAAATCCTAGCTTGTATTGAAAATCTGGGATCTATCTGGGAAATTGGATTGTTGTAGGTTTTGGATTAAGCTGTAGGGAAAACATGCACTGTAGCGTAGGCCTGTACTCAACCAGTCTAGATCACTTGCACAATGTTAAACCGATCAAACAATGAATTACTATATGGTAGCTGATACCTGTGTAAACTAGGCCTTCACGGGGGATATTTCAGTGATAAGGCATACAAGGATGGTACTGCATCTTTCTGCCTAAGGTGAGTGCTTTTATTAGCAAGTGAAGAATAAATAGCGGACAAACTTCTTTACAATATTGACAATATAACAAACTGGAGCAAATGAATAAGTCTACAGCTAAATACTTTACCCAGGCTCCATCATGTCTGTTGTAGGACAGCAGCTACCAACCACCACCTGTCTGCCCAGGACAGAACGACAAGGGTTTCAATAGTTTTTTACACATAATGCAATTCACCAGGGAACGTTCTATTATACAGTATACATTATCAAAGGTTTGGACACACCTACTCATTCAAGGGTTTTTCTTCATTTTTACTATTTTCTACATTGTAGAATAATAGTGAAAACATCAAAACTATGAAATAACACATATGGAACAATGTAGTAACCAAAAAAAGCGTTAAACAGATATATTTTATCTTTGAGATTCTTCAAAGTAGCCATCCTTGCCTAGATGACAGCTTTACTGTAAAAAGTCTGGAAGTAGCTGGTGCAGAGGAGTCAGGCACAGGACAGCAGAGATAAGTAATAAAAGTTACATTACTCAAAATGACCAAATACATGAAGATATACCAAGCCCACACAAAAGGACTGAAATACATAAAACAAACACTCACAAAAACCATGGAGAAAACAGAGGGTTAAATAAGGAACATGTAATTGGGGAATTGAAACCAGGTGTGTAAAACAAAGACTAAACAAATGGATAATGAAAAGTGGATCGGCGATGGCTAGAAGGCCAGTGACGTCGACCACTGAACGCCGCCCGAACAAGGAGAGGGACCGACTTCGGTGGAAGTCGTGACATTTACACACTCTTGGCATTCTTCTTAGGAGGTAGCCTAACTGTGAGTCAGATTTAGGGGAATTTCATTTAAATCTACCTGTATGGTATAAGCATTACGTATCACATGTAATGCTTGATGGAAGTGATGTATTATCCTGGTCCAGAAAATCCTCAGGTAGGGGAAAGTAGAGTAAATTGAGCCATTTTTTTACATTCAGCATCACTCTGTAAAGGGAAATACTGTATAGGGTTATTTTTAACACAGCTATCTATACATGTACAGTGCCTTGCGAAAGTATTCGGCCCCCTTGAACTTTGCGACCTTTTGCCACATTTCAGGCTTCAAACATAAAGATATAAAACTGTATTTTTTTGTGAAGAATCAACAACAAGTGGGACACAATCATGAAGTGGAACGACATTTATTGGATATTTCAAACTTTTTTAACAAATCAAAAACTGAAAAATTGGGCGTGCAAAATTATTCAGCCCCCTTAAGTTAATACTTTGTAGCGCCACCTTTTGCTGCGATTACAGCTGTAAGTCGCTTGGGGTATGTCTCTATCAGTTTTGCACATCGAGAGACTGACATTTTTTCCCATTCCTCCTTGCAAAACAGCTCGAGCTCAGTGAGGTTGGATGGAGAGCATTTGTGAACAGCAGTTTTCAGTTCTTTCCACAGATTCTCGATTGGATTCAGGTCTGGACTTTGACTTGGCCATTCTAACACCTGGATATGTTTATTTTTGAACCATTCCATTGTAGATTTTGCTTTATGTTTTGGATCATTGTCTTATTGGAAGACAAATCTCCGTCCCAGTCTCAGGTCTTTTGCAGACTCCATCAGGTTTTCTTCCAGAATGGTCCTGTATTTGGCTCCATCCATCTTCCCATCAATTTTAACCATCTTCCCTGTCCCTGCTGAAGAAAAGCAGGCCCAAACCATGATGCTGCCACCACCATGTTTGACAGTGGGGATGGTGTGTTCAGCTGTGTTGCTTTCACGCCACACATAACGTTTTGCATTGTTGCCAAAAAGTTCCATTTTGGTTTCATCTGACCAGAGCACCTTCTTCCACATGTTTGGTGTGTCTCCCAGGTGGCTTGTGGCAAACTTTAAACAACACTTTTTATGGATATCTTTAAGAAATGGCTTTCTTCTTGCCACTCTTCCATAAAGGCCAGATTTGTGCAATATACAACTGATTGTTGTCCTATGGACAGAGTCTCCCACCTCAGCTGTAGATCTCTGCAGTTCATACAGAGTGATCATGGGCCTCTTGGCTGCATCTCTGATCAGTCTTCTCCTTGTATGAGCTGAAAGTTTAGAGGGACGGCCAGGTCTTGGTAGATTTGCAGTGGTCTGATACTCCTTCCATTTCAATATTATCGCTTGCACAGTGCTCCTTGGGATGTTTAAAGCTTGGGAAATCTTTTTGTATCCAAATCCGGCTTTAAACTTCTTCACAACAGTATCTCGGACCTGCCTGGTGTGTTCCTTGTTCTTCATGATGCTCTCTGCGCTTTTAACGGACCTCTGAGACTATCACAGTGCAGGTGCATTTATACGGAGACTTGATTACACACAGGTGGATTGTATTTATCATCATTAGTCATTTAGGTCAACATTGGATCATTCAGAGATCCTCACTGAACTTCTGGAGAGAGTTTGCTGCACTGAAAGTAAAGGGGCTGAATAATTTTGCACGCACAATTTTTCAGTTTTTGATTTGTTAAAAAAGTTTGAAATATCCAATAAAATGTCTTTCCACTTCATGATTGTGTCCCACTTGTTGTTGATTCTTCACAAAAAAATACAGTTTTATATCTTTATGTTTGAAGCCTGAAATGTGGCAAAAGGTCGCAAAGTTCAAGGGGGCCGAATACTTTCGCAAGGCACTGTATATCAGGATGTTGTGTCCCTGAAAATAATCAGAATTCATGTAAACATTACAGTTCTGAACTTGTCCAGAACTTGTCCAAAAAAAGTGGTCCCTTGGCACAACTTAGGTATGGGGTAAATTGGAATGCTTGAAAAGTGTAAATTAAGCAAAGCCACCTACACATTTCTGTACTGAATTAAATATTACCAGTACCTTTTTAAAACCATGTCTATCTTTATTTTCCAAACACAATTCAACACAATTACAATCGCTTTTTGTCTGTTTTTATTTTTTATTTTTTATTTCACCTTTTTTTAACCAGGTAGGCCAGTTGAGAACACCTTTTTTTAACCAGGTAGGCCAGTTGAGAACACCTTTTTTTAACCAGGTAGGCCAGTTGAGAACAAGTTCTCATTTACAACTGCGAACTGGCTAAGGAAAAGCAAAGCAGTGCGACACAAACAACAACACAAAGTTACACATGGAATGAACAAGCAGACAGTCAATAACACAATAGAAAAAAGTCTATATACAGTGTGTGCAAATGGCATGAGGAGGTAAGGCAATAAATAGGCCATGGTAGAAAGTAATGACAATTTAGCAAATTAACACTGGAGTGATATATGTTCAGATGATGATGTGCAAGTCGAAATACTGGTGTGCAAAGGAGCAAAAAAAATAAATAAAAATAACAGTATGGGGATGAGGTAGTTGGATGGGCTATTTACAGATAGGCTATGTACAGGTGCAGCGATCGGTTAGCTGCTCGGATAGCTAATGTTTAAAGTTAGTGAGGGAAATACAAGTCACCACATTCAGCAATTTTTGCAATTCGTTCCAATCATTGGAAAGGCAGCCAAAGGATATGTTGGCTTTGGGGATGACCAGTAAGATATACCTGCTGGAATGTGTCCTACGGGTGTTGTTATTGTGACCAGTGAGCTGAGATAAGGCAGAGATTTACCTAGAAAATACTTATAGATGACCTGGAGCCAGTGGGTCTGGCGACAAATAGTGGTGGGTCGTATATGGGGCTTTGGTGACAAAACAGATGGCACTGTGATAGACTGCATCCAGTTTTCTGAGTAGAGTGTTGGAGGTTATTTCGTAAATGACATCGCCGAAGTCGAGGATCGGTAGGATAGTCAGTTTTACTAGGATATGTTTGGCGGCGTGAGTAAAGGATGTTTTGTTGCGAAATAGAAAGAAGATTCTAGATTTAATTTTGGATTGGAGATGTTTAATATGAGTCTGGAAGGAGAGTTTACAGTCTAGCCAGATACCTAGGTCCACATATTCTAAGTCAGAACCGTCCGGAGTAGTGATGCTAGGAGAGCGAGGGCAGTGAACGATTGAAAAGCATGCATTTAGTTTTACTAGCGTTTAAGAGCAGTTGGAGGCCACGAAGGAGTGTTGTATAGCATTGAAGCTCGTTTGGAGGTTTGTTAACACAATGTCCAAAGAAGGGCCAGATGTATACATAATGGTGTCATCTGCGTAGAGGTGGATCAGGGAATCACCCGCAGCAAGAGCGACATTGTTGATATACACAGAGAAAAGAGTTGGCCCGATAATTTAACCCTGTGATACTCCCATAGAGACTGCCAGGTGTCCGGACAACAGGCCCTCGGATTTGACACACTGAACTCTGTCTGAGAAGTAGTTGCTAAACCAGGCGAGGCAGTCATTTGAGAGGTCTGGCGTGAACCAAGGGCTATATCTGTTCTTAGTTCTACAGTTTTTGAAAGGGGGATGCTTATTAAAGATGGTGAGGAAATTACTCTTGAAGAACGACCAGGCATCTTAGACTGACTGAGGTCAATATCCTTCCAGAATTCCTGGGCCAGGTCGATTAGAAAGGCCTGCTCGCTGAAGTGTTTTAGGGAGTGTTTGTCAGTGATGAGTGGTGATCGTTTTATCATGGACTCATAGCTGATGCAGTAATGAGGCAGTGATCCCTGAGATCCTGATTGAAAACAGAGGAGGTGTATTTGGACGGCAATTTGGTAAGGATGATATCTATTAGGGTGCCCATGTTTATGGATTTGGGGTTGTACCTGGTACAACCCCAAGGCATAAAGCAATCACAGGTGTTGATTGGGAGAGCTAGCTAAGACAACAACGGGCAAGACAACAGTTAATCAGCTAAGACAACAACAACAGGTAAAATGGCGATGAATGGGCAGAGAGGGTCAGTTAACTACCCACAGGGCCTGAGTTCGAGGCTGGGGCTGACAGATAGCAAAATGGAGTACCGTGATTAATGAACAGTCCAGCAGGCATCAGCTGTGTAGCCAAGTGATCATAGGGTCCAGTGTACAGCAATATATGAAACAGGGAAGCCGCTGGCTAGTCATTACTACCCAGCTAACAGGAGACACAGCGTTAAAAGTTAGCAGGCCGGGGCTACGTCCGGCAAAGGCCGGTTTGGGGCACAGCGGATGGAGTTACGTCGGCAGACCAATAGTGGTGGAACGGCAGGGCTTCGTGTTGACAAAGGGTCCAGGCCAGTTGGCAAAAGAGGTATTGTAGGTTTTAGTAATTTTGTTTGCTAGTCTGGAGATGCGCCTGGCTCGTGGCTAACTGGTGCTAGCTTCAGGACAGGGGCGTTAGCCACTATAGCCACTCAGTAGCAGCTAGTTAGCAGCGATGATCCAATGCAAAGGTCCAGAACTTACGAAAAGGATCCGAAGGAGTAGTGGAGTTCTAGCCATGTTGGGGAAGAGTCCGGGAGGCATCAACCGTGTAGCCGAGTGATCACTGAGCGGTCCGGGATGTGGGCCTGGCTCATAGCTAGCTTTGTGACTGGGCCACGAGGTGGCAGCTAGCTAGCTGTGATGATCAGGAGTAATGATCCAGAGCTTATGGCAGGAATCCGGCATTATAGTGGAGAAAACAGTCCAATACTGGCAGGCTGGCGAGTATTATCCAGACTAAAAGCGGCTGGTGTCTGTGCCAAAGGTAAAGGCCGTTAGCAGTGGCTGACAATGACTAAATAGCTAGTAGCTAATTTGCTGGTTAGCTTCTGATGGAGGTTCTGGCTAAAAGGTCTAAAAATAGCGGATCCGTATCACATTGGGTGAGGCGGGTTACCGGAAGCTATATTTAATTTAAAAATGGAAAAGAGATTGAAAATAAATTGAAATATATACAAAAAAGACGAAAAATACAAAATGTACAGGGGAGAACGACAAACCGCGTCTGCACTGCTATGTCATCTTGGATCAGTATGTTAATAATTTTAAGCATCTTTTAACACAGGCTTAACACCTAACAAATATTTTGTACTTTTAACATAGACCAGGCCCTGCTGTTACCTCATATCCCAGTAACAATGCCTTGATTTAGGCCTGGGAAGAAAACACTTTAATTTTCTCAACTCGCCATAGGCTCAACCATTGGCTCAACTTATTCCATGAGCTTTGGCTCAGTTTATCCCAAGGCAAACATTTTTACTATATTAGTCCACACAACTACAAGGATGCACGTTCATGCCAGGTTTAGAACCTCATATTGAAGTTTATAGATGTTTAGAAAAATCTTTACATGATCTACTTTGGTCAAGATACAAGCATCATGAAACCTCTAACATACATTCATTTTAAAATCCATTCTTTTGACCGAACTTGCTTACCACTTTTTCCATGTGGTTTCTTCCTCCATATTTGGTCAAATTATTCATTTTGTGTATGGTTTCCTCGAAGCAACGGTGGCTCAACTTACCACACTCTCCCCTACCAAACAAATGACCTAGTTCCTAAGTTTCTGCTTGTGGGTGTGAAGAAGTGAATTCCTCTCTGTTCAATGTGGTTAAAAGTCATTTCAATTTGACATGATAATCAAATTATATCAGGTGTATTTTGTATACATGTGTTCACACTGGATGGTACCAACATACTGTGGCTAAACTTTAAATGGAGCAGAGTGGAGAACTCATTATTCAAACCCACAGCCCTCTGTAGCCTCTGTGACCTCTGACCTCTGTAGACTCTTGTTGGCTCAGATTAAAGCCTATTCAAACATGGAGACGTCAAGTCGCCATGACCCATTTGGCTCCAATGGGGCTTAAAGTGGCTATTAGCTGTAGCCTCTTGAGGTATCCCCTAATAAGAAGCAGATATGAAAAGCATTTTCAGCCCTTGTAATTAAACAGTTCCAGATTAATTATCTAATGAAGCATATCTCTATGCTCTTTGTGTTGATAAATGACCTAAACGTAGCCTCTCATGATAGTCTAGATGGTGATTGTAGTTTAGGTCAAAAGGGGGACTGAAAGCTGAAGACAATGTATGCTGGCAAGGTGTCAGTGCTTAGGCCTTAGCTAGTTCATAGAATGAGTTTAAATTAGCCAAAAGCCGCTAGAAAGTACACCTTCGTGAGCTGGTGGCTATAAAGGGGAAATCTGTAGTTGAAACATAACAAAAGTGCAGTCCCTGCCATTGATTTGGTAAAAAGCTGAAGGATTGGGCTTCAGTTTTCAAATTCCTAAACAGAGTTATGGATGCAAGGACTGACCATCCATTACATCAACATTATAGTTATGAACATGTTTTGAAGCTGTACAGTTGTTGTTTACCTTTACTTTGTTTACCAACATTGGAGTGAAAGCTTCTATTTTGGGGGTTCTGATGGGCTACGACACCTGAACTCAGCTCATGAAGTTATATTTTTCCAGAATCGATGGCTACATATCATACATTTAAACACCCAAAAATGGATGTAGCGACTGCGGATTGGCCCTTTAATGTGAATACCCTTTCTGAACCCATGATCACCTGGAACAATTTACCAAGACATCCAAGATGAATATCACTACCATTATTACTCCGAGCTTGAGAGGAAAAGCCTTCCCTAACCTAACACGGTGCTGTTATTGCAAATAATAAAACGCCAACCCATTACCCCCGCTATGCTCCCATAAAGGTTAGCGCAATTCATTATTTAGTTTGCATGGCCGTTCCCCTCCTGATGTGTTTGAAATGGCCTCCCTAGGATTTGTGCTCACTGTCAGCACACACAGAGAGCAGGATATATACGATTGGGAAGAGCAGCCTTTCACCTTGAGGCAAAACACAAACGGCTGTTGCTTGGAAACAGAAGAGGAATCCCATTCCATCATTCATTATGAACTATGTGGTATCCTCCCCAATACTGCTCACTGATATCCCTCAGCCAGCCAGGCCATTTTCAATTAGCCTCTAGCCCCGAGAGCTGAGCAGATGTATCAAACGTCCAAATGTCCTTGGAAGGAGACCTTCACGGTCATCTTAGATCAAGAGTGAAGCCATCAAGGATCTTCTTCCAAGCTCTAAGGGAAAAGGTAAACTTTTATAATATGTCAGGTTAGATTTTTGAGTGATCTGTTTTCATTCACTTTGGTAGCCAGCTAGCCCATCTATCATCAACTTAACTTGAGAATTGAGAAAAGTTGCCACGGAGTCTATTGTCTCCATGTTGCCCAACAGTTCATTGCCACAACAGTGACATAATGGTGGGAACAAAAGTTATTTTCTCGTAGTGAAATGGGTTTCTGTATCAAGATAAGGGTTGGGAGTACTGCATTATTATTTTAGGGGAAAGAAATGCATCTTGATTTGAAGAACATCGGTAATGTCTAATTTCTGACTTATTATAGACCAATACCTGGACTCAGTTGTTCGATGCTCCGTATTATATAATTTTGAATTGTGTCAGCATTAGTCATGACACTGTGGTCAATTTGCCATCAAGCATTTTGACAACAGTCCATCTTGAGGCAATCACATTCTTATAGACAGTAAGCTAACAACGTCACGAAAACAATGCGCACGCTTTAATGGAGCAGAAATCAACTTGCTGTTGGGATTCTGGATGGCCAGATAGCTAGCAAAAATGAAGACAAGAAATTGGCATGTGGTGAATCGTAGGTGTCTCGTTTCAGCAAATTTGATCTTGTTCATGATACCATGTCTTGTTTTGAGTTGTTTTGAGTTGTCACGTCTATGCTAATATGGCTCAAATTCACTAGCTAGTAAATCAACAACTGTAACTCTGAATTAAAGACATTACAGAGGATTTGGATCTTACATTGGGTGTAGTGTTTCAACCATTATCCAACAGCCTCACTGACCTATCATGGACCTAGGCCCCAATTAAATTAACTGCAGACAAATGAAGATGGTGCTAAACGTTACCTCAAGAGTGTTTACACTGCTAGATGTTAGCTATTTTAAAACTCACACACCCTCCAAGCTCTTGGGTATAACAGGTGCTGTAACCTGTTATACATTATAGGTCTAATAGGTATTGTTTCTTTTGATTTTCTGTGCAAATTAAATCCTGTTCGTCACACCAGTTATGTCTCAATGAGGAAATGTGTAAATATCAAGTATGGACAAAATTGTCCCACTTTGTGTAGACTTGGCCTGCACTCCTTTTGCAGTGGAATAATTAGCTGCAGGGTCAGGGATATCTTCTGTGGACGCCTAAGGAAAGGTATTTACATAAACTGAACTCCAGTGTTGTAACATGTTGTTGTAATAGTCAGTGAGACTAGAGGGACTGGGAACAGGAAGGTCAAAGGTAAACAGTTGACCTGTGAGGCTTTTTGGTTCATGTTTTTACACACACACACAAAACAATACTCTGGAGTTCTCTCCAATTCATTGTGATTTTCTTACCTTTTACTGATTAGAAGCTTTGCCACTTATACTTCTCTAGAGATAAACACACGGGCAACATTTAATTTGAATAAAGAGTTGTACTTTAGGGAACATTTGTAGGAAAAGAGTTTCTGTCCTTTACTAGATGTCCATCAGAGTAGGTCTAGTGATGAATAGAAGGGCACCTGTTCTGCTAAACGTTAAAGGAGCTGTTTCATTGAATTTTATTTCACTCTTATGACTATCTGAAGTCTTGTCCTAACTGTGTACTGTGAGGTTGAACCACATTGAGTTGTCTATTTTTGATCGATAGCTCCTACTGTCACTAGCCTGGAAAAAAATGATGCTTTATTGAGAATGATTCATTATAGCAGACAATTATGATCAAACAATCAAATCAATCAAACTAGCTTTTCTCACAATCCTCAAAGGTGACTTTCTCATAGACCAGAGATATTTACTAGTGTACAGTTTAATGTAATAGGTAATAAAGTATTATTCCCATTCTCCCTCTGTATTGCACGGTGTAAGACGGTATTCAGGATATCAATGGTGCGTTGTTCTTGAAGAGAGTTTTCAGTGAGCTGGGTGACATGAACTGCGTTCAGCAGAGGATAGGTTTGTGTTTCATTTCTCCTTTTATTAAATTAAACAAGACATTCAATTCCCGTTTGTAAACAACAGCTCAGTTTAATCTCTTGGTAAGCTCTACAAAAATAACAACTGTTTTTTGTTGTGGCCAAGAGAATCTAGAATTCTTCCCCTCGTGGGAGATCAAAACCAATAAAGCCACACAGAAGGCCAGAAAAGAGGAGAAACACTCAAAATGTGTTGACACATTGTCCAAACAGTAAGCCAGACATTATATAAACAAAGATAACCACTGCTCTTCAGTCTTGTTTTGTCCTGTACTATCTCTGTTAATGTTTAAAGGAGCACTCCATTTGTGGTAAGCAGTGAGGATGACACTATCTGTCACGCTCGCTGTCGTCGTGGAAATGACCGGACCAAAGTGCAGCATGGTGAGCGTACATAAATGTCGCCAACAAAACAAAGAACAAGAAAACGACCGTGAAGCTTACTTAGGCTATAATGCCAATTAACAAAGACAACTACCCACACATACAAAAGGAAAAAAGGCTGCCTAAGTACGATTTCCAATCAGAGACAACGATAGACAGCTGTCCCTGATTGAGAAACATAGAAACAAAGAACATAGAGTTTCCCACTCGAGTCACACCCTGACCAACCAAACATAGAGAATAAAAAGATCTCTACGGTCAGTGCGTGACACTATCACTTGTTTGTTTTCATTTGAGAGGACTGGGGGGAGAGGGGTTGCATCCTGGTTGTTGTAAATCAAGCAATGATAGTGTTTTATGTGTTTATTTCATTGTATAAGAGATTTGTTGTGCAACCACCGGAAAGAAAAGCTTCTAAGTGTCTTCAAGTTTTATTTGTCAGTGATGTTGTCCACAGGAGGTTGGTGGTATCTTAATTTGGGGAGGACTGGCTTGTGGAAATGGCTGGAGTGGTATATGTGGAATGGTATAAAATACATCAAACATACGGTTTCCATGTGTTTGATGACATTCCATTCACTCCATTTTTGTCACGACTTCCGCCGAAGTCGGTTCCTCTCCTTGGTCGGGCGATGTTCGGCGGTCAGCATCACCGGTCTTCTAGCCATAGTCCATCCACTTTTCATTTTCCATTTGTTTTGGCTTGTTTTTTCTACACACCTGGTTTTCATTTCCCTCATTAATCGTTGTGTATTTAACCCTCCGTTCCCCCCATGTCTTTGTGTGGTATTGTTTGTTGTAAGTGCTTGTGCACATGTTTACTGGTGCGCGTCGGGTTTTGTACCCATGTTGGTTATTTCTTTATGCCGGCGGTTTTGAAATTAAACAGCTCCGGCTATTACCTAGTTCTGCTCTCCTGCGTCTGACTTCCCTGCCACCAGTTACGCACACCAATTTTGTCCATTATTATGAGCAGTTCTCCCCTCAGCAGCCTACTGTTATGTAATATTTATTTGATTGATAAAACCTAATCATCTACCTTTTTATAAACATTATGGTGTTGTTGTTGTTACAAAAATGAGCAATTTGTACATTTATGCAGGCTACACTACACTTTAAAGCTTGCATTGTGTCAGACACAATGTAGGGTTTGCGTTACATTGTTATTTTGAACTCCTAATAATTTCCACATTAATTCCTTCTGCATGGAAATATCCAATCAGCGTAGCTAGCTCAGTCACTATAAATAACCCATTTCCCATTTTGTTTTGAAATATGTGTCGGTTGTTGTTCTCACCGAGACTGAACCAGTGGGACTCTAAACGTCTGCTGTCTCTGTTTTCCCATCCTCCATTTGCTACCTGTCACACTCAGAATCCAACAACATGACTAATGAAGTAAATAACGGAATCCTTTTTTTTTTGTTCAGTTGCTGGAAAGGCTGAGAAGATGAAAAGAAGCAGGGAGGTGAAAGTTGAAAAAGGTTGCTTCCTCAAGATGTCTGCCACGTCTCATAGAAATGGATTAGCGAAATGAAGCAGTGAGAGAGGTAGCAGAATGGAGGAGTGGGAGAGGTAGCAGAATGGAGGAGTGGGAGAGGTAGCAGAATGGAGGAGTGGGAGAGGTAGCAGAATGGAGGAGTGGGTGAGGTAGCAGAATGGAGGAGTGGGAGAGGTAGCAGAATGTAGGAGTGGGTGAGGTAGCAGAATGGAGGAGTGGGAGAGTTAGCAGAATGGAGGAGTGGGAGAGGTAGCAGAATGGAGGAGTGGGAGAGGTAGCAGAATGGAGGAGTGGGAGAGGTAGCAGAATGGAGGAGTGGGAGAGAGAGCAGAATGCAGGAGTGGGAGAGAGAGCAGAATGGAGGAGTGGGTGAGGTAGCAGAATGGAGGAGTGGGAGAGGTAGCAGAATGTAAGAGTGGGAGAGGTAGAAGAATGGAGGAGTGGGAGAGGTAGCAGAATGTAGGAGTGGGAGAGGTAGCAGAATGTAGAAGTGGGAGAGGTAGCAGAATGGAGAAGTGGGAGAGGTAGCAGAATGGAGGAGTGAGAGAGGTAGCAGAATGTAGGAGTGGGAGAGGTAGCAGAATGGAGGAGTGAGAGAGGTAACAGAATGCAGGAGTGGGAGAGGTAGCAGAATGGAGGAGTGGGTGAGGTAGCAGAATGGAGGAGTGGGAGAGGTAGCAGAATGGAGGAGTGGGTGAGGTAGCAGAATGGAGGAGTGGGAGAGGTAGCAGAATGGAGGAGTGGGAGAGGTAGCAGAATGGAGGAGTGGGAGAGGTAGCAGAATGGAGGAGTGGGTGAGGTAGCAGAATGGAGGAGTGGGAGAGGTAGCAGAATGTAGGAGTGGGTGAGGTAGCAGAATGGAGGAGTGGGAGAGTTAGCAGAATGGAGGAGTGGGAGAGGTAGCAGAATGGAGGAGTGGGAGAGGTAGCAGAATGGAGGAGTGGGAGAGGTAGCAGAATGGAGGAGTGGGAGAGAGAGCAGAATGCAGGAGTGGGAGAGAGAGCAGAATGGAGGAGTGGGTGAGGTAGCAGAATGGAGGAGTGGGAGAGGTAGCAGAATGTAAGAGTGGGAGAGGTAGAAGAATGGAGGAGTGGGAGAGGTAGCAGAATGTAGGAGTGGGAGAGGTAGCAGAATGTAGAAGTGGGAGAGGTAGCAGAATGGAGAAGTGGGAGAGGTAGCAGAATGGAGGAGTGAGAGAGGTAGCAGAATGTAGGAGTGGGAGAGGTAGCAGAATGGAGGAGTGAGAGAGGTAACAGAATGCAGGAGTGGGAGAGGTAGCAGAATGGAGGAGTGGGTGAGGTAGCAGAATGGAGGAGTGGGAGAGGTAGCAGAATGGAGGAGTGGGTGAGGTAGCAGAATGGAGGAGTGGGAGAGGTAGCAGAATGTAGGAGTGGGAGAGGTAGCTGAATGCAGGTGTGGGAGAGTTAGCTGAATGCAGGTGTGGGAGAGGTAGCAGAACAGAGGAGTGGGAGAGGTTGCAGAATGCAGGAGTGAGAGAGGTAGCAGAATGGAGGAGTGGGAGAGGTAGCAGAATGGAGGAGTGGGTGAGGTAGCAGAATGCAGGAGTGGGAGTGGGAGAGGTAGCAGAATGGAGGAGTGGGTGAGGTAGCAGAATGGAGGAGTGGGTGAGGTAGCAGAATGGAGGAGTGGGTGAGGTAGCAGAGTGCAGGAGTGGGAGAGGTAGCAGAATGGAGGAGTGGGAGACGTAGCAGGATGGAGGAGTGGGTGAGGTAGCAGAATGCAGGAGTGAGAGAGGTAACAGAATGCAGGAGTGGGAGAGGTAGCAGAATGGAGGAGTGAGAGAGGTAGCAGAATGCAGGAGTGGGAGAGGTAGCAGAATGGAGGAGTGGGTGAGGTAGCAGAATGGAGGAGTGGGTGAGGTAGCAGAATGTAGGAGTGGGAGAGGTAGCAGAATGGAGGAGTGAGAGTGGTAGCAGAATGGAGGAGTGGGTGAGGTAGCAGAATGGAGGAGTGGGAGAGGTAGCAGAATGCAGGAGAGGTAGAGGTAGCAGAGTAGAGGAGTGGGAGAAGCGAATGAAAATCATATCTAAATTCCCTCATTTTAGACCGATCTCTCTTTAACAGAAATCCCCATGCTGCCCTGTAGGGCAACGGGAGCCGTGGATAGAGAACGTCATTTTGAGCATGAATGAACCACACTAATTACCTCGAAGGAAATAGGCGATGGGGAAACATCTATGATAATTGGATGAATATGGAGCCTAAGTATTTCTCATCATGCATCACCCCTTCCTCTGCTCATATTAACTAAAGCACATTCCTACTGAACAACCAGAGACAACAACCAGAATCACGAGAAACTGGTTGAATCAATGTTGTTTCCTCATCATTAAAAAAAATAAGTTTATGCGATGATATTGGATTGGCAAAAAGGTAATCAATTTAAGGGAATTTCGGCTTTTTTTCACCCAACTTTTCACCTAAACCTATTGACAGGATACATTTTTGTTGTTGATTTGAGATTGAATTCATGCTAGTTGACAACTCAATTACATGTCAGTCAGAACTTAACGTTAAACTGACTTCTGTGCCCAGTGGGATGGATTTTCTCCCCCCTCCAGGAAGAGGTCTGGAACTGGAACTAATGAATTGAGTCAATAAACTCTCCAGGCCGCTGCTTTATAATAAACAGGACTCACAGTGGGGGCCTCTTGGGATGCAAGGGAAATGCACATACTGTATAATATGGAAATCTGGACTGATGAACTCTGTGCCTCCAGAAGAGGATGTGTATCCAACTGTGCCTGGATTGGCCCTGTGAAATCCAGCAACAAATGAAAAGTGACTTGAAGATGAAAACTTCAAAAGGTCAACCATAGGAAATTAATAGAAACTAACTGTATACCACAGGCAGTATGCATTGATAGGAAAAACTGCTATGTATAGCTCTATGCAGCTCTATACTGCTCTATACAACTCTGTACTGTGCTATACTGCTCTATCCTGCTATATACAGCTCTATACTGCTCTATCCTGCAATATACAGCTCTATACTGCTCTATACTGCTATATACAGCTCTATACTGCTCTATCCTGCTACAGCTCTGTAATGCTCTATGGAGCTCTATACTGCTCTGTACTGCTCTATACTGCTATTTACAGCTCTGTACTGCTTTGTACTGCTCTATACAGCTCTATACTGCTCTATACTGCTATATACAGCTCTTTACTCCTCTATGCAACTCTATACAGCTCTGTACTGCGCCATGCATCTCTGTACTGCTCTAAACAGCTCTATTCAGCTCAGACTGCTCCATACAGCTCTGTACTGCTCTATACTTCTCTATACAGCTCTGTACTTTTCTATGCAGCTCTATAGCTCCATGCATCTCTGTACTGCTCTAAACAGCTCTTTACAGCTCTATGCAGCTCTATACAGCTCTGTACTGCTCTATACAGCTCTATGTAGCTCTCTACAGCTCTATTCTGCTCCATACTGCTCTGTGCTCTCTATACAGCTCTATACAGCTCTGTTCTGCTCCATACTGCTCTGTTATCTCTATACAGCTCTATTCTGCTCCATACTGCTCTGTGCTCTCTATACAGCTCTATACAGCTCTGTTCTGCTCCATACTGCTCTGTGCTCTCTATACAGCTCTATACAGCTCTGTTCTGCTCCATACTGCTCTGTGCTCTCTATACAGCTCTATGCAGCTCTGTTCTGCTCCATACTGCTCTGTGCTCTCTCTACAGCTCTATACAGCTCTGTTCTGCTCCATACTGCTCTGTGCTCTCTATACAGCTCTGTTCTGCTCCATACTGCTCTGTGCTCTCTCTACAGCTCTATACAGCTCTGTTCTGCTCCATACTGCTCTGTGCTCTCTATACAGCTCTATACAGCTCAAGGGCTATACAGCTCTATACAGCTCTATGCAGCTCTATACAGCTCTATGCAGCTCTTTACCGCTCTATACAGCTCAAGGGCTATACAGCTCTATGCAGCTCTATACAGCTCTATGCAGCTCTTTACAGCTCTATACAGCTCTATGCAGCTCTTTACAGCTCTATACAGCTCTATACAGCTCTATGCAGCTCTATACAGCTCTATGCAGCTCTTTACAGCTCTATACAGCTCGAGGGCTATACAGCTCTACACAGCTCTATACAGCTCTATGCAGCTCTTTACAGCTCTATACAGCTCGAGGGCTATACAGCTCTATACAGCTCGAAGTTCCCATTCTGTACGATGCTGTAAAGTGAGCAAAAATATTACATCTCTGCCTTCATTTTGCCAAGTGCTCCAACTCCTTTTTGGAAGTTTTCCTTGGCAAGCCATGCTCTTGATTTTTGTTGTTGTTGTTGAGCACCCCTCCTTTCCTTTGTTTGCTGAAGCACGAAGGACCATCTGAGCTCTGTACTCACCCAACATTGGTAAAGAAATGTAAAGCAGAAATGAACAAGTGGTCATAATTCTGATCTGGTCCAGACTGCCTTTCAAGTTAACATTTAACAATGGCGCTGGTGTTGAGCCCAGACAGAAAGGTCACTAAAGGTCATCATGACGTGAATACCGAGTACTAAGTCCAACAGAGCAGGGAAAAGTCCCCCTTGTGAGTCATTTACGCATCACAAGCCTAGATATTACAGAAATACATCCGGTATATTTCTTTGTCAGTTTCCATTACGTTCACGCCTTGGAGTTGTTTTAGTTTTTGGAGGAAAGCCCATGTTTTCATTGGTTAAGCAATCATGTTCTTTGGCCTGGGCTTGCCTGGAACAGGGAGTCCAGTCCAGGACCTATTAATTTCAAGCCAAAAATCCATTAGCTGGGAAATGACACATTTCATTCCCCTAACCGGACTCCACTCATAATGACCTTGAATCAATGTTAAACCAGGGAGCTGTGTGATTTTGGAGCCTGCATCAAAGGGTAAACAGGGTCAATTGTAATTCAGTCCCGTCAATGTAAATGTCAGTTTGTGCTCCAGCTTCAGAGATTTTTGGTTCACTGCTCCCCACTCTGATTTTTGACAAGTTCTTCACTTTGTTCCAGCATTGGGATCTAATCAAACCTATTTGTGGTTCAATTGGACCATTTAAAACCAACTGCAGATTTTCATTGTAAACTAATGTGATTATTTGGTCAGAGACACAAGACGCCAAGACAAAACATTGAAGTAAAACTTCCATTGAAAATGTTCACATTGCTTCACTCTGTTAGAATTAAGATGCCAAGCTCTTTCGCCATGTGTTTTAATGTTCCAAAACAGGATGAAAGGGCACATTTATAAGCAATTAATAATCATATCCACTTCACATACACCATGTGGCCACACATGCAGGTTGACACTGGGTATAGTAAGCAATATCAACTTAGTGTAATAAACGTAATGTTTATTGAGAGCTGGTGAATGCGTTTGCATTGTTTATGAATATGTTGAGTCCTTGGGACTATAAGGGGCTCCAATAGTTATTGCCAAATGTTGAAACATAAAGCTTAGCAATGTAAGAGGAAGCACACTAACATGTCAGCCCTCTTACAAACTCTGACAATACCCATTGAGCAGAAAACACACTACAATTCCTATGTGTGAAAAACAAATTAAATGGAATATCTATTTAATCCAATTAAATTCAGGACGCTTTTCCCATCTACAAATGTGGGATCTTAATTGGACCAGTATTGTCGCAGCAACAGGATTTCAGCGATTAGTCCATAATATCGCTCGATCGGAGGTTAGGCTATTAGTTGGCCAAAAGTAAGCTACATGAAAAGTGCAATTCTGTTCAAATAACTGTATGTTAATGTGGTTTTCAGTGAATTTATGTAAATCATGAAGCATCATCAATTTTCAACAAAATAAGAGTGCTGAAATTAAGATCCTACATCTGTACAGCACATCAGATAGGTATTTTCAATTCAGCTCGGCTTGTCTTCTTGCCAGGTGCTCTTACTATTTTCCCAGCTGACTGGTCAGGCAGTTTCCTGGCCATTACACTACTCAGAGGGAGCAGCACCTGCTAATCCTATGAGTTCCTATAGGAGTGGGAGTACATGTATCAATGCAGCCGGGAGGGGATGAGCGATGTTTTGACCCGTAATTCAATTAAAGGAGGGGACGGGCGGGAGGCAAACCTCAGCCAAGGCATCATTTTATAATTCTCTGTACTAATCTGGGGCAGCGCTGGAATGTGCTGTGCCAGTATTCAGTATGACAAGGCTTCATTACGCACAACACCTGAGAGAAATGACAGGATCTGAAATGAGATTCTGGGCTCTCGGCGGGTATACAACTCATTTTTTTCTACTGCTTGACATGGCAGACATCATGTGAGAGATAGGCCCTCATAGTAAAAGGTTTGATAGAGGTCTACTCGGAATTTAAGACTAAGTTCTAGCAACTTACCTGGTTGCATAGTAACAAGAATCAGCTCAGTATTGTATAATGTACATTTATGTTTTTTTTAACAAAGATGCAGGTTGAATTATGCTTCAACGTTGTGAGATTAATTATTTTATACAGCAATCTTAAACTCCTTAACAATGACTATACATGTACAGTACTGTATCATCAACAGTTGGATGCAAAAATAGAGTTAGTAGATTTTTTTATTTATTTTTTTATTTCACCTTTATTTAACCAGGTAGGCTAGTTGAGAACAAGTTCTCATTTGCAACTGCGACCTGGCCAAGATAAAGCAAAGCAGTGCGACGCAAACAACAACAAAGAGTTTCACATGGAATAAACAAACATACAATCAATAATACAGTAGAAAATCTAAATACAGCATGTGTAAATGAGGTAGGATAAGAAGTAAGGCAATAAATAGGCCATGGTGGCAAAGTAATTACAATATAGCAATTAAACACTGGAATGGTAGGATGTGCAAAAGATGAATGTGCAAGTTGAGATACTGGGGTGTGAAGGAGCAAGATAAATAAATATAGTATGGGGATGAGGTAGATTAGATGGGCTACGTACAGGTGCAGTGATCTGTGAGCTGCTCTGACAGCTGGTGCATAAAGCTAGTGTGGGCGATGTGAGTCTCCAGCTTCAGAGATTTCTGCAGTTTGTTCCAGTCATTTATTTTACTAGGCAAGTCAGTTAAGAACAATTTTGTATTTTCAATGACAGCCTAGTGGGGTAACTGCCTGTTCAGGGGGCAGAATGACAGAACGACAGATTTTTACCTTGTCAGCTCAGGGTTTTGAACTTGAAACCTTACTAGTCAGTTACGGTTACTAGTCCAACACTCTAACCACTAGGCTACCCTGCCGCTAGTCATTGGCAGCAGAGAACTGGAAGGAAAGGCCAAAGTAAGAATTGGCTTTGGGGGTGACCAGTGAGATATATCTGCTGGAGCGCGTGCTGCTATGGGTGCTGCTATGGTGACCAGTGAGCTGAGATAAGGCGGGGCTTTAGCAGAGACTTGTAGATAACCTGGAGCCAGTGGGTTTGGCGATGAGTATGAAGCGAGGGCCAGTCAACGAGAGCATACAGGTCGTATATAGGGCTTTGGTGACTAAACGGACGGCACTGTGATAGACTGCATCCAATTTGTTGAGTAGAGTGTTGGAGGCTATTTTGTAAATGACATCGCCGAGGTCAAGGATTTTTAGGATGGTCAGTTTTACGAGGGTTTGTTTGGCAGCATGAGGGAAGGATGCTTTGTTGTGAAATAGGAAGCTGATTCTAGATTTACCGTCTCTAGGACGGTCTCTCGCCCCCTTATGGTGATAGGTGGAACCATGACAACCTGATTGATTGTATGTTTGTCTCTAGGACGGTCTCTGGCGCCCTCTGGTGACAGATAAAACCATGACAACCTGATTGTCGTTAATGTCTCTAGGACGGTCTCTGGCCTCCTTCTGGTGACAGATAAAACCATGACAACCTGAGTGTCGCTAATGTCTCTAGGATGGTCTCTGCTGCCCTCTGGTGACAGGTGGAACCATGACACTCTCTCTCTCTCTCTTACATATCAATGCATACACAAAAACTGTCTAGGTCAAATAGGGGAGAGGCTTTGTGCCGCGAGGTGTTGCTTTATCTGTTTTTTGAAACCAGGTTTGCTGTTTATTTGAGCAATATCAGATGGAAGGAAGTTCCATGCAATAAGGGCTCTATATAGTACTGTACGCTTTCTTGAATTTGTTCCAGATTTGGGGACAAAAATAACTTTTCTATCTTTCCATCTAAATTCTATCAAGTCATTCAGTCTTTCACCAGAGTTTTATTTTGACCGTTTGTTTACCAAACTATACCGTTTTCTTATTGTTTTGATGTTATTATTTATAATAATGTCATGATGTCTATGACCTCATCACTTTATGTTGTTTGGAAAGACACCTGATGCAGTAAGATCATTATTTTATCAACAAACATCAACAAAAGCAATGCAGAGAGGAAAGAGTGAAGGAAGGTTATTTTCTGATCAGAGATACATTGAGTATGAAATATATTCTTGAACAATTTCCTTTCTTCCTATCTATCAATGTTGATCACAAATGATTAAAGTGAAACAGTGAACCAAAAATGGACCACTTTCAGAGGGAGATATTTTCAGAATGGCTTAGGGATGATGTGAGTTCTGTACATCTGCTATCCCAGAAGATTATGTTACCTTGTCAATACCTCTAATAAACCACAGGTGCATTTACGCCCTAGATTTGGAGCTAACCTATTTTAAAAGAACTTGAATTAAACTAAACTTAGAAAAAACTTCAACAATTGAAACCAGAATACTGGTGTTCTTTCCTAGCAGCAGGAGATGGATATTAAAGGAACATTTCACCGCTGCTCTATTTCACTGCATATGCTTTACTGGGGATGTAGTTAGAATGCAAAGGTGAGAAGCATAGAGAATGGTGTTGAGCCTCAGGAGCTGTCCATGGAGGTGAGTAGCATAGAGAATGGTGTTGAGCCTCAGGAGCTGTCCATGGAGGTGAGTAGCATAGAGAATGGTGTTGAGCCTCAGGAGCTGTCCATGGAGGTGAGTAGCATAGAGAATGGTGTTGAGCCTCAGGAGCTGTCCATGGAGGTGAGTAGCATAGAGAATGGTGTTGAGCCTCAGGAGCTGTCCATGGAGGTGAGTAGCATAGAGAATGGTGTTGAGCCTCAGGAGCTGTCCATGGAGGTGAGTAGCATAGAGAATGGTGTTGAGCCTCAGGAACTAACCTCTTTCAAAGAACTTGAATTAAACTAAACTTTTTAAAAACTTCAACAATTAAAACCAGAATACAGGCTGTCTTTCCTACGTAGCAGCAGGAGGTGTATATTAAAGGATAATTTCACAACTGCGGTATTTCACTACATATGCTAATATGTTATTAACAAATCATATGTGTGATAAAAATATAGAATTTCCTCACTACACGCACAGACAAGTGTTTCCGCATCTCACCGGTAGAAACAGGTCAGCTACATTTCCAGGTTGTACGTAAACCACAAAATCCAGAATTCATTGGCATTTCAGGACTTAGCACCACCCCGTAGAGGTTTATCCAATTGATGTGAGAAATATCAAAATGTTTGTGTTTGCATACAGCATTTTCAGCCAGAGGATTTTCGAAAAGGAACTTCAGTCACAACTGATGGGGTTGCCATGTTGTCTAACATTGAACAATTATGGTGTTTTCCAGTCCGAAGGTATAAGATCAGCTAAAATCAGCATAACAGAAAATAGGTCTAGCTGAGGTAATTTAGCTAACGTTACTAGCTAGCTAGCTAGCAAACTACATTTGTTTATCTAAACCAAAATCTAGCTAGCTAGCTCTCATAATACGCTGGCTAGACATTCCAAAGCGTACAGTGCATTGTACAAGTATTCATCCGCCTTGGCGTTTTCCCTATTTTGTTGCATTACAACATGTAATATAAATGGACATACACAAAGTAGTCCAAACTGGTGAAGTGAAAGGAAAAAAAATACTTTCAAATAATGTAAATAAAACAAAAAAAAGTGGTGCATGCATATGTATTCACCCCCTTTGCTATGAAGCCCCTAAATAAGATCTGGTGCAACCAATTACCTTCAGAAGTCACATAATTAGTTAAATAAAGTCCACCTGTGTGCAATCTAAGTGTCACGCGATCTGTCACGTGATCTCAGTATATATTCACCTGTTCTGAAAAGCCCCAGAGTCTACAACACCACTAATCAAGGGGCTCCACCAAGCAAGCAGCACCATGAAGACCAAGGAGCTCTCCAAACAGGTATAGATCAGGGTTGGGTTATTAAAAAAATATCAGAAAATTTGAACATCCCACTGAGCTTTTTTTTTTTAAATGAAAGAATATGGCACCATAGCGAACCTGCCAAGAGAGGGCCGCTCACAAAAACCCATGGACCAGGCAAGGAGGGCATTAATCAGAGAGGCAACAAAGAGACTAAAGATAACCCTGAAGGAGCTGCAAAGCTCCACAGCAGAGATTGTAGTATCTGTCCATAGTTCCACTTTAAGCCATACACTCCAAAGAGCTGGGCTTTATGGAAGAGTGGCCAGAAAAAAGCCATTGCTTAAAGAGAAAAATAAGCAAACATGTTTGGTGTTTGCCAAAAGGCGTGTGGGAGACTCCCCAAACATAAACATAAAGGTACTCTGGTCAGACAAAAATCGAGCTTTTAAATCGCT